>NC_086188.1:24392953-24700942 GCF_023053635.1 Elgaria multicarinata webbii
GGCTCAGCGTATGTTCTGAGTGCTCTTTATGTTGACACTCCAGAAGAAGGGATGCAGGTTTGGTTAACTAGGGTGACCATATGAAAAGGAGGACCAGGTTCCTGTATCTTTTAACAGTTGCATAGAAAAGGGAATTTCAGCAGGTGTCATTTGTATATGTGGAGAACCTGGTGAAATTCCCTCTTCATCACAACGGTTAAAGCTGCAGGAGCTATGCTAGAGTGACCAGATTTTAAAAAGGACAGGGCTCCTGCAGCTTTAACTGTTGTGATGAAGAGGAAATTTCACCAGGTTCCCCATATATACAAATGACACCTGCTGAAATTCCCTTTTCTATGCAACTGTTAAAGATACAGGAGCCCTGTCCTTCTTTTCATATGGTCACCCTAGGTTAACGGAGTTCCTACCCGCATTTGAGGAGCAGAGAATTGGTAGCCCGTGCCCAGAGAGGAAGCCTTAACTTTCAGCGAGTGAGAGCCAGGTTCTCAGCATGGAGTCCTGCTCTAGGGGGCACAATCCATCGGGAATGCCACGTGGCCAAAGTCCCTTGGTTCGAAACACACGTTTGGCCGAGAGCTGTTGGCTGTTTGTTCCAGCAGTTGTCCAGGCAGGAGATGCTCTTCCCACTGGATTGTGCCTGATGCCTTTGGATTTCCTCCGGTCATGTTGAATGACTTGCAATTGCTTCCTGAGATGACGACTCCATCGCTGAATGCCATTTGAAACCTGCAGCTGCTCTGGGCCATCTGCTCAGCCAGAAACGTCGCTCGCTCTGCGCAGGACTTGGCGTGGTGTGATCCTAAGTTCTCTTCTATGACGTTGCTTCCACAGAGCCCCTCGCTATGTGGCCATGGATGTCCTTTGATCAGTAGTGGCAGTGAAGGGGGCACCTTCGTGTCCCAGCATTCAATAGATCAAAGGTACAAATACGATGTAGTTTACCCCCTCCTTCTGTCTTCTGGCTGGAGAATTACAAAAACCAGCCTCATCCCTTTCTTCTCTCTTCGCGTAGTGTGCCCAAAGACTTCTGTAGATAGATGATCATTATCTGTATAGCTAGACTTAGTTTTAGGAAACAAAATACATTTCAGCTGTTTAGTGATTTCCCCCCCACTTTTCCCTCCACTGTTGTGTTAATTTTTCATTTGTAGTTTTGAAGATCACAGTGTAGAAGATCGCGGTAGCAATGTGTTTAGCAGCGGTCCATTTGCATCCCCCCCCCCATGTCATAAAGCCTCATGAGTGAATGTAGAACATACAGCTAGGTTTGGGTAAAGGCAGAGGTGGTCTGTCTAAATGTCCCCTCCGTGACCAGATTTCAGAACCTGTCGCTCCCAGAACAGCTGCTTGTGTGAGAACTCTGCAAACGTTTCTCTGTGGAATCGTGTCGTGGCCTGAAGAATGCGTGGAAGAAACAAGCACAGGGTCAGACCCAAAGCTCCTCTTGTCCAACCCTCTGCCCAGGTATCATGAAGGACCCTGCGGCGTCCACAAACCTACATGTCGACAGGCCTCAGGGCTCAACCCGTTTTTGCAGACTGCCACTGGGATGGCCCAGCAAGCCCTGAGCGAGGGTTTGCTCCTCTGTAGTCCCTCCATTTATAATTGCAGGAGCCAATTGGATGACTTGGGGTTCAGCCTCATCCATGATTGGGGATGAGTAACCATGGCCTCCTCTCCTGCATAAGAAGCCTCGGTTCCTCACATTTCTTGCAGCCCCAACCCAGCTTCCTTCTATTGGGAAATGGTCCATAGGGTGGTCTCAGGACCCATAATGCAATTCTGCTCCTAGCTGCATAAGAGATCACTTGGGAGCTATAAATAAGCTCCTTAGAGGGAAAGCAGGACAGAATGAATAAACAAATATGCACTGAACTGCCCAGAGCTCTGGTGAGATCAATCCAAGCAGTGAATCCCAGGAGCCCATTCCTGACCCCACCCCCCGGTCGTTTTGTCTCTCTCCCCATCCCCCGCCAGCAGCCCCTGTGATTGGGATCCATCTTCCTACAAAATCCCAATTGCAGAAACTAAGAAGTTAGGATCTATTGCAAAAAGTAGCCAACTGAGTGACTGGCACTTGAATGAGTAAAATAGGCCATAGGCGGCAAGGGGAACTGAAACGTGCACAGATGTGCGACTTGCGCCGCCGCAGGCGTTTACGTACAAAACCTGACAGCTTTATTTTCTGAATAAAAATCGGAGAAGCTGCACTCACCATAAGTTGCAACGAAGAGAGAATCACCATCGGCCCTCTCCCAGGAGGCACCAAGCTGCAGGTCAAAGCCTGTTGCTCCTTCATACTGTATCCTGGGACTTTGGGGCACAACTGTGCGTCATACACAGGCCTTAAAGCCGCCTTCAGCCACGGAAGGGAGCATGCTGGGAGTCCCAGTCCAACACATCTTTGGGGGAAACTCTTGGGACTGAGGGGCAGCTGGATGGGGCATTCCTGGTATAAATCCTAGGAGCCTCAGGGTTCCTGTTTCCCATGGTGACAGAGCAGAGCATCTGCAGCTGTTAGGAGCTGGACTTGGGTGTGGCCATGGCAATAGCACCGCAGATGTGGAAATGGGGATGGCAAGTGAAGGGCTATTGCATCTTCCGGGCCATCCCTTTTATTACGCAGAGTGGGGTAGCCGCTTGAGGCAGCAAATGCTGGGCAGGGCAGAGCTGGGTGTACCATGCAGTCCATCCTATACCCCTAAACTAGCCCGCTGCCCATGACTGCAGTGGGACACAGTGGTGTTCTGACACCAGGGTCAAAGTAAGATTGAACTGCGTCTAGTCAGCTCCAGCGTGTGGAATGTGGTGCCCACCGCCTTGTCCTTCACCTCAGGCCCCCAAATGTCTCCGGCTAGCCCTGAGCACCTTTTAGCCCCCTGAGCAGATGCTTCTCTTTGGCTTCCCCAAGGCCATTTGCCCTGTCAACCAGCTCGCCAGAGCAGTGTTGCTGGTCTTTGTTTAAGGGCAGATTTATCAACGGTTCTTGAATGCCAGTCTTTCCTTACCCTGAAAGAAAGGCCGTTCTGTTCTCCCCTGGAAGTTTTGATGGGTTTTGCTAAAACACTGGAAAGGAGAGAGAATTCATGCGGGGTCGGTGTGCGTGCGTGTGTGTGTCGGGTGGTATTCTGCTCATGTCTTTCTGGGAAACATGTATTTCCACTGGAGAAGAAGAACCCCTGGTTCCTGGCTGGTGGTGGTTCCTTCCCACTAGAGGAGTTGACTTGGTCTCATAAGTGTCTGTTATGAACACCCCTGTTATGGGGTGTTACATAACACCCCTGTTATGTGGCACCCCTTGAAACTGCAGCTATAGCAAACGCCAGGGGCTAGAGCCCTTTTCTCTCGTGTTCTCTGGGTGAGGCGTGATTCAGTCTGGAACAGCACAGCCGAGTCAAAGCGCTACTTCCTCATCTGTTGTTTGTGAAGTCTGGACCGTATTCTCAGAGGACGGAGGTGCACCTGGTCCCTCTGGAGGCCGCTTTGAGCCGGCAGGCGTATCCGTAGGTGGGTGGAGGGATTACAAGCACGCCATTGTTCAAGGCGGCTGCTTCTCTTCTGCAAGTCACCTCCTTGCAGTGCAGGAGTGGCCGTGGCCTCGGTCGGCAGAGCCTTTGGGGTCTGTTCAGGCCCAGCCACCCTCCCCCACCCCCATAGCCTTGAAAATGTAAACCAGCCTTCCCCAACCTGACGCTCTTCTGATGGGCTGGACTGCAACTCCCATCATTCACAGACATGCTGGTTGGGTTGCAGTCCAGCCCATCTGGAGGGCGACAGGTTGGGGAAGGCTGATGTAAACAAATGAAAAGTTAGTGATTGAGGGAGACATTTTGCCCAAGAGGAGAGATTCTTGCATATTTCTCACTGGGCTCGGATCCCTTTGACCACCGGGGGGGGGGGGGGGGCAGGATGGAATGTTTCTCTATCCAAAAATGTCCCTTCTTATAGAAAGCTAGCCTGTTGGGGAAAATAGGAATCTGGCCTAGCCTTTTCCCTAGCCTGTTGCTTGAATGGATTTTGAGGGTGGAGTGTTCCATTGTGTGATTTCTCCCCACTCGCCCCCTGCAGTTTGAAGCCATCTGCGTCGCAAGGTTGCAGCGTTAGGGCCTCTGTCACAGACTAGGCCTCTTTCTCCCTCTGTGTTTAAAAATAAAATCCCAAATGCTTATCTCCCTGCCTCTGTGTCCTCCTCCAGATAGGATGTCTGAAGGTAGAGAGGAAATGAGTCTGAGGGGGAGTCTGCTATTTATACCGTCTGTCTATAAACGAAGGACTGGATGAATGGGCCTGTGCCCACGCTCTTAACCAGCACAGTGCTCCTGAAAAGCTGTCGGCTGGCTCGTGACGCCCACGGCGAGGAGGGGCAGAGGTGGATTATTTGGAAGAGACGAGTCACTGTTAGTAAACAGCCTCCTCCTCCTCCTGCCCGGCCTTGTCCCCCCACGTTACATCATCTAATAGCTACAGACGTCAGCTGAAAGCAGCCAGCCCGGCTCAGCTAGAGAAGCCTAGATCACAAGCCGGGTCCTTCTCTGTGCGGCGAGCTGGTTTCTGGGTCGCAAAACGGGTTCCTTCTCTTCATGCCTTATCATTGCCTTTCTCCTGCCATTGCTACTCATCTTTCTTTCCCACATTTCGTGTGTGTGTGTGTGTGTGTGTGTGTGTGTGTGTGTGTGTGTGTGTGTTCCTGTATCTCAGGAAGCTCTGCTCAGTTCACATGACACACTAACTCACCATGAGTTATCATGTTGTCTGAATGCAGCTCATTTTCCACAGGGTGGCTTGTTAACCATGCTGTGTGGTTTATTTTTCTCGAACAAGCCACCTTGAGAAACTATGGCTTGTTGGGTTGTTCTGGGTGGTTAACAAGCCATGCTGCATGGTTAATGAGCAACCCTGCAGAAAATGCACTGCGTTCCAACAACACGATAACCCATGGTTCAACAACAACCCACACTGGGTGGGTTAGCGTGTTGTGTGAACCCAGCCACTGTGGCTGGGAAAGAGGCATCAGCAGTCCTTGTGAAAGAGGCATCAGCACTCCACCAGCAAGTAGAAGTCTTGAGGACAGCATCATAGGAACATAAGTCACTGAGTCAGGCCCTTGGCCCACCTAGCCCAGTATTGTCAACACTGACTGGCAGCCATGGCTCTCCCGAGTTTTCAGGCAGGATTCTTTCCTAGCTCTGCCTGGATATGCTGGGGATCGAACCTGGAGTCTTCTGTGTGCAAACCGTGTACTCCACCATTGAGTTATGGTCCTTTCCTGAACAGCAGGTCATGGGTTGGCCGTCCTGTCTCCCACTCTTGAGAAGGCACGGGGACCCTCTTGCCCAGCTTTTCTGACCTGACTACTGGCTGTCCACTACCACAGGTCTCTTGTGGTTCTACACCCACTGCCAGATGTCTTTCAAGAGAAGATGTCTTGGCATTGCACTTGGCCTGCAAAGCAGATGTCCCACCACTGAGGTATGGTCCTGCAAAATGTAAGTGAGCCCAAGTGTTAGGTGAAACACTGTTCTAATACATATATGCACAATGGAGGCCAGGTTGGCACAGCAACTTGGTGGCAGCCAGTGAGGTGATGGGGAGGAGAACAGGACTAAAATGCAGCCATAAGAGCTAGAAACTTGATTTAAAAACAAATTAATGGATGATGACTGAGATTCTGAGAAACCTGAATGTTGCACTCAGGACCACATTCTTTGGGTTTCTGCAATGCTGTCCTGCTTGTTACTTAACATCAACATCTCTCTCTCTGGATTGTAATTTTGGATTTTGAACAGCTACTGTCTACTTGACTTGGCTGGCAGTGTTTGGGTAGGAGCCTTTGCAAGTGCCCGGTGTCATTGTACAGTCCTAGGCATTCAGAGAGACCTTTAAGCATTGTGCAGTGCATCCATAGGCAGACTTACCTGGCAGTGAGTCCCATTGAACCTGGGTGAGCTTACTTCTGTGCAGACATGCATAGGGCTGCACGGTTAGTGCCTCCCTTGCTTAAGCGTTAGTGATGTTGGAACGGAACTCAGGTGGGCCTGCTGCTTTGGTTTTTCCAGATGCCGGATTAGAAGTGGTGCAGGTAGTCCATGCACGCATGGACCTGGCATTTCTCTCTGGTTCCACTGATAGGGGTGTGCACTGAGGATGGAAGGGCATGGTGTGGCTTTGTGGTTGGTGAAGGAATTGGAGACTGTGGCTCTTTCTCTTAAGCTCTCCCCCTTTTAGGAGATGAGCTTCCTTGAGTTGTGCTTTGGAAAGACAGGTGGGCGTGAGCGGCCTGGAGCTAGAACCTTGAGTGGCCGAGGGGAGTGGGGAGCCTTGGAGGGCAGAAGAAAAGGACGTTGGGTGTCCATTCTGTGAAACCTAAAAGAAAAAACAATTGGAAGGAGATGGTTTTGACGGAGAAGAGGGCCCCAGAAGAAACGGAAAGCAGCCAGTAAGCAAATGTGCAATGCTCATTCATAAGGGAAGATTGGGGAATGGCTGAAGAGGGGCTCTAGAAATGTGCCCGAGCACCTGGCATCTTAGGCCACATGGCAGCTTGCCAGTTGAGGGGGCAGCTGGCCTGACCTCCATGGCATGCAGGGCCTGTGCTTGCAGTCAGCTAGAGGGAACTCATGTAGCCACCAGCCTAGCACGGATCAGGGGACCGAAGGAGGCAAAAGGATCCTGCTTAGTTCTATGAAATAGCCTGGGCAGACCTGGCTCCTCACTCTGAGCTTCCACAGGTACAGCCGGGAGGCTGCCGGCCCCTGTTTGCCTGCCGGCTGGGCCATACTCTTGCCTCCAGGCCTCTGTCCTTGACCGGATGAGTGAGGTTTAGTGGCTGCTGCTGTTTAAGGAATATAGAAGGCTCCAAACCTCTCAGAAGCCCTTTCCACGTTGATATCTCTGTGCTGGGGAGCCCCTGCATCTCTGCTGCAAGATCTGCGCCCCACAGAGGACGGTGCTATGTGTTCTGGGCACGCGCTCGACTTTTGATGCTCAGGCCTGTTGGGCTGTGAACCGAGGGTGCCTTCTAGAATGTGCACTGTGCTTGCACATTGCAAGGAAAAATCAGTAGTGTTGGACAGCGTGCCTTTCAGGCTTGGTTCCTAGGAACATAATTTGAAAATTATGGTAACAGAATCATGCTGGGCATACTGAGGGATGCCTCTTCTGTTACACAACCAGGACGCGGCTTCAGTTATTTATTGCATTCATTTATTCCAGCCTTTCTGTGAAAGAGCTCAGGGTGTTGTATGTGATCCATGTTATCCTGACGACAAGCCTGAAAAGTAGGCTGGTCAGAGAGAGAATGACTGGTAGGTGGCCACAGATGCATTTCCAAAAAAGAGGAAAGGCATCACCAGAAATGAAGACTTGTGAGTAGGGGAACACCTGTGTGCCTGCTGAGCAGGCAACGTCAAGGGCCTCCTCTGCTCTCCTTTCGTATGGTTCGTTAGCTTTAAATCGGACTTGGACTAGGCTAGGGTGACCCTATGGAAAGGAGAACAGGGCTCCTGCAGCTTTAACTGTTGTGATGAAGAGGGAATTTCACCAGGTTCCCCATATATACAAATGACACCTGCTGAAATTCCCTTTTCAATACAACTCTTCAAGATACAGGAGCCCTGTCCTCCTTTTCATACGGTCACCCTAACTTATCTTACCTATGAGTAACTTCAAATGGGATGGAAGCGTATGAGGAAGAGATTTGCCCTGACCTCATGAATTTCTCTCCCTTCCTCTAACATTAAAGAAGCATCCAGAACTCTGCCAAAGACACATGTGTGTAATGTTGCAGTGCTCAGGCCACGACCATGTATGGAGAATGTCTTGGCAATGGTGCAGTCTGGACATTTTAGACTCTAGAGCAGCCTTCCCAAACAAGCCCTCAAGATGTGTTATGGCTATGTCGGCTGGGAATGATGGGAGTTGTAGTCCAAGATGGATGGAAGGCACCAGGTTGGGGAAGACTCCTCTAGACTTAATGGTCTTGCAGTCATAGAATTATGGAATAGTAGAGTTGGAAGGGGGCTATAAGGCCATCGAGTCCCCTCCCCACTTTTTAGATATACTACGTATTACTATCCCATTGGGGGGCTGGGGGCTCCGATGTCAGTGGGGCAGTGAATTCGCTCTGGGTTTCAGTCAGAACTCTAAAGGAGCGAATTCACTGCCCCATTGACATTGAAGCAGCCCCTCCTGCTCCTGCTGATGAATGGGACCACAAAGTCCAGCTCTGGCAGCACTGCTAGGTGCTGGGCGCTTTCCCAAACGCCTCCCAACTGTTCAGGTCCTCAAAACGATGCACGTTTTCTGCCCGCTTTGCTCCAAGCGGCTCCCCTTCATAACGCGAGTGGGAAAACGTAAAGCCGCAGCAGTGGCCCGTGGACGAGCGGAGTGGCTGTGCAGGGCTCCGTCGGGCGCTTGGTGAGCAAGTGGAGGATCCGCAGCTGCGAGACCCCAGGGGAAGCGGGTGGCCCCCCTCCTTTTCTCCCTCACAGCAGTGCCTTTGTGTGCCTCTGGAGGAGAGGGGGGGAGGCAAAGGTGGGCCCCGTTCCCCTTCAGGAGGCCCACAAGGGCCAGGTCCTGCGAGCTGGTCTCGCCCCAGCAGGGCGCCTTTGTGTGGCTGTGCAGAAGCGCTTTGCCAAAGAGCGCATTAGAGCTGGCGCTAATCTGATCCAGCAGTGGGGATTGGAGGGGCCAGGGTTGCCACGGCAACCAGGCCCCAAGAGAAGCCATCCCCGGCAAGCCTCTTTTGTTCAGGCCTCACTCGGGCGTTGGCAAAGCCGGCGCGGCCTCCGGAGAAGAAAGGCTCCAGAGAATGGGCTGGGGAGCAGCGGGGCGGCCCGGCAGGGGCTCGGCCCAAAGAGGCACCCAGCGGCCAACTGCAACAATAGCCGCCCGCCAAGGGCTGCCACTCACACTTAGCGCTCGGCGGCGTGAACTTGGCTGCCGGGCTGGCGCGGCCCGCTAATCCCGCCTCCCCTCGCCTGGGTTTCCATGGACACAGGAGCCTATTGAGGACACACATTTTCTGTTTGGGAATTGAATGCCCTCCCGGTGCCGGGAAAGGCCTCTGCCATTGGGGACGTGCTCAGAGAGCTCTGGGGGAGGCCGGCCGGCCAGCCAGCCATTCCCAGAGAAGCGCCGTCCACCATCTTCCAGGCGTGTCGTTCCAGACTTCGCCGTAACCTTGAAGGGGTCACTCCTTGCCTCCTTAGCATTGGTGGCCCGTTGCACGGGTGAAGGATGAGCTTCCATTTGCTTGTGTGGATAAAACCGAAAGCGTATTTCCATGTGATTCAAATCCTGGCCTCTCCGTTTGAATATGGCTCTGATCTTTTTGTAGTTTTGTGACATCCTAGGCAGTATCATCTCAAAACAGGAGCTGCACTATTTCTGGGTACTTTAGCTCCACCAAGGCCTTTTTCTTTGGAGATGTTGGATTCTCCTCTGTTTGGTTTTAGGTCCCCTTGCATACCTGTTTTTAACCCCAGAGTGCAGTGTTTGAGTTCAACCCCTGTGAAGGGGTGCTTGAGATGGATAGCCGTGTCTGTCTTCTCTTGGGTGTCCTTTGAGTTCATCAACTTTCATCTATCTGAACTGTGAAGGATTTTGTGTGTCTCCAGGAAAGCAAGGAGGCAGGAACGTAGGCAGCTTGCACTAAATTTAAAAAACCCAATACTCTTCCACTGGGAGAGTTCTATGTCTTTCAGACAGGGCTTTTATAGTATCCAGAGAGCACACAGGCGAAAATAGCCCATAGAGAAGGCAGAAAGCAGACAACAGGACTATGCAGGGAGGAGAGTACATGAACGATGCAACTCCATTTTTAATAATAATAATAATAATAATAATAATAATAATAATGTGTTTACTTGTTTGGACTCTCACTGAAATGTAATAGGCAAACTTCAAATCAAATGGAAAGTGCACACAAGTTGTTGCACTGCACCGAAATGTAAAAAATTGTATTGCACTATTCCGTCATCCTGGAAATGAATGGTCATGTCCAGGTAGGACTTGACTCAATTGCATCTTGGAGCCAGCATGGCTTGTCACTTGTTGTAGAAAGCATTCTAGCTAGTCGGGAGCGATCGTTGAAAGGAAGGATCTGGAGATGAAAAGAAAAATAGACCAGAGAGAAGGCAAACGAGAAGCATTGTGGGACAGAAATGGGCAGCTGGCTTTCTGCTCTGTTGCTGAGAAAATGGGGAAATGATTTACCAGAGGTTGGGCCTCATAATCCTTAGCAATCCTTAGCACATCTATTAATTCTTAGAATACCCCTTTAAGTTAGTTTTGGCATATTGCAGGTGGCTGAGAGATGGCTTAAGGCAGCCTTTTCCACCCTGGAGAACTCCCATCATTCCTAGCTAACATGGCCAATTGCCTTCCCCAACCTGGTGTTCTTGAGATGTATGTAACTACAAGTCCCATAATTCTCACCAGTTGAAGTCCAACACATCTCAAGGGTACTAGGTTAGCAAAGGCTGATGTAAACAATGAAGATCTACACTTGCAGACAGCTGAAGTGGTAGAGTTTGAGGTTCTACCATTTCAGATAATGAATGGGACCTGGGAAGGTTCCCACCTTGAAACCTCTATACTGATGTAAAATAACATCACTGACTAGCATGGCTGCCCCTTTGGATTTCCATAAAACAGGTGTTTTGCCCAAGATAAGTGAGAACAGGGAGTACAAATGTTATCTTGGCCACCAACACACCTGGTGGTCCTAGGGTAGGTACCCCCAAACTATTACCTTCCAGATGTGTTTGAATGCAAGCCCCATCATTCCCAGCCAGCATTGGTCATGCTGTCTGGGATTGATGGAAGCTACAAGTCAACACCTCTGGAGGGCAGCAGCTAAGGCCATGCCGTGAACATGTGGCAGAGGTGGGGCTGGCCACAGGTAGAGATGTGAAGGCCTGGGGAAAAAATGGAAAGATTCGGGAAAAAACCCTGGTTTTTCCCCGTTTTTTTCCAAAGCCTTTTTTGTTTTGTTTTTTCTGAAAAATTGGAAAAATTGAAAAAAAAGGTTATGGAATGTTTTATTTTATGAATAAAATGTTTAAGACAAGGTGTTCAGATATTTACTTCTCCAAATTATTTCTAAAAACTGTACAGTATCAGATTATTACAATGTCTGTGCATTAAGGACAAGCAAGTCCTAGGTTGCAAACTGAGACTACAACTCTCAAATGCAAGAGGAAGATGCATTTCTGCCTCTAGGGGGCAGCACTGCCATTGAAGCAGAGACTGAAACTGATAGTGATAGTTATAGCTCAGAAAATGAATCTGATTAAATTTCATGCAGATTCATTGAATCTTGGTCGTCCCCCCCCCCCCCCATTTTTCTCAGTTCTTTTTATGGGAATGGGGGCTTTATGTCTTGACACTGGAGGACTAGCGGAGACATAAATAATTTTCTTTGTTACTAATGTTGGTGGTTTCTTGTTGTTTTTTAAGATTGTTTTTTGCCTGCTCCTCATAAACTGGCAGAACCAAAGAGATTCCTTACAGTTCAGGTGTTCCTAACAGTTCAGGAGCTTGTAGCTCCATTTGTTACAAAAAAAAAAAGTAAATTAAATTTGTAATAATTGTTTGAATACACTAGTTTTAATATACCAAATGTAATAATTTTATGCCAAACCAACTTGGACATAATTACATTTTATGTTCCTAAAGTAACAAAGTGACTTTTGATCTGTAAAAAGTACTAATATTGCATTATTTCAATTTTTCCGAAAATTTCCGTTCCCCCCCCCCCCAAAAAAAAACAGGGGAAAACCTGTTTTTTTCCCATGGCTTCAAAATTTCCGGAAATTTTACATCTCTTGCCACATGGTCTTCCCATTTTATGCCGCAGCATCGTTGTAGAGATGATGGCAGGAGGGCAGCCAGTGTGGCTGCTTGAGAAGGACCGTGAGAAGAGAGTGGGCCACATCTCTTGAAAGATGGTCCCATGGGTCTGGAGCTGGGGGGTGGGGGTTCGCCCACGTTCTGGCAACTGGAAATGCCGGCTCAAGACACCTGCGTCACCCCCGACACCGTTGGGTTAACAGGGCGAGAACACGAAGTGCCCCAGTGCTATGAACAGTCTCCGTGCCTCTGCCAGACACTTCCACCCAAAACGCCTGCTGGTAAACGGGATAATCTTCTTTGCTTCCGTTGCCTGCCGCGCGTCAATCTGAAAGCCCTTCAACCTTGGCTTTGCCAGGCCTGCCGGTTGACACTGGCCCTGACCTGAAGACAGAAAGCCCATTGTGAGCTTCGCCTCCCCCCCCCCCCCCCCGAGTCTGTTGGCTGGCCGTCTTGAAGGGAGGCCAGTTTCTGTGTTCAGCGCAAGGTACACGAGAGAGGGATTGTGGCTGGCATTTCCAGGGCTGCTTTGACTTCCTTAACTCTTTTCCATGGAGCATTGGGAGTGTCTTGGCATCTGGTTTGTGGCCAAGTGGGAGCCCCCCCCCCCCCAGTTTTCAGGAATGGGGCTGAATGTCCCAACCCCGTGATGGCTGCACTTCGATGCCAGTGCTCCTGATCTGGACCCCCTCCCCGCAGAACAAACCTGCTCTTTTTGCTGAACTGCATCAGTTTCCAGTGTGAACGCACACCTATCTTTTTCTCCAAACCCATTGTGTGCGTTAGGTACCCTGGATATTGGGTGATGACCACTTCCAAGAGACGGTTTATTAACAGTGGGCAGTATCCAATGTGTCGCTACTGTTCATGTAAATGATGTTGCACTAGCGTAAATGGCTTCTACTCTAGCCCAATGGCAATAGTGCTTGCTGGCGTGATGCTAGAGGCCGTTAACGCTAGCGCAACATCATTTACATTCACAGTAGCATCGCATTGGATACTGCCCAATCATTCCCTTTAATAGCACACTTGGGTGGTTGCATGCCTGTGAGTCTGGGAACAAAACAGGGTCACCCAAATGATTTCTGCATCATCTGGGGACTCCCAAGGTATGCAGAGCTATACAGGTTTGCAACTGTGAGAGCTTAGGCTACTGTGCATTATAGAAATGTAATTAAATAAATAAACAAACTGTAAATTAATTTCAAATAAAAATACTTTTTTAAAAAAATAGCCCAAGGACCTGTGAGCTTCCAGAATGTTGAGGTGGGGGGTGGGGTGGGGGGCAGGGGGAGGAAGGAAAGAAACAGAAGGGGATAGAAGAGGGAAATAGCCTGCTCAGGTCCCTAGCAGATTATAGTCAGTACCTGCCATGGAGGGTTGCATTGTACAGGAGTGTTTCAGTAAGAAGGAAAGGGCAAATGACCAAGAACACACACGCGCCACCTTTTCCCACTTTCCAGAAACTTGCAAGCCATAACTATAAAGCGGCCTTCTCCCAGGCGAGGTTGGTTTTCCAACTTACCCAATAGTGGCGCCGTTCAGAAGACACCTTAAACCACAGCTTTAACCATGGTGGTTAAGCCAGAAAGCCAGGCCGTGTTTAGAAGACACCTTAAACCATGGCTTTAACCACGAAGAATAAGGCTTTTTGCTTTAGTCACCATGGTTAAAGCCATGGTTTAAGTGTCTTCTGAACACGGCCCGGCTTTCTGGCTTAACCACCATGGTTAAAGCTGTGGTTTAAGGTGTCTTCTGAACAGGGCCAGTGTCTGCACCCACTGGCAATTGCTGTTCAGGGTCTCCGGAAGTCAAGGGCCTTCCTATCCCTTTCTAGGCTTCTGGAGGAAGGGAAAGAAAAACGAGGGCCCTGCACCTGCCCCTCCTCCCTGCCCTCTGTGACGTCTGGACATGAACACTCCTCTTAGGGGCTGCAGATGCACTGCAGCATTTTGCTGCAGGTCTCACCCTTGGGAACAAGTGAATACAGAAATAGTCTCAGTCATCCTTTCAGCTACCCTGTAAGTTAGGCCCGCCTTCTCCAGTCTGGTGTCCTCCAGATACTTTTAACTGCAACTCCCATCAACCCTGACCATTGGCCATGGTGGCTGGGGCTGATGGGTGCTGTGAGTCCCGCAACATCTGGAGGGATCCAGGCTGGGGAAGGCGGAGTTAGATCAATGTCCTTAGGTGGGGGAGGCCCTCTCTCTCTCGAGGCTTTGCGTATCCTGCCTCCGCCTCCAGCATGTCCCGTTCAATAGATCTCCGGCAGCTGGGAGCTACTAGGCTCAATGGACTAATGCTGCAGTCCTGTCTGGGAGTAAGCCCACTGAACATAGTGGGTGGGACTTTTCCCCAAGTAAGCGCGCGTAGGCTGGCGCCGTATGCATAAGGCAGTTGCATAAGTTCATCGTCTGCACACTTCACAATTTAGGCGTGTCTGTTTGTGTGGGGCGATGGGCTCTGGTAGTAAATGCAGGACCATTGAATGGGAAGTCTTGATTTAGAGCTCACTCTTTTAGGGGCTAGACTATACTAGCTGTCAGTGGCAGGCTGAGTACAGGGTGCTATGCCAGCCATCTTGTTCTCTTACCAGTTGGGGAGGGTACGATCACATCTCTGCTCTTCCCCAGGTGCAGAACTGTGGGGACATTATGTAGGAACCAAGTGGCAACATTCACATGTGGTCAGTTACCACTTAATAAACAGTCATCCATATGTGCTCAGAGCTGCCTTCCCCAACCTGGAGCCCTCTCCTCTAGGGTTGGAATTTATTTATTTATTTATTTATTTATTTATTTATTACATTTTTATACCGCCCAATAGCCGAAGCTCTCTGGGCGGTTCACAAAAAAGAATGAAGGTTGGAAGGCGGTGGGCTCTCCCACACAAGAGGCCTCCAAGGGGCAGCTGGACAGCCACCTGTCAGGGATGCTTTAGAGTGGATTCCTGCATGGGGTTGGACTGGATGGCCTTCTGGGCCCCTTCCAACTCTGCTATTCTATGATTCTATTATGGGAGTTGTGGTTCAACCATCTGGGGGCACAGGTTGTGGACAGCTGCCCCCAGGTTGCAGGTCTGTGGGGTTTGTCTGCTGGAAGCCACCCAAATGCTTCCTCCGTATGGCTTTTTTTCATTGAATGGTGGGTTCAATGGAGGGCCATCCAAGCTTGGGTCAAGATTCAGGAAACCAGTTTGTGGGAGGTGGGGTGGGGTGGGGTGGGGGTTGGATGGCTCAAGACTCCAGAGCTGCGGCAGGGCTGTTCTAGGGGGCCCTCCAGACAGTTTGTCCCTTGCGGTGGAAAGCTTAGTCGTGCTCCTCTTTGTCCCTCTCTATACTAAAACTATAACATGTCGTGAAGCACCTTGACACTTGGCCGCCCTTTCATAGCTTCCCAAATCTGCTACCTGATGCGCTTAGGGGTAGTTGGAGAAGGCCCCGGAGATCTTGAGTCTCCCCTCGACATCGTTCTCTTCCATCCCCAAACTCAGCTTTGCCCCCGACCCACCCACATCTTTGTCTCCTGCAGGTGGATGATGCCATGCTGATGTTCGACAAGACAACGAACCGACACCGAGGTGAGACCCAGCATTGTGGGGTGGAAGGCTCGGGAGGGCGCAGGGCGTTCCCTTCGGGGCTGGGCGTCCCCGTCCTCCTGTGGCGCGTCCAAGGGGCGGCTTCTCTCAGCCCCATGGCCTCCGTGGCCCTCTTTCCTTCGTCAGCCATGTCCGTGTACCTGAGCCCCCCTCAGCACAGAGGGCTTTTGTCCGCTTGCTTCCTGCGCTGCCGGCTGGCTCACGACGGAGAGGCGGCCTCTTCCCTTCCCTTCCCTTGTCACCTACATGGCTCCAGCAGTCTGTGTGTGTCTTACCTTGTCGTGGGTAATTTGAGCCCTGGGGAAGCTGACACGAGAGCCAGGAGGTGGCTTCTCCTCCCCGCCACAGCACAGGGGCCGGCTGCTGTTCCTGGGTCACCTTTTCCCAGAGCCCCCTTTGGGGAGTTTGGTTACAAAGCGGAATCTTTCCTGACCTCTGCGGGCTGCTGACAGGAGACCACTCCCCCCCCCCCGGTCTCTCTCCCTCTCCCTCTCTCTCTGTGAGATCGTGCGTGTGCATGCTCTGTGCAACCGATGATCCTCTGGTTTGCAGTCAGCTGATACTGCCTCCAAATGCCTGGCTCCTTTGGAAACCAAGAACGGGCCACCCGTGCCATAATCCAGGACCTTGTTTGCTTTTTCTGACATGGTACAGCCCTCTTGTGGGCCTCTTAACATCTCAGGGAGATGTGGGGTGGTTGCTTGTTTTGAACACACCCTGGTCTCGAAATCTCCCTGCCTAGTGCGGTTGCCAACTTCTTAGCTGGCCTCTGCTGTTGTACGTTCAAAACAGCAGCTGTGTCTGCAGTGGCGTCCTGTGATTTTGAGTTCATGTTTGTGCTGCGAAAGCTTCACCTGTTGATTTCTGCAGATCAAACTGCTTTTCAAGACGACCCAGAGCAGACCGGACCGTTTTCCCCTTGCCCTGTCTTGCACACAGAAAGCTGGCCAGTCGTGCAGCTTTTCCACATGTGACAGGATCTCTTGCTGGGAGCAAATCAGTTATTCCGCTCCCCTTCCCCTCCACCCACTCCGTGAAACCCACGTGGCGGGTCGGTGTGGGTGACGGTGTGGGTGGTGATGGAGCAGCCCCTCTGCATTCTGCAGTGGGAGAGGGGCTGTGAGGAGGGGGGGGGTGGACCATGTTGAGGCAGGACTTGGACTCAGGGCTGCGGGCAGCAGAATACTCTTGCTCGGTATGGCTGGAGTAGTCTGGCGAAGCACTTTGTGAAATTTCTATTCCTGCTGCCTCCAGACCCACCGCCCCGGCTGCTCCCTTGGCTCCATGTGATGGCCTTCCCCACAGTTCCTTCTTCTGCCGCTCCTAGCCCCCTCCTCCCCTTGGGGCCCTGCCTCCGAGCTGCCTTCCATCGGGGCTCAAGGAAAGCTGAGGGGGGGGGCACCTGTGGCCGGGATTAAAAGAGTGACTGAGTTTTGCCACAACAATGATGGGGTGGGGGAACGGCAGCGGAGGCCTGCAGAGAAGCTGCCATGGGGTTCGGCCGGAGCCCCCGCCGGTCTGTGAGGGTCTCTAGATTCTGTGGTTTCCCCCCCAGCTGACAAGACCATTCTCTTGGCTGTTGTGAAAAACTGCCCAGTTCTAGCTGTCTTCCAGCAGGCCTTGAAAAGGGTTAGGGGGCTTGCAGTGCCTAGAAGCAATGGTAGCTTGAGGACAGGGTGCCAGGGGATCACGTGGCGCACACACAAGATATTCCTTGCACATAAAAGTGTAGCATGTCAAGGAGCAAGATAGATTCAAAGCACTTCTCCCCAACATGCTAATTCCTCTATCTGTAGGTGTGTGTATTTATTTTGTATTTACAATATTTATGTACTGCTCAATTATCTAACGCAGATTCCAGAGCTGTGAACACAGGCATAAACAGTAAAAGAAAGATTACAAAAGCAAATTAAAATTATTCAGTTTAAAAACTATTTATTTTACACATACATACCTGCAGATAGAAGACTTAGAATTCCCCCCTATGTGTGAATATCTACCTATCCATCCACCCATCCCTGCAGATAGCTTTTAGTCTATCCTGCTCCTTGATATGCTAGATTTTTACCTGCAAGGAATATGTTTTGTGCATGTCTCTTCAGAGGAGCCTGTCAGTCATGAGTCATACATATGATGTATGTATGTATGTATTGTGGAGGAACAGACAATCCAAATCCTGAACTAGGCTAATGTTGTTTTTTGAACTTAGGACAGGACACGAGAGGAGGGGTGCAATTCTGGCCTGGGCTCCTTTTTGCCTGAGCATGGGTTTTGTGGTCCCATTTCCTGGGGTTCAGCTTGACAGGCTGCATCTGTTTCTTTTTCAGGTTTTGGTTTTGTCACATTTGAGAGCGAAGATATTGTGGAGAAAGTCTGCGAGATCCACTTCCATGAGATCAACAACAAAATGGTGAGGAGCAGGGAGGGCCGTGGGCGCCTTGGGGCGGGATGGAGGACGCAAGGCCCGGGGCCTCTGAGAGGCGTGGGCAAGGAGCGGCCGGCGGGCCTGTTTTCCCACTGGACAGCACTGCCCGCGGCCTTCAGAGGTCATCATGGGCAGCGAAGGAATCCGATGGTGGTTGCTTAGCAACTTCAGGGTGTGCTCCCCAACCACATCTGTAGCCCCCCCCCCCCCCCGCCCCAGTGGCTGAGGAATATCCCTTTGGTCTCCTTGGCAATGGCAGGCCTTCTCTCACACAGGCAAAACAGCTCACTTGGGGTTGAAGAGGGCGGCGGCGGTTTGAGGAGTCCTCAGATGCAAATTCAGGGTGGGGAGCTGCACGTTGAGTCAGTAGCGGGAGGAGGCCAAGGGCTCCCAGGCCTGCTCCGAGCCCTTGCTCCGAAGTGCGTGAGCGCGCAGGGCCCGGGACGTCCTGCCCTGACAGCGGGGCTGGCTTTTCCCTGGCAGGGCTCCTGGGCCTTTCAAAGTGGCATGGCCAGCCATAAGGCAACCCGTGGGGGTGCGTGATGGCAGCAAACGCCCCTCCCTTTACCTCTCTGTCAGGTGTGCCTCTGCCTTTGCCAGGGGTGGGGGTGGGGGTGGGGGTGGGGGGTGGAAACGGTGTTCTGCATTGAACAGGAAAAGATCAGCAATGAGAATCTAGATCAGAAATATTTAATTCAAAGGGCTGCAAATTGGTTTAATCTGAATCACTTGAGGACAAACATGTAAGATGCTGTGATAGCAGTCGTCGTTCCCCAGCTTTCCAGATATGCTAGACTACAATACCCAGCATCCCCCAGCCAGTCATGTATCCTGCAGCCAGTCCAACACATTTGGAAGGAACTAGGTTGGGGGAGGCAGGACTGGTTTGTCAGTGGTCTACTCGCTATGTTAACTGGCATGGAGAAGAACGTGTGAAACAGCGAAGGGTGTGTGTGTGTTATACCCAGGCTTCCTTGAGCTCAGTATTTATCAGCAATGTTTTTATGCCTCCAATAACAAAGTTCTTTGGGGAGCTTACAATAACAATAAAAACATTCAGATCAAAATCAAATATAAAATATAAAACATGCGTTAAAAGCTCCCAACAGCTCTTCTGCTTGTAAGTCTGTCTCCTGGTGAGGGGCTGTTGCCCTGCAGTCTGGCACAAGGGTCTGACTCCTTTTGTGTCCCGTGTCAGGTGGAATGTAAAAAAGCTCAGCCAAAGGAAGTGATGTCCCCCACCGGCTCCGCGAGGGGACGGTCCCGTGTCATGCCTTACGGGATGGACGCCTTCATGCTTGGGATCGGCATGTTGGGTAAGGATGGAAAGGGTGTCACCCCCCCCCCCTCTTTGCCCTCCTCATTCTGCTCCAGCCTACCATGGATCCAGCAACCTGGGTGAAAGCATGTGCCAAGTTGTGTAAAGGTCGGATCAGGCCTCTGATGTCAGAAGTCTTGTGATGGGGAATCCATGGCCGGGGAAGATGGATTTGTTGCCCTACGCTGCCCTCTTGTGGCAGAATGGGAGAACTGCACATAACTCGGCTGCTGTAGCTTAAGGCTCACCTCCCTTCCAAATTTAAATCAGACACTCACATCACTCCTACGCCTGAAAATGTTTCCTTTTGAAATAGGAGCCCATCCCATCTATGTCTTCTTCCTGCTGGAAGATAATTCATGCAGACATGCAACAGGAGGACTCCTCATTTACTTATGGATCTAACTACTTTGCTTGGGGCTGGAGAGGTGCTGGGGATTGCTCTGCAACGGCTGGGGCGGGCCCCACACATATCCGCTGCTTGTCACGCTCGCCAGAGGGCAGTGCCCCTCACCGCTGCGTCCACATAGCAGAGCCTGGGTGGCAACAGTCCCGCCCTGCCCATCCATCCAAGGGTTAGCCACAGGAGGGCCACACAGACCCCCTTCTTCCCGTGAAATTCTGGTTGAGAGGTTGCATGCTAAGCAAAACTGAGTTCTCTGTGTCACAGTCTACCTATTTTGTTTGTCTGTCTGTTTGTCTGTCTGTCTCGGAGAATAGGCTATCCAGGGTTTCAGGCAGCCACCTACGCCAGCCGGAGTTACACGGGCATCGCGCCTGGCTACACTTACCAGTTTCCCGGTACGTCCTCCTTTCTCCATTTTTGTTTTGCTTTTGTTCTAAGGGTGGGTTCCTGCCTTATCATGATCCGGCTGTTCGTCCACCCGTCTCTGGTTGTCTCCCCTCCCACCAAGGAGGGGTGTGAAATGGCGGAGAGAAACAGGAGCCTTCATTAGGAAAGAAGCTGTAAGCCGCGCCAGCAACTTTCTTTCCAGGAGCAGGACGAGCAGACGATACGGGCTTCCTCTGGATTAGGCCGTTCCTCCAGAAGGGCTAGTCTTAGAAGGGGCCCTGTGTGCAAGCGTTTCCTTCTCCAGCGCCCTCTCTCTCTCCTTCGCTCCCTCCTTCCCTTGCTGCCTCTACTGCTCAACCCCCCACTTCAAACGTCTCCCAGAGTTGCTGCCTTTCTGAAAACAGAACACGAAGCAAGCAACGTGACCAGGCTTTAAAAGCCAGGTGTCCCTAAGACATGTAAATGAAGAGCTGATGGGGGCCAAATGTTATGAATGAAATACCACTGGTGAAGCACTTTACAACAGTCCAAGGCTGAGCTCCCGGGAGTATTATAACTACGGCTGTGCAAGCCTTGGGCCTCGGATTTGGAGAACCGAACCACGGCAGCCATTTTATGACGGAACCGCCATTTTAATGTGCAGCCCTAGGACTCCGTAAGAAAGAAACCGTCTACAACTCCCAGCATGCACTGCCTGGTAGGTCACCCTACAGGAACGGCAGGTACTCATGGCCTCACTGCTGCCTCAATTGGCCAGCTGCTGCTGTGACCAGCCAGCCGCCACTGCTATTCAGGATACTGCAGTCCCTGGAGGGGTCGCTGCGCGTTCCACGGGTGCCCCCGCAGCCACCCGCTTCCCCCAAGAGCCACCCCTCCAGTCAGGGCCAGGGCCAGACTATTTTGCGCCCTAGGCACGGTGAGCTACTTGCACCCCCCCCCCCCTCAAACTGTGCGGAAATCTGAACGTGTGCACCGAGTGGAGAGCTGGGACTGGGTCACTTTGATTTGGGACTGAGCCGTCTGGTATTCACCAGGACTTACTTCCATGTGAACGCCACCTGCTATGCATCCTGGCGTCCCAATCCCCTCCGCACGTTTACTCGGGGGAATAAGGCTTCCAAGTAAGGAAGCATAGGCAGATCGGGCCGCACTGGTGCCTCCCGGTTCAACACTTTCTCAGATGCAAATTCTCAAGATTTCTCAGATGCGTGTTGATCCACGTGCGCAGGATCGGGAAGCAGGAGAGTTTGCCTTGCGAGGAGTCCACAAGTCCCTAGCTTTCCTGGGGGAAGGGAGAGGGAGTCCCACTTGCCCGCCTGCCTGGACATTGCGGCCTGTTTGAGGAGAGAGGCAAGGCGACCCAGTGCCCTTTCCTCAGGAGTAAGGCAGAGGCTGGCTTGAGCCAGGGTCGAGCTCGCCACGTGCTTTTCCTTCTTCTGGCGGCGGCTCCCGGCTCTGGGAGGGTGGCTTCTGGGTGGCTAGAATGGCCCTGGGAGGGTGGCTTCCAGGTGGAAGTCCGAACGTGGAGCCCCCACCCCCCCACCCCAGCGTCCCTGGCTTTGCTTCGGCTGGGCGGGCCATCTCGCCCACCCAGGCCCAGCTCATCTCGCCGCCTCGCCCGCCACCTCGCCTGCCCAGGCCCAGCTGAATCCTCGGGCCGGGCCAGCCTGGCTCACAGCCAACAACGCGCGTGAGTGCTGCGCGGCGCGGCGCCCCTCTTAGCATGGTGCTCTAGGCGGCCGCCTGAGTGGCCTCTATGGTACCTGCCTCCAGTGACTGGAGTTTCCTGAATTGCAGTGGCGGCAATTCCTGGGCTTTGGTAAGTCCAGCCCTCCCAGGCAGTGCATGCTGGGAACTGTAGGCTGTTTCTTTCTTGCGGAGTCCTAGGGCTGTGCATTAAAATGGCGGTTCTGTCATAAAATGGCTGCCGTGATTTGGATTTCTGTATCTGAGGCCTGAGGCTTGCCCAGCTGGGGTTAGGGTTAGGGATGGGCAAATAAGCAATGTTTGAGATCAGTAAGGGTTCTCCAAACGTTTCTCTTTGCTCGTCTTGTGCCTGAATCCCGTTTGGGTTTGCAATCATTGCATGAATTGAAAAATTGCTCAAATCACGCACCGATCGCACAAGAAACTTGTGCAAATTCCCCCTAATCTGCACAACTTTCCACCGTTGACAAAAGTGTCGCTTTGAGTCTGAAGGGGATTTTTGCACATATTAGGAAATTTGTGCAAAATCAAACTGGGAAACTTGTACAAATCGAACGCAAGCACACGTCCAGCAGTTTGGGAACATTTTTGATGGGCACGTGCCCGCAACCGCGTTTGGGTCTTCGAACAGGGCATGCTTATGTGTTTTGTGTGCAAAAATGAAATTCTCACACATCCCTAGGTGTGATGAAGAGTAGCAGAGGGTGTGAGCAGGCAGATTGGACGGACGGGAGAAGTTCTTCCCTCCCTGTGGAAATGAGCGAGAGCGCCACAGGAGAGACTGACTGTTAGCCTTTTCAAACAAAATATCAGAATCCACAGGAATATAATAAAATCTTAGCCGGGTGAAGAAAGCCAAGAGCCAAAATACACTTTCCGGTGCCCTCCCATTTCCTTAAGGTTCTCCTCTGTCATGAGGCGGCATTAGCTTTCACAGAAGCAGGTCTGGCTTCAGCAGCTGACCCTGTATGAGCAGCTCCATTGTATGGGGACGCCTGGTTCCCCCCAGCGCTGAGAGATCTCTCTCACATCGCTCAGGGCCAGGACTTGGGGCTGTCTGAACACCAGCCAGCCAGTTTCCCCCAACCCCTTTGGAGAAGGGCCAGAGAGACTGAGAAGAATCTGGGACTGGGACCTCCACCCTCCCCACCCGCCAGGGTTCAGGCAGCGCTGGGTGGGTGAGATTCCAGGGGTCCCCCCCCCCAATGCATCCGGGAGGCACCAGGCCAGGGAAGGTTGAGCTGCACGCTCTGCCTGGGAAAGGTGTCTGGGAACTTCAGCTTGTTCAGAACGCAGCGGCTGGATGCTGACTGCAGCCTGTCACCCCTCTGCTGAAAGCACAGCGCTGGTGGCCTGTTGGTTTCTGGGCTCAGTTCAACGCGGTGCTTTTGACTTTGGGGCCGTTAAAACAGGGGTGGGGAACCCAAGTGCAGCCCTCCAGTTCCCCCAACTGCCGTTCATTTGGCAGTTCCCCGTATTTTGCGTGTGTGTCTGTGTGTGTCCCCCCCCCATTCTAAAAGGCTGCAATCCCCCCCCCAAGGTTTCATTACTGACAATAAGAGCTTTAAGCTACAACATGCCGGTCTTTTTAGCCCCCCCTCACTTTTCGAGGAAGGCAGGCTCACACAATCACTTTAGTTTGCAAAGTGCTTCACCATGGAAGCGAACCCCCCACTGGACCCCTTTTACAGACGGGGCAAACGGAAGTTGCGCCTCTGGGGCTCTTAGCCACGCTGGATTGGAAACCGGGGCAGCTTCTTCTTTGTCCTCAACGCTCTGTCAGTTTTCAGGGCAAGTGGCAATTTGGGGGACGCTCGTTTCCTGCCCCCTCCACAGTGTTTGTGTTTGCTGTTGCCTCTCTCTCTCTCTCTCTCTCCCCATCCCCCTTTGCCGGGTCCTCTCGCTTGCGGGTGGAGCTGACCGAGTATCCTAAGTTGTCTTGCCTTTCGTTTTTAGAATTCCGGGTAGAGCGGACCCCTCTCCCGAGTGCCCCTGTTCTCCCTGAGCTCACAGGTCAGTCCCACCGATTTCCTAAAACTTGCGAAAGCTGGAAGGGCAGAAGGGGGGCTTTGGGCAGCTCCAGCACAACTCACTGCTGGGTGCAGCGGGCATGGAGCGGGCGGGTGGGCGGGCGGGGCGGCTGGCAGCGGCCCTCATTTCCATTTCCACCATTGGCACCAGAACTGGGGGCGGGGGAGGGAGCGGAGTGGGGGCAGAGCCGTGGGACAGGCGAGAGCAGCTGCAGAGATGCAACTTTTTAAGGAAAACGTCTCTTTAGAGTCCGGCCCCTCCTGGCAGGGGCTGCCAAACACACATGGGCACGCACAGGGTTACAATAGCCAGGCGGTTGCTGATGCCGCCGTTTTGTGTTCGTGGTGGCGTCGGCGGGGCCACGCTTCCGTCATAGAACACCCGCTTCGCACGTGGCAAGATCACCGGTCTGTCTCCTGCTAAAAGGAGGGCAGGGTCTCAGCAGGGCTGAAGGAAGGCCCATGCCCTGGAGCCTTTGGAACCTGTTGCCACTTGTCGGAAGAGATCAGCCTCCCCCAAGAGGAATCCCTCCAGGTGTTTTGGGCTACGACACCTATCAGCCCCAGCCAACATGGCCAGTAAGGGATGATTGGGGTTGTAGTCCAACACATCTAGAGGGTTCCAGGTTGGGGGAGGTAGACGGGCCTTTTGCCCCCTGCAGAATTTGCAGAACTGCTTATACTGCAAGAGAGCCTTGGCAGCAACTGGGGATGATGGCGGTTGTAGTCCAACACATCTGGAAGTCTCCAGGTTGGGGGTGGCTGCCTTATATGTAGGCAGCTTTAGATGTTCATTGGCGGGCTGCATTTTCAGTGTGGCGCTGGGGGAGTTTGGGGCCCTGTGCTGGATCAGGCTAAGGGCCTGGGAACAGGAAGCCCGGTGGCGTGCCCCTCTCTTCCTTGTCCCTGAGCAGTTGGCCTTCAGAGGGAGGGGTTTGCCCTTTTTCAAAGTCATCCACGCGATCTGCCCTCTCACGCCAGAGAATTAGTCAGCTGCTGCATGCAGAAGGACTTCCTTTAGCCATCAGATCAGTTGGGTGATGCTGAGCGCCCGTCTGCTGCCTTTGCTCTCTGCACCGTTCACGGTTTTATGACCTCCCCCCTGCCTGCCCCACCTCCAGCAGTTCTCCCCCCCGCCCCCTCCCAAACTTAAAAGCGTTGGGGCTGGGGAGCTCTTGCCATCGTTGAAACGCTGAATCTTGCTGGTCTGAAAAAAGCGAGCCAGTGCATTCTCACCGATTTGTTTGAGAGTTGTGCCTCTGCCTCCCTGAAGCAAAACACCCCGGCGTCCGCCCCTTGCCCCCGTTGCTTCCACTTCATCCCTTGGTGGACCGGGCCGTGGCAGCTCAGAGCCAGCCAGGGAAACTTTGCCCCCAGCCGCAGCCGCCCTGTCGCAGGAAAGACTCCGGCAGCTGCTGCTGCTTCCAGGGAAGGAGGCCAGAGCCCCAAGGGTGGGCTCTGGAAGCCGAGAAGAAGCCTGCTCTCCGGGTCGTCCAGCGAGCCTTCTCCGGCCATGCTGGCTGGTCCCTTGGGGAAGGCTGGCCTACCGGACTGGCCTTGGCGGTGGCCCGTCTGGGACGCCCACTGGGAAAGCTGCTGTGTGAATGCGGGGAACAGTCCCCCCCCCACTCCTGTCCTGTAGCCGGAGCGGCACGGAACAACGTTCACGCTTCCTGCCTTGGTGCGTTGGAGAGGAGGGATCCGTTAGGGCAGCCGTCCCCATCAGGGCTTCCTGCAGATGCGTTCCACGACAGCTCCCATCATCCCCAGCCAGCAGGACAATGCTTGGTGGGGATGGTGGGAGTTGTCGTCTGTCTGGGGAAGGCCGCCTTGCCACTTCGGTTCTCCTCCCCTCTCCTCCCTCCTTTCCTTCCTTCCAAGTCTGCCACTGCTGCCGCTTCTCCTTCCGCCCTTTGGCCTGGCCTGGCGCTTCCTTCTCGAGGGCATCTTCCCGCTGCCGCCACCGCCGCCGCCACCATTTCCCCATGCTTTGTAGACGTCAGGATGCCGCTGTGCGCCTGGGCAGAGTTTTGTTCTCTCTCTCTCTCTCTCTCTCTCTTTCTCTCAGCTAATAGACTGACTGGTCCTGGCGCGCCCATCCCATCCTCCGTAACATCCCCTCACTCTCAACGCTTCAGTCTCTTTCTTCTGAGGCTCGGACGGGGGCGGGGGGAGGTCCCTGTGCAGGGCGTGGGCTGGGCGGGCGGGCGGGACCTCAACTTGGACGGGCAGCCCAGGAGGCCGAGGACGGGTTCCCTCCCCAGGGCGTGCCGGTGGCTGGGCTCTCTGTCTGCCCACACGGGAGCCAAACGGGGCCTCAGGAGCTGCCAGCCAGGCCTCTGGGCTGAGTCCTGGGGCTGCTTCCCCAGCAGACGTGACCCCGTCCCTTCTTGAGAGACTGCAGTCTTCAGAAACCGCTGCCAGGAGCTGTGGGTGGGAGGGCCGAGGGGGGCCGGAGGGTCCGTGGCCCCAGCCAGGGCTGCTTCGGCAGAACGCCACGGCAGTTCCACAGGGGAGGGGAGGGGGACAGGGACGGGGACACTCCGGAGGAGGGTGGGAGGGAGAGCCATTCCCAACTCTGGGTCACTTCCCCAAAAGCCAGCCTGAGCGCCCTCTTGCGTTCCGTCCAAGCCGTGAGACGCATGCATTCAGAACAGGAAGGGTGGTTGTCCCTGCCCCCCGGGCGCTCCTCTGAGACCCAGGCTTAGCACTCCAGCAACCCTCCCCAACCTGGTGCCCCCCCCCGGTGTGTGGGACTGCAACTCCCAGCATGCTCCAACTGGCCATACTGGGAGTTGTAGTCCAACACATCGGGAGGGCAGCAGGCCAGGGAAGGCTGTGACTATAGTGCTGAGCTTGAAAATGGGCCGCTTTAAAATGGAGGTGCAGAGCGGGGCAGGGCAGCTGACCTTCGTCCTGTGTGTGAGGTGGTACCAGCTCCGCCCCCCCCGGCCGGCCGGCCGCCTTTGCTGCCACATTCTGGGCCAGTCCTGGAAGTCCAGGAGATGCCGGAACTGTTCAGAGGAGGCCAAGGCTGTGTGGACCCAGCTGGAGCAGCCAGGCTGGTTCTGAAGCCTTTAGAGTGGCCAGGGATGTATCATACCAGATCCGCTCCAGCCAGCCACTTGGTGCTTTTTCTGGTCTCCCTGCAGTTCATTGTATGCCTGGAGCACCTGCCAAAATTCCCTCTTCATCACGACAGTGAAAGCTGCAGGAGCCCTGCCCTCTTTTAAATCTGGTCACTCTAGTATACCTCCTGCAGTTTTCACTGTTGTGAGGAAGAGGGAATTTTGCCAGGTGCTGCAGGCATACAAACGACACCTGCTGAAACCCCCTTTTCTACACAACTGTTAAAGATACAGGAGCCCTGCCATCCTTTCCATGTGGCCACCCTACTTTCTCCTGAACTGAGCAGTGACCCCGCCTCCGCTCCCAACATCCCATAGGTTACAGATTTGAAGACCCCACCCCACCTGTGCCAAGCACATGAGCCTCGGAGGCACGTCTGGCCCCTCCCCGCCTGCCCGGAGATGGCGGTGTGCACTGACCTCTCCCCTTTCCCTTCCAGCCATCCCCCTCACCGCATACGGACCAATGGCGGCGGCAGCGGCGGCGGCGGCTGTGGTGCGAGGGACAGGTAACTGCTAGGTTGCTCCCCGGGGATGCCTGGCTGGCCTCTGGAACGTTTTGGTGCGGGGTGGGGGCGGGGTGGGGGCAGGGCTACCACGTTGGCATTTTCACTGGCTAGTTCTGCTTCCTCCGGTAGGTTCCACCCCAAGCCGCACCGGGGGCTTCCTGGGCACCACCAGCCCGGGGCCGATGGCCGAGCTCTACGGAGCAGCCAACCAAGATTCAGGAGTCAGCAGCTACATCAGCGCGGCCAGTCCCGCCCCGAGTACTGGCTTTGGCCACAGCCTAGGGGTGAGTGGCTGGTGAGAGGGCGCGGGGTGGGCGGGGTGGGGTGGGCGGAGCGCAGGCTGGGTATCCCAGCAGCTCCTGTTAAAGGCCGGGAGGGAGATGCCTGGGGCCTGGGGGGCTTCAGTCCATGGGGCCAGGCGATGCCGCCCTCTCTCCTCCTTCAGCTGGGAAATCCTGGCATGTGCGCAGCTCTGCCGTTACACTGGTCGCATGAGGGGACTGCTTGCGCCAGCAGACTTTGAGCAATCTCCTTTTGCCCTGCAGTGGTCAGACTGCAGGTCTAGGAAAGGCCTCTGAGAGCACGTCAGTTGGCTGGTGGGGCAGTATTATGCGCTCATTTATTTACTAAACTGCTTTAAAAAAACAAAAAACCTAACCTTGGGGATTTCCTTAAGGGTGACATCCCTAAAGCCATAAGTCCTTCGGTAACATTTCCGTAGTGCGTGTGTTCCACGCCTGTGTTGAAGGCACTGCCGCTATGCCCGATGAATGCCACCTTGTTCTTTTGTAGGGGCCTTTGATCGCAACAGCGTTTACTAATGGTTACCACTGAAGCTGAGGACCAAGAAAGACAGAGGTGAGATGGTTAACGAGAGAAAGGGGGAAGAAAAGGCTTGGCTTGACTACTGACATGAGCTGTACTTAGGCCTGCCCTTGAAGGTGCTTCCGACATTTTAGTTCAGCCTTCCCCAACCCGGGGCCCTCCAGAGGTGTTGGACTACAGCTTGCCTAATGGCTATAACTGCAAGAGCTGCTGCAGTTCTTCTTTGTGGTCTCTGTGCTTCACACACCTGGGCTCTGTGCCTGCGCCTGTGCGGAGCGTCTTCGGGAAACTCCTGTAGCTAGCGGCGTTGCAGACGGGAACCCCTCCCCTGCCATCATCTGGGTACGTTCCAACGGTTCCCTCCTTCTCCTCAGTCTCTTTCAATTGCCATTGTGGTAGTATCGTGAGGGAAGCTGTTAGTGAGTTTAACTCTTAAAGAGGCATTTCTTCTTTCTCTTTTCTCTTTATTATTTAGTTATTTTTCTATCTTTATCGTTCGCGTGTTATTTTCAATCACGATCTTTGATCGCCTGTTTGGGCGTATGGCCCTCCGGGCTCCATTTAGAAAGTGTTTGTGTTGTGGCAGTAAATTGCCACCATCTGATGGCCACAGTCTATGTCGACTTTGTTTAGGGGAGGGACACACTGTCCAAACTTGTCCCTATTGCCAGGCGTTTTCTAAACAAACAAGTCCGATATTATTATTATTATTATTATTATTATTATTATTATTTATTTATATAGCACCATCAATGTACATGGTGCTGTACAGAGTAAAACAGTAGACTGAAGGCCATTCTATGGCATAATCCGCTGGAAGCGGTCGGAGAAAAAGAGTCTCTTGTGGCAACCGCTTCTCCTGCTCAGGCAGTCGGTGCTGCTTCTCAGTTGGGGTTAAGCGGAGAATGTCCATCCCCGCAGATCAATGATCCTCCACAAATACCACTAACACCAGGATGCTCATTGTCGTTGAAGGTGGCAAAGAAGAGAACAAAAAAGGCGAAAAAGCCTAAATCAGGGAAGGTTTCAAAGGATGAGCCTAAAAAGAAAGAGAGACGTTCGTCAAAGGAGCAGACAAAAATCTCAAACAAAAAATGCCTGCCGAGGAAGCCCCCAGGCAATCGCCTTGTCTTCAGGCGCTGAGCTTGGCGCCGGAGGAGACACTGGGGTCGAACCCAGCAGCCCTTGATGCCGAGTCGTCGATACCACAATCTTGGCATCAGCAAATATCCGGTGATGGGCATCGAGTGCGACAGACGTCGATGTCAATGCCTCCATTGCCCCCGTTTCGAGGTTCCCCTATAAGAACTTTGCAAATAAGATCAGACCCTCCACAAATCTTGTCTTTGTCTGAGGGAGAGATTAGAGGTCCGTTGCCACTACAACACACAATGCCATCTCGTTCACCATGGCATGGAGAATATCGAGATAGACACAGGTTCACCGGAATCTATCTGTTCAGTCTCGACAAGTAGGGCATATGGATCTCATTATTATAGAGAGAATGGTCCCGATCGCCACAGGTCTGGGAGAGAGGTCCTGACTGGGGAAGTTCCTACTCACCATACCATTGTAATGAGTGGGAGAGAAACTATCCACCCAGAGACAAATGTACTCTGGGTATGAAAGCCGTAACCCAGGTAGGTCTGCTACGATATCGAGACCACACCTGGATGAAGAACAATTTAGGGTACCAACCCCAAGTTCGCGGGTTCCACCGTGCCAGACAGAACAGCTTCTGACTGCAACAGACTTGGGGTGGGTACCATAATTGTCCACGGTACCGCAGCCGACAAGAATACAGTCGATATCAAATCCTACAGCTCAGGTATCGGCTCCTGCAGTATACGTGACTCAACCAATACAGCAGGAAGCACAAGCTTTACCATCAGCAAGGCCAGCAGAATCACCGCTTTCTGAGGCGTATCTTTCAGATTCAACTTCGCCATCTTCGTATCAGCCTTCAGTTGCTTCTCCGGAACCAGTGGTGGCATCAGAAGCGACGGTATCTCCGTCAGAGGACTTAGGTCATTTTAATGATCAAATGTTATGCATGGCGCAATCCCTGGGGTTGTCAACACAACAGTCGACTCGGACGGTGCAAGATCCAGTCTTCGATGCCGTAATGATGGAGGCTTATCGGAAAGTGGCAATTCCTCTACTTCCAGCACTGTTAGCTGTAATGAAGCAGTTATGGAAAAGCCCATCTTCGATGCCCACAACAATGAAGAGGTTGGAGGGCCTCTATAGAGTACAACAAGAGGAGGCAGAGTTTCTTTTCCAACATCCCGCTCCAAATTCAGTGGTTGTAGAGGCAGCGTCGGGGAAGTTGAGATGTCAACACGCATCCCCAGTTGATAAAGAGGGACGTCGTTTGAATCTTTTCAGCAGATGACTATATTCTTCTGCATCTCTGGGTATAAAAGTGGCAAATTACCAAGCTGCTATGTCGGGGTGTCAATTGATGCTATGGGATAAGATGGGGAAATTATGCGACCATCTCCCAGAAGATAAGAAGCAATTATAATTATATTATTATTATATTTATTTGTATCCCGCCTTTTGCCCAATACTGGGCCTCAGTATTAGCAAGGGTCTTCCAGGCAGAAGCCCTTAAGCTCTCCAGACAGCAAATACCTACAAGTCGACACCAAGTGGACTGTGATTCAAAGGTTCTAGCGGGTTCTGTTGCACTCCGCCGACATGCGTGGCTAAGATCAGCAGGCCTTCCTCAAGTGACATGAGCAAGGATTGAGGACTTGCCATCTGATGGACAAGGTCTGTTCAATGCAAAGACGGATGAATCCCTGGATTTAATCCAAAAGGCTAGGAATTCAGCCCGTCGCATGGGTTTTCCACAGCAGCAGCAGCAACAAAACTATCAGCAGTGGCAACGACAATGGTACCGTAACCAGCCGGCATACAGTCAAACTCATCAACAGTTTGCAGCCAATACTAAGCAAAAGCAGAACTATCAGAAACAATATCAACCGTCGAGGTTCCGTGGCACATTTCGAAAAGATGATGCAGGAACAAAGCGTCGTCTTTGACTTGTCCCGATTAAACATTACCATCCAACATCAACCACTGATGTTCAGCGAAAGACTGTCACAATTTGCTCACTTGTGGGCTCAGATAACATCAGACAGCTGGGTGCTTTCCATAGTGCAAAGAGGATACAGAATCGAGTTCAATACCCTCCATCCTATCGGCACCGTGAGATACCCCCCCCCCCTTCTGCAGTTTTACTTCAAGAGATTCAAGTACTTCTGCAGAAGGGAGCCATAGAGCCAGTGGCTCCTATACATCTCCGAAGCGGATTTCCCCCCAGATATTTCACAGTACCGAAGAAGGACAGGGGGGTTGAGACCGATTCTGGATTTGAGAGAACTAAACACCTGCATTACCCCGAAAAAAATTGTGATGATTTCCCTGAATATGATAATGCCGCTTCTTTCCAGAGGGAACTGGTTTGCGTCCATAGATCTCAGACACGCATACTTCCATGTGGCCATTGCCAGACATCATCGTCGGTACCTTCGGTTCGTCATAGGCCAAGCAGCATATCAGTTCCGGGTTCTACCATTCGGTCTCGCGACGGCACCGAGGGTGTTCACCACGGCAGTAATGTGTGCCTTCCTGCATCTACAAGGAGTAGAGATCTATCCATACATAGACGATTGGTTAATAGTGGCACCTACAGAACGCAGGCTTTTGAGATCAGTGGAGACAACTTGTGCCCTTTTGAAGGAGCTAGGTCTCTACATCAACGAACAAAAATCAAAACTGCATCCGACACAACAGATAGTATTTATCAGGGCACGCCTCGATTCTTTAACAGCTTGAACGTTTCTTCCAGAGGACCGAGGTCAAGTACTCATGGATGCGGCAAGGCAGGCATGGACGCAACGCATGGTTTCCGCATTTCAAATACAGCGTTTATTGGGTCTAATGGCAGCAACAACTGCAGTGGTTTATCAGGCTCGACTCAGAATGCGGTTACTACAGGTGTGGTTCATTTGCAATTTCGACAGTGCCCTCAATCCACGGAGAACAAGGATGGAGATAACAAGAGAGGTGAGAGAGTCTCTCATATGGTGGCTAGACCTAAAGAATTTGAACAAGGGCATGCCGTTCAGGCAACCACCTCCTACGAGGGTGGTGACCACAGACGCATCTCTGTCGGGGTGGGGAGCACATTTTGGCCCCCTGATTGCGCATGGCATGTGGGATCGTAGAGAACGAAAGGACCGTATCAATCTGTTGGAATTAAGGGCAGTTCGGAAAGCACTCAAGGCTTTCGAACAACAACTGAATGGTCAGGTCGTGCAGATAACGTCGAACAAGACAACTGTGATCGCCTATCTAAACAGACAAGGGGGAACAAGGTCCCTTCCATTGCTCAGATTGACACTGGACATTCTCATGTGGTGTGTCAACCGCGATATGAGGATAGTGGTGGTCTATCTCGAGGGTGTCAAAAACAAATTAGCAGACAGATTAAGTCAAATGCCTGCAACATCTCATGAATGGGAGATAAAAGGTTCAATTCTACAGAACCTTTTTCATCGGTGGGGCTTTCCCACTATAGATCTGTTTGCAACGAGGTAGAACAGGATATGTCAGACGTACTGCAGCAGAGCAGGGAAAGGACAGGGATCTCAAGGGAATGCCTTTCTCTTCAGGTGGTCAGGGACTCTGTTGTCTGCCTTCCCACCTTTCCCATTGCTAAACAGGGTGATAGCCAAAATAGAAGCAGACAGGTCAAACTGCATCTTGCTGACCCCGTGGTGGCCCAGGAAGACGTGGTTTGCTCCCCTACTGAGGATGTGTTGCCACACACATATAAAACTCCCATTAAATCCAGGTCAATTGACTCCGCAGAAGGGACAAGTGCAGCACCCGGATGTGAGAATATTAAGAATGATGGCGTGGAGAATAAGACTGTAGATATGACTTCTCTTCGATCGCCTCTGAGGGAAATATTAAACGCATCTTGGAAGCCATCTACTAGGCTGTCCTATCTGAGAAAATGGGGTGCTTTTAGCAAATTTGCGGAAAAACAGAACTTTGACCCCAAAAGATGTTCTTTGGTTCATGTTTTATCATTTCATAGAGTCATAGAATCATAGAATAGCAGAGTTGGAAGGGGCCTACAAGGCCATCGAGTCCAACCCCCCCTGCTCATTGCAGGGATCCACCCTAAAGCATTCCTGACAGATGGTTGTACAGCTGCCTCTTGAATACAATCTACAATCCCTTTTGGTTAAAGGGCTTAAGGTTGCTTCTATTAGAGTTTATTTAGCAGCAATTCCATCGTTTTCCCCAATATTTGAGGGATTTTCTCTTTTTTCTCACCCGTTGCTTAAAGAGTTTATGAAGGGTTTAAAGAACTTGACTCCGACTGTTCGTCCCATAATACCTAGCTGGAGCTTGTCAGTAGTATTAAAAACTCTCACAGGCAAGCCTTTCGAACCCATGGCCACAGTAAGTCTACGTCTATTGTCATAGAAGGTTGCCCTATTAATAGCCGTAACGTCAGCTATGCGAGTGAACCAGCGAGTTCTGTGTGCTCAGGGTGGGCGCTCCATATCTTGCCTTCCGTAAGGACAAGGTGGTACTAAGGCCAGACTTGACTTTCTTGCCTGAAGTGGTGACGGAGTATCATATGGGACAGGATATAATCTTACCCACTTTCTTTCCATCTCCGTCGACTCCGTTAGAGACTACCCTCCATGCACTAGATGTTAGGAGAGCATTGGTGTTTTACAAAACAAGAACTGAGCCTTTCCGTAAACCACCAGGACTGTTTATTTGTTATGGGGGATGATACAAAGGAATGCCAGTCTCTTCCCAGCGTTTCTCTTCATGGGTAGTAAAAGCTATTCAACGGGCATACCAGCTAACAGGCTTGCAGCTTTCTGAGCCAGTGAGAGGACTCCGCCAGAGCTTAAGTGGCCTCTGTTGCATTTGAAGATGCAGAGCTGCAACTTGGTCCAATCCATCTACTTTCATTCATCATTACCGCCTGGATGTAAGGGCCAGGGGGGATGCAGCGTTTGGGCGATCCGTGCTGCCATCAGTCTTCACCTAGACACCAGTCCACCTCCGGTAAGTGAGCTTGCTAATCGCCCATGTGTGTGAAGCACAGAGACCACGAAGAAGAAAGTCAGGTTGCTTACCTGTAACTGTAGTTCTTCGAGTGGTCATCTGTGCATTCACACAACCCCCCTCCCCCACCATCCCCTCTCTGGTGTCAAAGAACATGCTTCTGTGATTCTAGAGATGGATCCCTGAAGTACGGAGATTGCTATGAGGGGAAGGTGGAAACCGTTGGAACGTACCCGGATGATGGTAGGGGAGGGGCTCCCGTCTGAAACGCCTCTAGCTATAGAAATTTCCCGAAGATGCTCCGCATAGGCACAGAGCCCATGTGTGTGAATGCACAGACGACCACTCGAAGAACTATGGTTACAGGTAAGCGATCTGTCTTTTCTGGGCTGATTTCAAGGTGCTGGTTTTGACCTCGTGAGCCCTACATGAGCTGGAATCAAGATAATTGGGAGGCAGCTTTCTCCAAATGTACTTCCTTGTACAAGACAAGACCTTCCTGCAGCTGTCACCACCTGCTTGGTAACAGAGCCTTTTGAGCGCTGGCTCCCCCTTCTGCGGAACTGTCTCCCGACCGAAATACGCCCTGTCCACCTACTTGGTCCTCTCAGGAGGACTGTGAAGACCTTACTTTAAAAAGAAGCCTTTTAAAAACAAATTGATGAGGAGAGTTTGCCAGTTGCATTTGTTGTAGGTTTTTCTTTCCTCTTTTATGAATTGGGCAGTTATCCTTTAACTGTTAACTTTTTATTGTTCTGTTATTTGTATGCATGGTTTTGTTTTATTTTGCTGTTATCTGCTTTGGGGATCGAAGCCTCGGAAACCGGACGATAAATTCTTAAATAATAAATCTGATGGGAATAAATGTGATGGGTGCTCACAGTCCCCATGGCCCAGGTGGGGGTGGGGTTGAAAGCAACCACTTGCGTCACCTGCAACGTCGCTGTTCCTCTCTGCCGCGGGCGTGATGGAGGAATCGGGGCCAGCGGCCAGGACTAGTGGCTAAAACCAGCTCCGTCATGAGGCGGGCTGAAGCTGACACTTCAGGCGGGAACCGACTCCTAGGCATTTAATGATCCATGATGAGGCATCCATTAGGAAAAACATGGTTGGTTGGTTTTTAGCTGTTTACGTTGTTTAAATTTGTCTATGTTAACATCTTTTAGACTATTTTTATTATGTTGTATTATTATTAATGTAAACTGCCCAAAGAGCTTTGGTTATGGGGTGGTTTAGAAATGATGACGACGACGACGACAACAGCATCTAATTCACAGGGTGGTCCTCTGTGCAGCTTCTGCTTATTTCAGAGGTCCCAGTGAATTGTGCAGCTCTGTGCTCTTGAGTGTTTAAATGCTATTTGCGTTTTCATCAAAACGTCTGCAGCCTGTCCAGCTTGCAGGCCACAAATTCCAGTTCTGATGTCCTGAGGCGTGACGTAGCAGCAGAGGATGCTGCCTTACACTGAGTCAGACCCTTGGGCCATTGAGCCCAATATTGTCGACACTGGTTGGCAGCAGCTCTCCAAGGTTTCATGCAGGAGTCTCCCCCCCCCCCACACACGCTCTACCTGGAGATGCTGGGATTGAACCTGGGACCTTCTGCATGCGAAGCAGGTGCTCTGCCCCATAGCTACGGCCCCTCTGGTTTGAGCAGTGTGATAGCAATCTCTATGTAGAATCATAGAATAGTAGAGTTGGAAGGGGCCTTTAAGGCCATCGAGTCCAACCCCCCGCTCAATGCAGGAATCCACCCTAAAGCATCCCCGACAGATGGCTGTCCAGCTGCCTCTTGAAGGTCTCTAGTGTGAGAGTGCTTAAAAGGTTGTCACACAGAGGAGGGCCAGGATCTCTTCTCCATCTTCCCAGAGTGCAGGGCACAGAATAACGGGCTCAAGTTACAGGAAGCCAGATTCCGGCTGGACATCAGGAAAAACTTCCTCACTGTTAGAGCGGTACGACAATTGAACCAATGACCTAGGGAGGTCATGTGTTCTCCCACACTAGAGCCCACTAAAGCAAGTCCTGGCATTGCTGGGGGTGGGTGAGTGAGGCAGCGGAGAGGGGGAAGGGAGGGGGAATGGCCTGCACAGTCTCATCCGGAGACCGCTCTAAATGCAAAATCAAGACTTTGGCGGAGGGCCATCTTTAGAGCCACTTTTCAATGCAAATTTCGTTTTGTCCCTCTCTCCTTCATTCCTGCAGATTCCCCAGTGAGCAAACCAAGGAGAGCACTCTGGAGGATCTGGCAAAACTTGAGGGATGAGCCAAGATTTCATTTTAATAAATAAAACTGCACACTTGTGGCTGTTCGCTGGGCTTTCGCAGCCCCGCCCTGATCTCTCCCGTTGACCAGGAAGCACTGGATTTGTATCCGAGGAGATCTTGGTCTCCTCTTCTTATTAACCGCAGACCGTTTACACTTCTCCCCAAACCCCTCCGACCCACTGATTTTTCTTTTATTTATTTTGTTAGCTGGTTAGTTTTTACTTTTTAATCTTTTGGGGTGGGGTGGGGTGGGGAGGGGAGGGGAGGGGTGGGCGTGGGGCGAGACCAGCCCTCTTGTTTTCATTGTCGTTCTTTTGCTCTTTTTCAGAGCTTTTAGATGAATTGGATTTTTTGTGATTGTGCGTAGGTAGCTTTTATTGAGGAATATTTTTATTTGGCTTTGAATATTTTTTTTAGATATATATAAATATATATATATTGGGGGAGGTGGGGTACGGAATGGACTCGGTCATGAGAAAACGCAGTCTTTTGAAAGGACCAGGTTGATGTAAACTGAAAGTAATTCCGAAGGGAAGAGAGGAAGCTGAGAGAGATGGATGCGTTCCGTAGTCTCTCTCTCTCTCTCTTTTTTTAAAGACATGTTTTTCCCCCCCTGTCAGTGTGAGGCTTTTCAAATGTGCGGAATTAGCAGGATGTGCACACTCAAGGGCATTGCTGTGGAACAAATACAAACTGTATATTTTGCTAAGTGAAAAAAAAAATTCCTTATGGCTGATTTCCCCCTCCTGTTTTCTAGATTTTAGGTTACTGGGGGTTTAATTTTGTTGTTATGGTTCCCCTCCCCCGCTGCCCTTGATCTTCCTGTATCATATGTAAATACCGCAAGGTGTTCTTTCGCCTTGTGTCTACAGCAGAGCAATTTTGGGTTTGTTAAACTTTCTCTCTCTCTCTCTCTCTCTCTCTCTCTCTCTCTCCTTCTCTCCTTCCTTCTTTCCTTCCTTCCTTCTGGGCTTTGATGCCATAAATGTGAGCAATACTCTCTGGTTGGACCACGATGAACCTCCTTTCTTTTTTATACCTTTTACTGTAAGATTTTAAGACCTCTGACGAGATGGACGTGTGATGTGGAGGGGCGGGGAGGAGGGTGTTGCGGGGAGGGGAGGGGAGGGGAGGGGAGGGCTGGGGGAGGGCACCGGGTCAAGGCTACGCAGCCAGCTGGGGCTGTTTTGCCAAGCAGCTTCCAGCAGGCACAGTGGGCAGCCGTGGCCTCGTCGGGGGCCAGCGCAAAGGGCTTTTGTCCACCACTGCTTGTCTCTGTGGATGCTTGGAATGGGTGTGAACTCTCCTAATATTTATCGCTTCCTGCCAAGGGGTTCCTGACCTGCTGGAGGTCTTGGGGGTGTCCCCCACTTTCTCATAAAAGTGAGGTGACAATTCAGGCACTGGGCAAAGGAGGCATCGCTAGCAAGGGGGACTTGGAGCTTCTCAGGGATCCCGTGAGTGAGGGATGAGCTGCAACTGCCCACTTCCCACGGCCGGCCCATGAATGAATTTGTACAAACAGCACGAGTTGTTTGCCTTCGTTCCCCCCCCTGCCCCCATCAGAATTTGCTCCTCCTAGGGAGAGGAGGCGGCTTGACATGGTGCCTGCCCCTACGGCGCTTGACCTTGCTCTCCGGCACGCGTCCTTTGGAGGCAGCCTCTCCGTGGGGCACCTTCCGCTCTGTGGGGCATGCTGGGCTGGGCATTGCATCGCGTGCCCTGTGGGGCGGCTGGTGAGGGAGGGGGCCCTAGAGAGGCTGTGGGGTTGCTCCCAACTTCCACGATTTGATTTCTACCTGGACGTCTGTTTTTGCAAGTGGCCGTTGCCTCCCCATAGAGGCCGAGAAGGCCTTTCCTTGAAGTCCTGGGCTCCATTAACGGGGGGCAGCAGGGGGGGAATAGACGACCTTTTCCTGCACAAGCCTTATTGGGCTGAGTGAGAATGTAGGAGGGAAATAAAAAGGGTTCAGACACGCTGCTGTCACGGCTCCCAGACTCCATTGAGCACAGGGCTGTTGAACTTCTTCCCTGCTGGCCCGACCCAGGCCACCTGTCCTCTGGGGTTTGCAGGTGCCTCCCCCCCCCCCCCCCCCCAGTCCTGGCTCCACTCCCTTTCCTGCGTCTACCAATAGTGTCATGGTTTCCCACTTTTTGGCATGATTTTTCTCCAGGCCTAAAAGGCTGAAATGCCTCCCCTAAGGCTTCATTACTGGCAGGTGGAGCTTGTAAGATTTCAAGAGGCAGCTGGACAGCCATCTGTCAGGGATGCTTTCGGGTGGATTCCTGCATTGAGCAGGGGGTTGGACAGGATGGTCCTATAGGCCCCTTCCAACTCTACTATTCTATGATTCTAGGCTGGTATGTTTGGCCCTGCGGCCTTTGGCCCTGCCCCCCCTTTGCCTTCCAATCCCTCCACTGCTGGAATGTGGCCCCCGAGAGCACCTCCGAAATGAGGTTCAACACTCCTGATATCCCCTATTCAACTGGGCACATTTTGGTGCTTGAGTTGGGCACTCAACATGGCCCCCTGCCTCCCTCCCTCCTCCAACCAAGGTGGGGCTCCATAAGTCCAGTGGGAAGGCCTCGGGCGCAAGCCCCCCCCCCGTGAACCGACCAGGAGCCACCCGAGAGAACGGCCGTGGGCGGTGTGGCCCCAGGCGCCAGCCCTCCGCAGCCTGCTGGGCCCTCTGTGGTTGTGTTCTTTTGCACTTCCCAGTCATGTCGATCAGGCTTGTGCAGGAGACCTTCCCATTGAACCATGCTGCGCCATGATTAGCGTGCAGGGAGAGGGTGCCGTTTCCTATTTTCTTGAAAACCAAAATGTCTCGGTCTGATCTTGTGAAGTAATTTGGGCCCAGGAAACTGGGAGCACGTAATGCTGAAACTGGGCACCAGTTCAGTCCCTTGGCGAAGGGAGAGCTGAGTCAAAACTTGAGAGACGGGCATCGTAAGTAAGTGTACGCCAGCCTTCCCCAACCTGCCATGCCGGCAGGAGTATGATGGGAGTTGTAGTCCAACACAACTGGAGGGTACCCGGTTGGGGAACGCTGGTATACGTTTTTGTCAATGTCCCCTTTTGGTGAGGTTCCTTGGTCCCAATCCAAATGCGATGGCATTTCTTCCACATAGGCAGCCAGGTAGATGGCTTCATTCGCTGCATTCGGCAGATGCTATGTTAGGCTCACCAGGAGAAGCGCAAAGGGCGACCGTAGCAGCCCCCCTCACCTCACAGGTCTGCTCTTCAGGGAGTCCCCAAGGGCTGCACCGTCTCGCTGAGGGAAGCCTTGGTGGCGGAGCCAAGTTTGCCCCTGCGTAGTGCAAGAGTTTGCATTATGCGAGCGTTCCCCATTGCAGCAAATAACCTTGTGGAGCCGTTGACCTTCCAGGGCAGGTTTGAGTCTTTAAACTTGGACCAAAGACCTCGGGTAAGGGGGGCATGACTGGCCTTTGATTAAGATGCAGCGTAGCATCTCTTCCCAGGGAAAACTGCAGCTTCATCTTACTTTTTTAAATAGTTTTTAAAAACCACGTCCTCTTTTCTCAAACGTAGCTCCTGCTAGCAAGATTCAAAGGGGGGGGGGGCAGCTGCATCCCAGACAGAGACAATTTCAAACAGAGCTGTTTTAAAGAGGGCCGGAAGTGAGGTGTGATTGAACTGCAATTTCTTTGTCCCGCTGTTCTCCCTGGACAAGCGGGACAAAAACCTGCTGAAACGTTATGACCAGACATTATAGAGGGACAGAAAAGAAAAATGAGAGTTGGTGTATACAGTCAGCTTAATCAAGTGGTGCAGCTTTTCCTAGACAACACAGGCGAGAGAGGGCTTGAATGTCTAATGGCTGCCATTTGCTCTCCCAGCAAATAGAAAATGAATACATCAGGGGTCATCTTTCTCACATTCTAGTCTTCTGTGCATAAAGCTTTTTTAAAAAAATAAATAAATCAAGCTTTCAGACTTGCAGATGTCCCCTGCTGCATTCTAAAGTGGTACAATCCAGGTAAAGCTTCGTTACCTGATTCTGCTAATTGCATAACCTGCATATTCAGAGTCATGAGCCAGGATGGCTCCATCAGGCCACCTTCCACGCACCTTCCTTCCGCTTTCCTCCTCCCCCTGCGGTGCAGCTGTCTTGTCCTCACATCCCTAGTAGCAGAAGTCTCCCTCCCACCCACCCACACACCTTAAGCAGCGCAAAAATATTGGGAGAGTTCTCTAGCTGATGAAAGAAATGGGAAAAGGACATTTCGCGAATTAGTACTGGAAACACAAAGCAATAATTTTTTGTTACTGAGACGAGTCTGTATGTCTGTTTATTTTATTTTTAAAGGAATAAAAGAGCCGCCGCCACTTAATTGGGTTTATTTTTATTCTCTAGTCTTCAGCCTGGAGGACTGGGGGTGGGCACTGTGATGCCTCCTCCTTGGTACATGTGCTGAGCTGCTTCTGTGCTCTCCTCCAAGTTTTGGAGTTTGCATTCTGGCTCTCTTGGCTGCAGCTGAGATGTTGGAGCCAAAGTTTGGGAGCGGCTGTCGTGTGTGTGTGCTACTTCTTTTTTTAAAAAAACAAACAAAATAAAGCTGCGGATTTTATTAAGCCAGTTTTATTACACGTCGGTGTTTGTTCTCTCCATACCTGTAACCCCTTTTTCCAGATTTTCAGTTTTAAATTCCTAATAAATTATTTGAAAACGGCTTTTGCTTTGTGGTGGTCTGCAGTGGACGTTCAAAGATGTGTTTTGAGTTTGCATGTTGAAGGCGCTCCAAAGGAGTAGATCCATAGCCAAGAGAGCCTTGTACAACTTCATGCCCTCCAGATGTTTTGGACTTCAACTCCCATCAGCCCCAGCTAAGGGGCAGGAATTCTGGGAGCTGTAGGGTACCAGGTTGTAGAAGCCTGAGCTACAAACACACACCAAGACAGAGATAAAGAGATGCCTTTGATTTGGGGTATATTTTGAAGGTACATTCAAACATAGGAATTCCTGTGTGGGTTAAGAAACCTATCACAGGCACCTTCTGCTGTCCGAACCAGCTCAGAGAATATGCCAGAAATCAGGAGTGGGCAATGTCTGGAGGGCCAGGAGTTGTCCACCTCTGCTACAAATGCAGTAGTAGCTTGGGTCTAAGTCACAAGCTGGATGATTTTGGGTGCCACAAAGGGCCCCCAAGTGGGGCACAGGGCAGATCTATGTGTGTCAGCCTTCTGCCAACCTAGAGGGCTCTAGGTTGGGCAGGGCTGAGCTATAGGGATCCAGTGGTAAGTTCTCCAGCACAAGTGAAATGGCTAGGAGAGGCAAATCCCATTCTTTTTAGTGGGGCTTGCGCAGATCGTGGCCATGGGAATTGGAGTACCATAGAATGTCCTGATCTGGCTGTTGCCCTTTGTGAGGTCAGCAGGGTCTCTGGCAAGTTGATGGACATGACTAGCACCTGCTTGGATTGTGGCCAGAGTCACGCTCGCCCTTCTATTCAACATCTTTGAACCCTGGGTGGCAGCCAATGTCCTCAGAGCCGGCCCTCCTGACCACTCCAAAGGAAGCATGCGTCACTTGGTTCAGGGGAACAAGAGCATTCCTGGAACTTGAGCCGTGCCCATGTGGGGGGTGGCGTCTGTCACGTGCAGCCCACAGCAGTCCCGTCCTGGGAGAAAGGAGATGGAGCGGAGGTGGTTTTTTTTTTTAACCTGGGCATAAACAGTGCTCTTTTCTCACCTGGCCCAGGGAGACTGTGGGTGCTGGGCCACCTGTTCCTTGACAGCACTGATGTATGGATGGCTTTCTCTTGGAAAAGCTGCCATGCTGCCAGCAGAATTCAGCACCGCAAGGTCTGCTGTTGATGCCACGGAGCTGTCTTTGGGTCACTGCCAGGAGTCAGCCGAGAGATTCAGCTGAGGCCAGTTGATGCAGGCCTCGTTCATAGAGCCACCGAGACCTGGCGGATTGGCTGGAACGGTTTCGCCAAGTGGGCAGCTATGACTTCCAAGACCACGTTCACCAGTGGTGGGAGCACGAAAGGCCAACTCCCCCCATAGCTCAGTGAAAGAGCACATACTCCGCACATGTAAAAGAGGATCTCCGGATAGCTCTTCTATCCCTGGCATCTCCAGTTGGGAGCGATCTCTCTGTGCCGGCTATCAGCCTTCCCAAACCTGGTGCCCTCTGGATGTTTGGACTTCAAATCCCAGCTCCAGCCAGCATGATGGGAGCCGTGCTCTCAAATATTTGGAGGGCACCAGGTTGAGGAAGCCTGCTGTAGATCATACTGCCCCAATGAACTGCAGTGGCCTTGCTGCGTCGGCGACCCACACAAAGGCCCAGGCGCTTGGAGGTCGGCTTTGTGAGCCAAGATTTAGAACGGGTTCATCACGGGATGGATGACGTATGTGTCAGGAGAGGGTCCTGCCCCGAGGGGCCTGCAGTTTAGAAAACAACACAGGGGAGACAACACAGGAAGGAGAGAGGAGGAGGGGCCAGGGATGGATGCAATTTTCGCAGAAGTGGACTTCGGTTTAGGGTGGCCTTTCCCCACCTGCCCTCCTCCAGGTGTATTGGCCTGCAAGCCCCATCATTCCCAGCCAGCAGTGATGGGAGTTGCAGCCCAACACACCTGGAGAGGGACAGGTTGGGAAAGGCTGCAGAAAGGCATTTGGACGGGTGTGGAAAAAAGTGGGGTTTGAAGAGGACTTTGAAGCAGAAAAGGGAGATGGCAGTATGGGTGTTTTCTGGGAGGGCTCCAGGCACTGGGGCAGCAAAGGACAAAGAATGCTCGTATCATTTGAAATGGTATCGCCCTCTGTCCCCACCTTTCCCAACCTGATGTCCACCAGGTAGGTTGTACTACACCTCCCATTAGCCCCTAGTAGCTGTGTTGGCTGTGAATGATTGGAGATAGAGACCTTGTTCAGATGACAAGCCACGGGGGTTCAGCATTTTGAGCCAAACATTATGGGTTAGCATGTCAAGTGAACCATGACTTAGCGTGTTGTGTGAACCACTGCTAGCCATGGTGGCTACATAATCATGGTTTAAACACCCTCACTAAGCATTTGCTGCAGAAGGGTTAGTGGCCTAACCATGGCTTAGTGTGTTGTCTGAAAAGGCCCATTGTCTGACACACCTAGAATGAACCAGATCCTACCTTTCTAAAGCAAGACACCTGGGCCCTTAATTGCCCTCTGGCCCGGCATCCTCATTCAAGCTGCGTAGCAAGGCTCCCGCTTCCTCCCCCGCCATCATCCTTTCCAGGCTAACAACGTCAACAGCAGCAGCAGCAGCAACAGGTCCTGGGGGCTACGACCTGATGAGCCTTGACTCAAATGAAAACCCTCCCAGGGGGTGGGGAGAGAGGAGGAAGGCATTCTGCTAAATGTCTTGTACCATGAGATCGAAGTGAAAAATAGACCCCCTCTGCCTGGAAAGTCCTCGGAAAAGAAGCGGCTGGTTTTCAGATGGCCTTGTGAGATGTGCAGCCCCCCTTTTGACCTCCGACAAGAGAGGGATGCTTATAGAAAGGTAAACATGGCTCTCTTATCTCGGCTGTTGGTGCCAAGAAAAGGCTGGGCTATAAAGAGGCTGAAAAAGTGTACAGCAGACAACGGCCTCGAGGACTCGATTTGCTGACGGAATGAACCTTCTCTTCTTCCTCTTGCTGGCCTCTGGTGAGTTGCGGTTATCCAGGCCTGACCGACTTTGGGGTGGATGGAATGAGTGGGGTGCTGGTGGTGGCAAACACAGCAGAGCTGACTTGTAACATACACATGACCATCTGAAGCAGCAGTCCCCAACCTTCTGGGTCCCGTGGGCATATTTGGGAACTTGAGACCATGCAGTGGGCACACCCCCCCCCAATGCCTAAGCAGTGGGTTGCCACTTTGGCCTCTTTACCTGTTGCATCTATGGATCTTAGGATGGGTCTCATTCAGCAAAAACGTGTATATCATGTCTGCTGGATACTGCAACTACTCTTTTAGGAGGGGTTGTCTAATTTTGCAAATTGCTGGTAGTGCAATACAGCCAATGCTTCTCTTAAACATATGTTTTGGCAATGTCCAGTAGTTGCTTCTTTTTAGGAGAAGGTTATTCCACAGATATTTTTTTTTGTTCTGGAACAGTCTTTAATATTCACTGATGCACATGCTCTTTTAAATGATTTACCTGCTTCATGGAAATTAACAAATGGTCAGTGTAAATGGATTCTCTGCACCCTTTTAGGAGCTAAAAGACTGATATTACAACCCTGGAAGGACAAACACTCACCTCCTCTAATGAAAGGGGTTGAGGACCTTACAACGTTTTCAGTATTTGAACAGGTGGCATATAGACGCCGCCTTCACATGGATACTAATTTGGATATTTGTTCCACTTTTGTTAAGCTAATGTATAATTGCTAGAATGTTGTAGGCATTTCATACAAATCCATGAATGTATATTTTTTTAAATGGTGGTTTTTTCCTTTAAAAAAAATGGTGATCCATTCGTGGGTGCCATTGGAATTATCTGCAGGTGCCGCTTTGGGAACCCTGATCTAAATAGCCCACACATGTACACCTCATAAGACCATTAAAGGTGCAGTCCTATGCATGGCCATAAGACCATTAAAGGTGCAGTCCTATGCCTTTTTTCTGTCTAAACATGCCTAGGATTGTGTCTGAAGTCTAGTGCCTAAAACCACCTAACTGGACCAGTGAGGCTGCTGCTTTAGTCTGGCATTTCAAACAATGGGAAAACCTTGGAAGTACAATCAACCCGTGAATGAAGAGGGAGCCCTTAGGATACCACCTGTGTGTCTGGTCAAGCAATGGGTGGGTGTGGGTGGTGAAGTGAGGCGCTTTTGGTGGCTCCCCCACCCCCCGCTGTGGAGCTCTCGCTGATGATTTGTCAAAATCCCAGTCTGGGCATGTTTTGGAAGGTGGTTGAAAGCCCGTCCTGGATAGGCTGGCCACTGGAGTTGGGGTTTGAGCCACCGGAAGTTCCGGCTGCCTTTGTGGCACAGAGGGCCATGTTGCTAGCTTGGCCTGGTGCCCCAGCAGCAGCCATGCCCAGAAAGAGAGCGCTAGCCTCAGTTACCCATGAAGAGAGCGCTAGCCTCAGTTACCCATGCTCTGGAAACCTCCAGATTAGACTCCTGCAGCCTTCCCCAACATGATGCCCTCCAGTTGTTTGGGACTGCAGCTCCCATCATTCCCAGTCAACATGGGCCAGTGGGCCCATGGGCAAGTAATGCATTATTTGCTGGATTGCTTTTGAAGATGGTTCAGAAACTGCCGTGCAGCATAACAGCTGCTGGGTTGCTTGCCAATGCCTTCTTCCAGGCATTTAACAACATATATTGAGTTTTTAATTGACCCAGAATAGATAGATACAAACTGTTTTTATGCTTTTTAATTTTGTATATTTGTTTTTAATGTTCCATGTTTTAATCTTTGTAAACTACCCAGAGAGTTTCAGCTATGGGGTAGTATATAAATGCTAATCATAGAATAGCAGAGTTGGAAGGGGCCTACAAGGCCATCGAGTCCAACCCCCTGCTCAATGCAGGAATCCACCCTAAAGCATCCCTGACAGGTGGTTGTCCAGCTGCTTCTTGAAGGCCTCTAGTGTGGGAGAGCCCACAGCCTCCCTAGGTAACTGATTCCATTGTCATACTGCTCTAACAGTCAGGAAATGTTTCCTGATGTCCAGCTGGAATCTGGCTTCCTTTAACTTGAGCCTGTTATTCCGTAGAGAGGAACCAGTACCTCACGTAATTTGGAAGCTATACTTCTAATTTGGAAGCTATACTTTATAGTATACTATTAAGCTATACTACCCTAAAAATATACTACAATAATAATAATAATAATAATAATAATGATGATGATGATGATGATGATGATGCTTCATCTGCTGCATAGGCTCCCGGTCCACTTTCTGGCTCAATTCAAAGTGCTGATTTTGATCTTTTTAAAGACCTTCCTGGATTAGGACCAGTGTATGGGATCACTAAGACCCTGATCAGGGCCCCTTCTCCCCAGGTTCCCTGCCTGAGATATGGCAAGTGTCCAACAGGGAAAGGCCCTTCTTGGTGGTGGGAAGCACACCTGACGCCTACTCTGATGTCATTTCAATGTCAGGATGGTGTTATTTTTATTTTCAGAGGCCTCAAGAACTTGCTTTGATCTGTTCTATCTTGGCTGCTTTGTTTGTTGTTTTTGTACTACTCCTGGTCATTTTACCTTTATGAAGTACGTTTTTGTATCTTTTGTTTTATCGTGGTTTAAAGCTGTTCTGGGAATTTTATTGAAGGTGCATTCACACAAACAAATGACTCAGACATTTCTAATTTGGTGTTTTTACATTTCTAATCTGGGGCTCAGCAGAAAGAGAGAGAGAGAGAGAGAGAGAGAGAGAGAGAGAGAGAGAGAGAGAGAGAGAGAGAGAGAGAGAGAGTTGACCTTAGCAGGGATGGCTTGGGGCATTCCCCCCGGCCATCTGAATGTCTGTCCCAGGTTGTTGAGTAACACGGCAAAGGATGTGTTGATTTCCCTGTGTTTGGATCATGCACGTGTCTGCATGATCCAGGATCCTGCTGCAAAGTTGCATGTGGATGACAGGTTTGGATTCTCTGTAAAACTGGATCTGAGTTGCCTTGAGTCAAAGTGTGTTGGGCTCCGAATGCCCTTCTGCGCGCCTCCGAGATCTCCTTCTCTTTCACTCTATAGTTTGGTGCCTTCCTTTGTTGCTTATGCAGCTGGGTGCCACAACCCTAGCCCAGTTATTTTGGTATTAGTTACACTTGCGTGCTCGGGGGGCATCTCAGTGCACTGGAACAAATCAGTCTAAGAGCACTTTTACACAAATGATTTATTGCACACTTGTGACTGGTCATTCACGGAAGTTTGTGGTCATTTACAGAATGTTGTCAACCTCTAGGATATCTCCCACACATTCCCTCCTTTATAGGTGCTTTCCAAAAGACTGGAGATAAAATAGTAATAACAGTTAGTGGCACCATATTGGCAATATGAAATGCCGGCATTATGCTATAATTCAGCCACTAGATGGCACTGTTTCATTGAACACACATTGCTGAGGAGGGAAGTTTTCAATTCCAAATCATGTGTTTGCTGTCTAAAGGGGCCTATTGTAAATCAGAAAGACTCCAAAGAAGAAAGTCTTGTAAGGAAGCGGGATTTTTCCTTAATGTAGAGAAGCTCTAAGAGCTGGCAACTGTATCTCTGGCCTTAGCTAGACCTAGCAGGGTGGAGGGGTGACGATCTTGCGATATTTTTATCGCAAGATCTCCCCGTCAGTACACACATGGCACACGATGACCTCAGAGGGAAAGGTGTTGCGCCTGCCATTTTCTTTTTTTCTTAAGGGGACAGCAGCACACGAATGCAAAAGGTAAGTGATTTTTTTTAAAAATAATTACTTTCCTCACTCACCCCACCCCACCCCTGATGGGCGCAGTGCTCCTGAGGAGCGCTGCGCCCCATGCGCGGGTCCCGGCTCCTCCCAATGAATCACGAGGAGAGGGGACAAACCACACGTTCCTCAGCCCGAGACCATGGAAAAACCAGGCCTAAAGGGAAGGGTGAGATCCCGGGGCAAGGGAGGGATCATCCCTCCCTGATCCCGGGATCCCCTGTGCGGACGGACGCACAGGGACGATCCCGGGGACCGCCGCAGGATAAAGCCCCGCCTAGCTATAGCCTCTGTATGAATCACTGGGGGCAGGTGTGTGAGTGAGAGAGAGACTCTGTTCTGTCTCAACACCGAGCATGGCTGCATCATTCCATCACTCTTGCTGAAATGGCTCACTAGAATTTTGTGCTCTTGGAGGAGGCTGCCTGCTGCAACTCTGCCCGCTGTTGTTCCATGGTTACCTCCTTCCAAGCCAGAGGCACATTCAGGCTCAGACAGTAATGTTAGATCAATGTTCTTTTCACCCAAGGACGAGATCCAAACAGCCCTTAAGCACGACTCCACCATTCCAGCGACAGAGGGTTCAAAAGCGCTTTATTGATTAGTAATCAAGGCCTGGTCTCTTCAAAGGGAGCAATCAGACAAAAGACATAGGGAATATGGTACAGTATTAAAGCTTTCAAGGGGCAGGGCCCAGCAGCAGCATTAACCAATCAGAACATAACACTGGGGCATAGCTAATTATGCTAAACAGTCCTGTAAACAATACCTTTGGCCTGACAGTAAGTTACAGAGAGTTAACTTCGACACAGAAGTTAACTCTCTCTCTCTCTCTCTCTCTCTCTCTCTCTCTGGGCTCAGCTAATGCTGCCATGTCCCGGAACCTCTGGCAATTCCGGAAGATGATCAAATGCACCATCCCAGGCAGTGACCCATTGAAGGATTACAACAACTATGGCTGTTACTGTGGCTTTGGGGGCAGTGGGACCCCAGTGGATGACCTGGACAGGTAAGGGTTCGGTAACAGGAGCAACTCCGCAGTCTTCCAAACACCAGGGGGCGATAGAGAATATGTTGCATCAACAGCCACTTGTCTTGTCCATCGCCCAGTTCCTGTTTCCTTCTTCCTTCTCTTCCACTTGTCTGTGCAACAAGTGCCCTGTGCTCTCCTCCAGGATAGAAGCAAGCAACCCTATCTCATGCCTTTGCTGACTCACATTCACACACCCCAGCTTTAGTGGGTGTTTGCAGTTAAAGAGTGTTAGATGGCCTTCTCTAACCATGTGTAGAAAAGTACTAATAAAGCAAATTGATTTGAACCTCTTTTAAACTTGCTCTAAGCCTGTTTTTTTTTAATTGCTTCCAGTACTAAATGCTTTCCCTATATAAGATCTTGGGCTGTTCACCACCTCTCAGCCTAACCTTCAGAAAGAGTCACATGCACTGGCCGGTGCTTCTTGGAGGAGGGGTGTGATAAAGCATCATCAACGAAAATGGGTAGATTCCCCCCCCCCTTTTCAGACTAGAACTTGAGGTGACTCAATGAAGTTGACTGTATTTATTTCATGTCTTATATTTATATCTCACTTTTCTTCCAAGGAGCCCAAGGCCTCCTCCTCTCCATTTTATCTTCATGTGAGGTAGGTTAGGCTGAGACTTCGTGCCAGGTCTGAAGCTACTTCGTGAGCTTCACAGCAGAGTGGAGACTCGAACCCAGGTCTCCCAAGTCCTAGTCCAATGCTCCAACCACTGCACCGCCCTTGCTCTCTGTAAGTTCATGGCTGGCATAAGAACATAAGGAGTGTCCTGCTGGATCAGACCAAGGGTCCATCTGTCCAGCACTCTGTTCACAAAGTGGCCAACCAGCCATCAGCCAGGGACCAACAAGGCAGAACATGGTACAACAGCACCCTCCCACCCATGTTCCCCAGCAACTGGTGCACACAGGTTGTGTGCCACTGGAGGTAGCACACAACCATCAGGGCTGGTTTTGGTTGCCAGATGGTCCGGCTCACTCCTTCCCACACCAGCTAGCCAGGGACTGCCCAGAAGCCCCCAAGTCTGTACACAGGCTTACTGCCTTGAATACTGGAGGTAGCGCACAGCCATCCGGGCTGGTTGTGGGTGCCAGATGCTGGGTCGAAGGAGGGAGGTTGGTGGCCCCTGGGGTGGGCTTGGGGCTTATGGACAGTCCCTGGCTGGCTGGTGTGGGAAGGAGGGAGCGTGCCGGATCAGAGGTCTCGGTCGGGCCGCCCTTGCCTTTCTTCGCTCCAAGCCTGGAGGAGAAGGTGGTGGGCTCTCCCACACCAGAGGCCTTCAAGAGGCAGCTGGACAAGCATCTGCCAGGGATGCTTTAGGGTGGATTCCTGCACTGAGCAGGGGGTTGGACTCCATGGCCTTGGAGGCCCCTTCCAACTCTGCTATTCTATGATTCTATGGCTATGAATGGCTACTAGCCCTGATGGCTATGTGCTACCTCCAGCATCCGAGGCAGTAAGCCTATATATACCAGATGCTGGGGAACATGGGTGGGAGGGTGCTGTTGCACCATGTCCTGCTTGTTGGTCCCTGGCTGATGGCTGCCTGGCCCCTGTGTGAACAGAGTGCTGGACTAGGTGGACCCTCGGTCTGATCCAGCCTCCTCAGGGCTCGTCTGATGTTAAGCCCAGAGAATCGTACTGAACACTTGTTGTTTCTGCTTCTTGAGCAGGTGCTGCGAGACCCACGACAACTGCTACAGTGCAGCCAAGAAGCACCCAAAATGTAAATTAATCCTGGACAACCCTTACACCAAGACCTACTACTACAACTGCTCTGGCACCGAGGTCACCTGCGAAGGTAGAAGCAGGGCTGGTCTTAGGATACGTAGCACCCTGGGCGAGGCAGGCCTTTGGGGGCCCTGCCCTGGTCACCTCTGCAGGGCTGCGCAGAGGGGTTTATGCAGGTGAAACGATGGCACACACACACCCGGCTCTGCTTGCTGCCTCTCTTCAGTTCAGTGCCCTGGGCGACCCCCAAGCTTGCCGGCCCCAGGGTAAATGCATGCCACACCACACACAGCAGGGCCTCTCACTCCGTTGCTCGTGCACATGCACTGCATGTATAAGGTCTGGAATTCAATCCTAGCTGGCATGTCCAGTTGGACCACACGTGGGTAACGTGTAGCCCTCGGAGCCCTTCAGTGTTGCCTGTGTGGGTGCCTGAGCCACATTTTTGTAAGGAGGATGTACCTGTGTGTGAATGGGGCGGGAGGGGGGAGACTGCCACACCCACTCCCAATCCAGCCACACCCACAGGCCTTCTGTCCCCAATCCACCACCCACGGCCACATGCCGTCTTCAAGGACAACTCAGCTTCTTGCGGCGTCTTGCAGCCGTGGCGGGAAAGGGCTCCCTCCCTCTCTGGGCTTAGAGAGCTGCCTCCCAATCTGAGCAGAGGGCAGCGTGCCATGCGGACCGGGGGCCTGTCTCAGCAGGGTGATTCCCTTTGGCTTTGACGGGGTGGGGGCCTCCCACCACCATCAGCAGCACGAGCACTGGGGCAGCGGAGCCAAGCACGGCAGGGTCCAAGAGATGCCCCCCCTCCTCCAGCCCCCTTGCAACGTTGGCAAGGAGAGGATGCCATGGTGGGTGGTCATTCTCGAACCCCCACCCCCCTGCGTGCCTTCCTCCCCTGATTTCCTGAAAGCATTGCTTGAGAAAGCGGAACAAAGTCCTAGACTTAAACTGAAACTGCTCAAAGCAGAAACAAGATCTCAGGTGGCAGAGAAAGGACCCAGGAAGATGGGCAAGCAGCAGCGGTGGGAAGGTGGTGGACAGGAGGCATGCAGTCGCGCTTCCACTCCAGGGCTTTCCTTTTCTGTAATATGCCGGAGCGCTACGGTTTGCAGCAGCGCTCCCTTCCCCAGGGCAAAACCCCTTCTATTAGGGTACCTCTTCAATAAGGGCGTAATCCATCCTGAGGCCCCTGGAAAGGAGCTGTGAGTCACAGTAGCCAACACTGGTCAGGCTGTTTCCTATGTCTCCTTCAGCAATGGACCCTTCCAATGCTAATTAAATGTTTCCTGTTCGCAGGTGCCCCTGCCTCTTGTCTCACTTCCTGTGGATCATGCCTGGGGAATGAGTGACAAATAATTTGTTTGACGTAAACGCTCCTTCCATATGCTTGTTAAATGTGTCCCTCTCTGGGCTTGCTTTGAAAATGGGGGAAGGGGGGATAGAAGATACTATTAATTACTAGTTTGCTCCCATTCTTTTTCCTTTCATTTTTTATAACAAAATAATACTATACAGTTATAAAAATGAAAGGGGAAAATGAGAGGAATCCAGATATTAAAGCTACCCAACCTGTCCCCACATCGGAGCAATTACTGCTGCAATTCTATACCTTGTTACTTTAGAGTAAGTATGCTCCCTTGAACTCAGTGGGACTTCAAAGTAGATGTATGTAGGATTATGCTTTAAGAGAAGCTTTTCCAGAGCCAATAAACAGGCTAGTTATTTATTATTTATCATCATTAGCATTTATAAACTGCCTTTATTTGCTAAAAAGCCATCAAGGAAGGAAAGGAAAGGAACCTCTCGTGCAAGCACTGAGTCATTACTGACTCTTGGAGGGACACCAGCTTTTGCTGACGTTTTCTTGGCAGGCCTTACAGCAGGGTGGTTTGATGTTGCCTTCCCCAGCCCTTATTACCTTTCCCCCAGCTAACTGGGTACTGATTTTACCAACCTCGGGAGGATGGAAGGCTGAGTCGACCCGAGCCGGCTGCCTGAAACCAGCTTCCAGTGGGATCGAACTCAGGCCATGGGGAGAGTTTCAGCTGCAGAAACTGCTGCTTACCGCTCTGTGCCAAATCAGTTAACATAAATCACTAATCTGGCTGCCACACTCAACAGGAAACAATAAAACAATCCAGAGCTGCAAACAGGAAATGTCTAATTAAAAGTACAGGAGCCCTGAAATGACTTCAGTAGCAGTTTGGCCTATCCACAGTGGATAGGATGGTGTCCCAGTTGTTTTATAATGGAAAGAATTGTCAAAAATCAGGGGTGGGGAAAAAAAACAACCATGGGAGGGCAACACAGAAAACACTGGAAAGCAACAATTTGTCTCTCAGATGGCTAGCTACGCCACACAAAAAAAGAAACAAACTAAGTATCGCAATTTGAGAGAAAAGGACCGAATGCTAGATGTATGTTTCATAGACTGCTCTAAGCTTTGAAAGTCTCGAAATATTTCAGGATGGTGTCTTCAGAGTGCTGTTGGGGGAAGTATGGGCAATCCTGATTTTTTTTTTAAAGAGAGTTGTTGGGCCTCAGGGCTTTTCATATACTCTCCTCTTTTTTCTCTCTCTGCAGAAAAGAATGACGAATGCCAGGCATTTGTCTGTAACTGTGACCGCAGCGCTGCCATCTGCTTTGCTGGGGCTCCGTACAACAAAGAGTACAAGAACCTGAATACCAGCAAATGCTGCCAGTGAATCCTGTGTCGGCCCAGTGCAAAGGCCTTTGCACACTCTCACGTAGCATGGTGGTTATTCCTGGGTCATGTGCTGGGCTCAAACAGTGTCTTGCTGTGGTTATTGCTATTCACTGAATTAAGGGAGGGGGTGATTGAGGAAATTCTTTCTGTGCTTTTATGGACATTTCTTGCAAACTGCCTTGGGAGGGCAATGCCCCCTCAAAGGCAGGTTAGACATTATTTTAGTGAATAAACAATCTCTACCTATAAAGCTGAAAGTATGTGTGGGATGTATGTCCAGAAATGTTTACCCACTTCCAGATGAGTTAGAAACTTGAAATGTGGCATGCTGATAGGTCTGGTTGTACAATGTACCAAAAAAAATATATCTAAAAGCACAGCATTTGGAGTTTTAAGTATTTTTTTAAAAAGAATTTAATAATAATAAAAAACCTCCAAGCATGCCTTGGGTGGGAGGCCAGACTTACTGGCCTTTGTGAGTGCAGTCAAGCCAATTCCACATAAAAGGAAACAACCCACATAAATGGGCTGTGTCCATTTGTGGTGCCTCCTCCCGTCCTCTGCATGGTTTTAAAATTGTAAGTAGATACAACGGTGTGACTTTGAGGGGCCAAACATGCTCAGAGGCACTCCATCCTGTTTTCTCGGAATCTGGGAGAAGCAAGCACACAGCCTTCATCCTTAAGAGGGAAGGAGGGAGGGAGGAAGGGAAGGCACTCTGCACATGCCCAGAAACAGAATGATGGGGGGGGAGTACCTGGCCCAGTCCCAGCCCTTCGGTACAGGCTCCTGATGGAGCACTTGATGGGTGAGAAGCGCAGGCCGAGGCAGGTCCCAACAGGATTGGCCAGAGCTGGGCGCATCCACTGACAGCCGCACCCCTCCCCTCCCTGGCGATGCCACTCCTTGACACTCTGTTGAGAAGCAGCATCAGTAAGAGGATGTCAGAGAGGACACTCCAGGGCTGCTGGAAGGTGAAGTAGTGTACCTGCGTTAGCAAACCAGGTAACTACCCTATTTCTTCGATTCTAAGATGCACTTTTCCCCCCATATAAACATCTCTAAAAATGGGGTGCGTCTTAGAATCGCTGGTGTGTCTTAGGGTTGTTTTTTTCTGTTGGTGGTACTGAAATTAGTGTGCGTCTTACAATCGATGGCATCTTACAATCAAAGAAATACAGTATCTCTCAATCCTGACTCAGCTCCCACTTTCCAGACCTCTCACTAACTGTCTTAGTTCTCCTTCTACATGGCTTTCTCCAACTGCCACTCGCCCCGCCCACCGTACCATTCCAGCCTCAACTATCAGTCACTCCTCCATTCACCCTTCTGTTTCAATGGGATAGTCAGGCTTTTACATAAACTCACAAACTTGTAATTCCTGCATCTGTCTTGGAATGTTGCAGTTTAGTTATAATGGGGGGAAACGCAGCATAAAAAAATCTCATCAAGTTAAAATGCCTTGGGAAATAAAAATAATTAAAAAATCACTTGGCGCTGGAAAGCCATTCATGCAGTCACTAGGCCAGCCTGCCTGGGGAAAAGACATCCCTAAGCAGGGTGCCAGAACTAAGAAGGCCTGCTCTCCAGTTGTCTCCCATCACACAGATGGTGTTTAAAGATTAATATGTTATTCAGGGAGGTAGGCATGTGCCTATAACTCCCAGCATGCCTTAGGTGGGAGGGAAGATTTTTCGGGCTTTGGCAGCTATCATTTGGAAGTGGCTCACCATCCTAGGCCTTAAGAGAGTATGAGCTAACCGTCAGTCTGGCCGGCTCCGCCATGGCCTACCTACGGGGTGGGTGGGGTTTTGGCAGGGACTGGCTTGGCCAGACTTGCCGGCACTTCAGTACGGCCTCCTGTTGGAGCACTTGGTGGGTGAGAAGCAGGGCTTCAACCGGGCTGACCTCAGAGGCTTCCTGGCACCTGCCAAGAGCCCTGAGCAGAAGATGGCTGAGCAGGCCACGGAGAGCAGCCCTGGCCTGTGTCAGGGGTGTGTGTGTGAGAGAGAGAGAGAGAGAGAGAAAAAGAAACGAATTTAATCTGTTTTAAAAGTTACCTCACAGGCCTAGGACCAGCCTACCTTGCAGGGGTGTCGTGAGGGTGAGAGAGGGGGGAAATAGAATGAATTTAATTTGTTTAAAGGTCAACTCACAGGCCAAGCACCGGCCTTAGGGGGGCCGAGCAATGCCGGGGATATCAGCTAGTCATAAATAAATGAAGTCGAGGAGCAGTGGAATAGATCTTTTACAGAAAGAAGGGAGAAAAGCCTTCCTGAGTCATAAAACCCAGCATCAAAGCTTCCCTCCGCTCCTCTTCTTTCCCTTCACCATCTTGCCACGAATGTGAGGCTTTCCTGTTGACCCCTGCGAAAGAATGACAGGTCTCCGGGGGGGGGGGGGAAGGGGGGATGATGGGATCTGGGTTCCATCTCTGAACAACAGCAGACAGCGCCTCATCTTGGTCCTTCCTTTTCACCCGGGATGCAAGGGAGGGGCATCCTCTAAGCTTTGGGTAAGGCTGGACCATGCGTGTGTGTGTGTGTGTGTGTTTTGGGGTGGGTGGGAGAGGCTGCTGCTCAAGCTCCCCTCATCCACGGGTTACGCATGATGGGAGCTCTTCTCGTGGGGTGTGGGTGGGTGTCTTATTTTGTTTCCATTTTTGCCTGCCTGCCTCTGCGCCGTGGAAATCGAAGGCGCCTGGCCGCAGGGACGCCGTTTCCCTTGCTGGGGTGTCTGGCCGGGGGGAAGCACCAGGGGCGGAATTCTTGCACCTCTTAACAGCACTGCTGCAAGCCTCCTTGCAAGGAGCGAGCTGGGGAATGCTGGCTGGCGGATGATGGGAGTTGTAGTCACAAGGAGGGCACCTGGGAAGGCTGGCCAAGCGCTCGGCTAGCCGATTGTCCTCCTTACCCGGTCTTAAAATCACCCCAGTTCTCGCATCTCCCCCCACCCCCGCAGCCTCTCAGCCCCGGCACCTCTCTTTTCAGGCCTGCAAAGCAGCGCAACCGGCTACGATCCCCCGCCGTGGGGAGGCAGGGAGGGCAGGGAGCGCCCCCTCGCCCTCCGCGTCACAATGCGGCCAGCCCGACGGGGTGGGCGCCGCCGCCCCTGCTGCTGCTGGCGGCGGCGCCGGGGGCAGCGCAGATGCAGGGCAGGCGGCGCCGGGCACCAGCCGAGCCAGGGCCAGCGGGGGAAGGTAAGCCACGCCCACGGCCCCGGGAAGTCTGGGCAAGCCCCGCCCCTTCGGCCGCGCAAGGCCCCTTCGCCCACTTGCCTGGCGAGAGCGCGGGAGGGGGCAGCTCTCAAGCGACGCCCCCCGGGTGGGTAGGTGGCCGGGCTGGGTGGGCTTCCTCCTGCTCCGCTCAAGCCCCACGCCTTGGTAAGGAGCCTGTAAAGCCACAGATTTGCCATCTCTGCCCCAAGCTGGCGCCCTCCAGATGTGCAGGACTGCAACTCCTATCATTCTCAGTCAGCCTGGACGGCACCAGCTGGGGGGAGAATGTGCAGAGTGCCTAACCGCTCGCCCTCCTCTGGATCCCAGGTGTGTGGGTGGGTGTCTGACTTTGAAAATCCGGCCCCTTGAGCGGGACAGGCGGTGGCGACAGTTCCTGGAGGAGACACACCCACACACCCACCCCTGGTCATCCGCAGAGCCAGCCCACGTTTCCTTTGCCCCTGTATCCCCCACCCACCCAGGGCAGAGGGGGGCACCTTTAGGGTACAACATCCCAACTCTTTATTTCTGTTATTTATCCCAAAATGTATACCCCCCTTTCTCCTCAAATGCACACTCCAGGCAGCCAGCTTTCATCACTGAAAAATGAAACTACCTGGTACAATTAGCTGAAATAACAGTAAAAGTAGCAAAAAGCAAAACAACAGAAACGTTAAACAGTGTCTTACATGTGTCCTTAAGGTGTATGGACCTGATGCGTGCCTTTGGGAGGTCATTCCATCATCTGAGTGAAATCCCTGAGGCCCAGGCTGGTTAGGTCTTTAAAAGGCCAACAGCAGCTCCTTGAGCCTGGAGACAGAATATCAGCAGAGCTGGTATTAAAACCCGCAAACTATGACCCATACTGCTGACCTCAGGCCACCATCAGGCCACAGCACTGGACCACTGACATTAATCTTCAAGTGCAGCCCGCATGGAGTGTATTATAGTAATCCAACCAGGAGGTGACTAGGGCCGTGAATGACCATGATTGGGAAAGGATGCAGGTGCAAGTTGGTTAAAGGCCTTCGCCTGGGTCTCCAGGAGTGCCCCCAAACAGCAAATCTGTTTGTTCAAGGAGGTTGAAGCCCCTTCCCATTCAAAAGAGGCTGAATACCTCCTGAAGGACATTCAGACTCCCCCACCCGGCCAACAAGATTTCTGCCTTATCTGGATCAAGTTTCAGCTTGTTCACCCTTCTGCCGTTGAAGGCACCCTTCAAGCACTGGTTGAGGGCAGGCGGGCGGGCGGGGAGTCATCAGCATTTTGGTGACATCGGAACCCAAACCTCCAGAAGTTTCATGTAGATGTTGACTTGCCCTGGGGACAAGATGGCACCTCACAAGCGAATAGCCATGGGGTAGAACAGCTGTCCCTCATCACCATCTGGTAGGCGGTGCAAGGCGGGGTTCCCCAGGCCTGTCCAATCAAGGCAGTCCGGAAGGATACGAGGGTCAAGGGTACCAAAAGCCACGGAGCGGTCCAGGAGCATGGACAGGGTTGCACACCACCTCCCTGCCTGCCTCCCAGCACAGCTCATGCACTGGGCCACCAATAGCTTTTTGGCTGAAAACCTGATTCAGAAACATCCAAATAACTCGTTTCATCCACATGATCCAAGTAGCCACAGAAAACTGATGAAATGGAGCCACGGCAACTGCCGAAAGGGGTTCTCTAATCGCCTGCTAATACACTAAGATCCTGATCAGGGTTCATATGTGCCAGGAGGAGCACACGAATGGTGGGCCAGAACTACCTTGAAAACCTGTATAGGTTTTATTTCTGTTTAACTCTCATGGTTTCCCACAAAGAATTCTGGGAACTGTAGCTTGGCCTGATGCTGAGAATTCTTTTAGAGCAAGACTGGGCAACTTCTGGGCCTCCAGACGTTTTGGTGACAACACCCATCTTTCCTCACCATTGGCTATGCAGGCTGGGGCTGATGGGATCTGTAGTCAAAAATATCTGGAGGTTCACAAGTGCTCCACCCTTGTTTTAGAGATTTCTACCCTATGATGAAGGAGCTCCCTCAGCTGACAGCTTTTAAGCTGGGTTTTATGGCTGTTTGTTCATTTTTATTTCTGTTATTTATATCTTGCCTGTAAGAACACCTAGAAATAAACTTCATGGTGTGAAATGGGGCTTTTCTGCCTGTTAAGTGTGCACAGAACCGCAGCCCTTGAGCTCCAATAAAGGGCACCAGGGCAGGGGGCTTTTCTACATGAGGCTGTTATCCTCAATCTTTACTGAGGTTTCTGCTTCTGGATTCTTTGCAGGCTTAAGAATGGCTCCTTTGCACATGTTATTTTTCCTGAGCCCGCCTTCCCCCTTTCTATATGTTCCATTATGCAACCACTATGTGGTGCTGTGGCATGGTGGACTAGTGCAACTACACTAGGTTTCTATAATACCATTCAGAAGAAAAAATACTAGACTTCCCTCGTTAGGAAAAAAAAGCCCCTATAACAGTTCCAAAGCACGGGAGAGGTCTTGGAGGAGGTTGATGTTGTATAAAGGACGTGCAAATTATTGTGACTGAGGAATCATGAGGGCCCGATAAAAGCCTCATGGAGAAAGGCTCAGGATCTGAAAAGGACAGATCAAACAAGTGGAGCATAATCAACCAGGAAGTTTTCATATGGAAGCACCCATTGAAATGAATGGGAGACGGGCAAAATCTGCAATTTTTTTGTTCATTTCAACGAAGCTTGTGCAGGAGAACTTCCTGGTTGGTTGTGCAATGTGTCCGTTAAGAGGATGCTGATTAATTTGGATTCCCTGCCTAACGCCTGGCATTCTACCTCCTCTCCTCCCTCTTCTCTTTTTGGCCAACTGCAGCATGGAGACCCTGGACGAATTTGACAACGAATACCCGCTCATTATCTCCTTCTGCGAGCGGATCTCCCCCCAGGACTTTGAGCACCAGTCCTTGAGTTACACTCAGAAATCCCTGCAAGACCTTTACACCCAAATGGAGCAGAACCCGGGGATCTGTGAGCGGGTGGTGCGCAAGAGGAAACAGGCAGAGGCCGAGAAAGCCAGCCTGGTGCAATATCTGAAGGTGAGGCTGAGACTGCCAAGGCGACCTCTGAAGAGGGTTTGCCAGAGAGAAAACAGCCGGGCTCACCCACGTGAGCCTCTCACTGCAGGGATCAGCAAGTGAAGCTTGCTGAAACAGGGAGACGAAACCTTGATGCAGATGAAGCTGCTGTGAATGCAGAGGAGTAGAGGCTGGTGAAAAAGTTGGCAATCTTAAGCAAATAGGCATTGGGAGCCCAATCCATGAGCTGGCAGCTTTAACAGCAGTCTGATGGGCAGGGGTTTATTGGAGATGAATCAGGGATTTATGGGAAGGGTCCAGAGTTGGAGGGTTCCCGCTTGGGGAAGACTGGACTACAATGCACCAGCTGGCTGGCTTGAAGTATCGAGCTGCTGCCATGAGTAGGGTAACCATATGGAAAGGAGGACAGGGCTCCTGTATCTTTAACAGTTTTGTAGAAAAGGTAATTTCAGCAGGTGTCATTTGTAGGCCTGGTGAAATCCCCTCTTCATCACAACAGTTAAAGCTGCAGAAGCCCTGCCTCCTTTTGTATCTGGTCAAGACGGCAGGGCTCCTGCAGCCTTAACTGTTGTGATGAAGAGGGAATTTCACCAAGTGCTGCATGCATACAAATAACACCTGCTGAAATTCCCTTTTCTATGCAACTGCTAAAGGTACAGGAGCCCTGCTCTCCTTTCCATATGGTCACCCCACATGAAGGCTTCTTAGAGGGCTGCACCAGTGGTGCATTGAGGCCTTTTGGTTGAGGTTTGGACGTGGTGTTGTCCATAGCACCTGGTGATCAGATGTTTGGCTTTATCGAAGTCTAGGAATTTATCAACCAGCTCATCTGAAATTAATCCCTGAGATTAGCAAAATATGGATCAACACCTACAGCTGAATGAGATGTTAGAGTCCTGAGGTGGAAGAAAGGACTGTTTCAGATTGCAGGCAGAGGAGGTGTCACATATTTTTATAGTGTGCTATATTAAAAGCGACAGCAATTTCCCTGTGAGTAGAAATCTAGCACAGCTATAGGGTGGGCTGGAAATGTTCCCTGATGTGCTAACATTCTTCTTGCAGGGAGTGTCCTTTTTCCTACCCCTCCACTGCATGACCTTGGGATCCTGCCACCACCCGTTGTTGCAGGCCTAGACTAGGTCCCAGGTCGCAGCCTCACATGGGCAGCCCTTCCATGCCCTCTCTGGTCTTTTCCAGGACAAGTTCTTTTCCATGCTTCAGGGAGATGTGAACTCTAACAGCTCACTGGGGGAAATGGAAGTGGAGGAAAAGGTGCAGCAACTGAGGCGTGACATGGAGAAGGCCAATGACTACGCTCGTGGTAAGTAGTCTTGCATTTCTCATCTCTTTCTCGTCCAGAGGCTACGCCTGGAGTTTGCTCCAGGTGGCCCTTATTTATTTATTTATTTATTTATTTATTTCATTTTTATACCGCCCAATAGCCAAAGCTCTCTGGGCAGTTCACAAAAATTAAAACCATAATAAAACAACCAACACTCTGCTCCAAACTGCTTCCATTGTTACCACCCCTTGTTCTCCTTTCCATAATGAAATTTGATGGCCTTCCATGCCTGAAGAGATGAGTAGGTGGGCAAGAAAGGGACCAATGGAATTCAATGTGGGTAAAGGATAAACACGTTTTTCTTAACCACATCTATAGAGGTCTGGTCCCTAAACTGATGGACAGAACTGGCAGGGCAACTTCAGCTCTCCTATGGCTACCTGACCCTCCTTGACCACATCCCCACAGAATCCTAGTGCACACATTTGGGGCTTCTGTGGCCTCCACTCCCTCCTCTTCTCCTCCAGATTGGAACCTGTCGATTCAGTTTTTGTGACTGGCCCAAAGTCACCCAGTGGGGACTAGAACCCAGATCTCCCGACTCCCAGCCCACAGTTTACCCACTACACCACAATGGTATATGTGATGTGTCATATATGTGATATGCCCCATTATACACCATTATGAAGCAGTAGTCTAGATCCTGCCATGGTTGTGTAGGAAGGAGCGTGTCATGATGGTGGGATTACTGCGAGGACGAAAGCCTTGGTAAGGCACAGGGTTTTTCCCGTACGTTGAGGCAGGGTGGGATCCCACGAGGAACCAGGAGATGGCATTCCAACAGAACGACACCCTGGGGAGAGATTAAGAAGTCATGGGTGTGCAGAATAATGTTTGTGCCGTTCCCAAAAGAGATTTGTTCCCTCTCTGTTGTGATCACCTCCAAGAGCTTAGCAGTTTAGAACTGATTTTCAACAAATACTTGAAAGTAAAAACTGTTCCCTTATACACTCCTTCCAAAATCGCCATCACTATCATCATCATCATCATCATCATCATCATCATCATCATCATCTTTCTTTCTAGCCATTAAAGTTTTTACGAATTTTAAAATATGTACAGTTGGTTTCTTCACAGGTCACAATTTTCTAGCTGCATATTTAAAATCCTTTGTCTGTGGACAAGGCATAAATGGAACCGCCATCCAGATATATGTGACATCCAGGTTCACTCATTGCATGTGGACCAGGGGCCGGGCTGGGCTGCGGGACCTGGCTAAATGTGCAGTCGGAGGCGAGGCTGGGTTTGCTGCTGCTGCAGCCCGTGTGAAACTGCCCACTTCAAACGAGGTTTGCTCTTCCTCAGCTGCCAAGAGCCCATCCTGGAGGCCGTCAGAGATGAGGCCTAAGAAGAAGAGCGCGCCACTGGGAGGCTTCAGCCCCAGCCAGACCACGCTCCTGGACTCCAGCATTCCTGCCATGCCCAGAATCTTTGGTTCTTTCCCAAAGCAGGTTTGTGCTTCTAGCTACTGAAGAACGTCCTCAACCTCCTCCTCCCCCTCCTCCCATTTCCCCAGAACTGTGCATCAGAGCTGCAAAGTATTCAAGCTAAGTATTCAAAGTATTCAAGCTAAGAAAATAATTGCCTTCCTTGGTGCCTTGTTAAGATTGAAAACCTCCCAGCTCCTCCTGAGATAAGATTCTATGAGGAAAGAGTGACATAACTATGAGAGGCCCATCCTGGGAATGAGCCCTGCTCTTGCCAGCTAAAGCCTGCTAAAATCTACTCACTGCGTTAGGCTATACAGGTCTCTTAGAGCATTTTGGAACTCTGTGAAGTCCATATTTCTGCTCACTTTAGGGTCTCCTCTCCTCCAGTCCTCCTATATTTTCCGCAAGTACACCAAAGGAGGGTTGGACTGGAACCAGCCATGGCTTCCTGGGAGGATCATTGCTTGCAGTGCTTAACAAGTTTTTACTTTTCACTCCCAACAGTTGGAGAGAAGCACGAATTCCAGCATGGATCTGAAGCAGCTCTGGGCTGGCATGTCATCCGTCAATCAGAAGAGGTGAGAGGTGGTCGAAGGCAAGGCAAAGCAGAGGGCCCGATCCGGCTAGAAAGCAGACGATGCATGGGTGCTCCATTTCTCAGGGGGAGTTACAGTCTTCACTGAGAAGGAGGCCAGGAACAGAGGGAGACCTCGGTTGGGGTTAGGTGACCGTGTGTTTACCTGCTGAGTGTGGGGGTGGGCATAGAAGCGGGAGGGGGTCTGTCACGGCCTGCTCCCTTGAGACTCTTTTTTACCTTTCTCTTTAAGGGATCCCAACCATGAACGCAGTTGGTTTACGGCTGCCCAATCTGTGTTCTATTTTCCCTTTCTGTTCCCACCTCTGGGCATCCCCCTTTTACTCTCCGCCTGGTTCTGTGATTCTCTGCCCCTTCTTGGTCCCACAGCAACCAGCTTGGCAGTCTGTGCTCCTTTTATTCACCCTTTGTCTTTCCCGCTGCCACCATATAACTCAGTACTTTACCTCAGGTACTTAAAGAATCCAAGATCCTTCTCGCTTGTAGTATTGCTGAGTCAAGTATCTTGTAACTGTGCATTTGGTTTCTTTTTCCTAGGTGTAGGACTTCGTATTTATCCCTATTAAATGTCATCCTGTTGTTTTCAGCCCAGCACTCCAGCCTATCAAGGTCACTTTGAAGTTTGTTTCTGTCTTCTGGGGTATTAGCGATCCCACCTAGTTTTGTGTCTCTTTTGCCAGCCTGCAGAACAGACGCATTGTTACTCAGCCACTAAACATGGTTCTGAGTCTAACCATTTCCTCTCTCCTGTCTTTGAACAGCATGGTTGACCTGCGTCCCTTAATGTTGAACCCTGGTGGCTTCCGTCCCTCAATGCTCAGTAGCAGCTCCATCAGCCGGCTGAAATACTCCAGTCTCCCAAGGTACAGGGGTCCCTTCTAAGGCTGCCGACACAGCCGTTATTTCCCAGGCAAGGAGGCGCATTTCATTTGCATGGAAGGGATGAAGGACGGACCGGCTGCTTCCCCAAGTCAGATCTTCTAGATGCCAACTGTCTTTGCTTCTCCCCAAAGGGTCGTGTGAAATTGACGAGGATGCCGATAGAATCCTCTGTGAGAATTACCTGAGAAGGCCATGCTCAGAATTCCTTGGGGACCATCGTAGAATCGTAGATTTGAAAGGGTCCTTTGGAGGTCATCTGTTCCAAACCCCTGCCTAATGCAGGTTCTGCAGTGCAAGATGCAGCTACAGCAACCCTGAGAGGTGGCCACCCAGCCTCGGCTAAAATACCTCCATCACCTCCTGAGCCAGCCGATCCCACTGCTCTCAGTCTTAGCGAGTTGCTCTTCAGGTCTAGCCAAGATCTGCTGTCCTGCAATTTTCACCCATTGGTTCTAGTTGTTCCCTATGGAGCAACAGAGACTAGGCTGCTCTGTCTGCTCATGACAGCCTTTCCTACACTGGAAGACCACTCCCATGTCGGCCCGTAACCTTCCCTTCTCCAAGCTAAACACAGCCAGCTCTTTCAGCCGTTTCTCCTAGGATTTGGAATTTGGAGTTACACACTCTTGTTGTAGGGTAGTCGGGCTCCAGGAGGCACCTGGAGATCCTCATAGGGAATGTTCTCTCGTTGCAGGACTCCTGCCAGTGGGCCCGCTCCGTCTTCCCAAAGCGCTGACTCGTCTAGCGCCGCTACTGTTTTCAACACGCCCATGCTGGCCAAGTTCAAAGGCAACAAAGACGGCGAGAAGGATAACGAAACTGCCAGCCCTGATTCAAACCCTACAGGAGCCTAAATGTCTTTTCGTATATGGGAAGATGCTACGCGAATTAAAGTTCAGTGCGTGCTCCTCTGTAGCGTGTGGACGGCTCTACCATTGAAGCACCTCGAAATGTGGGGCATGAGGAAATGGTCAAAGAAAGTGGTTGGGGCAGGGGGTGGGAAAGCGGAGACATTCTTATCACTTAGGGGTGATAAGTGCGCTTGGCTAGTTTTGAAGGTGGAAAGGTGCCCTTGACTGACGATCAGTACACTTCTTCTTCCTGGGATGGGGTTGTCCTCTTCCACTGAGCACACAGCTTAGGGAGAGGGTGCGCGTGGAGTGGTGAGGGAGGAAGGGGACCTCTGCCTAGCCAGCCAGAGCAGCGGAATCAACTCTGTAATCGTTGGAGTGACAGATATTGCAGCCAGGTTGCCAGCACATCCAAGATGGAAAGATACAACTGCCAGTCAAGTCACATGAACAAAGGTCAACTATCCTGAGTAGTCCTGTAAGCCAAGCTACACCTACTGGGATATAAAAAGGTGACCCACCTTATCAAGCAGGTAAAAGGCTCATGGAGAGCTGGCATGGTGTGAGGCAGCCTTCCGTAACCTGCTGCTCTCCAGATATGTTGGACGCTCCAGCTACCATTCGTCATGCTGGCAGGGATCTGGAGAGTGGCGGAAAAAGAGGGGGAAAGCACCACGTAAAGGCTATAAGAAAAAGAGGCTACTAGCTCTGGCGCTAAGAAATGTCAAAAGAAATTTCTTTATTTTTATCTGAAATATAAAAATTTAAAAATGTTCAAAAAAACTTTCAACCAAACTTGTACAATGCTCAACATTTCGGATCTGGAGATCCTTCGTCAGGAGCCATAAGACATTCAAGTAAAATATATGTAAAGTCATATTACATTGTAAACAAGTTCATCCACCTTAAAATTAAATAAAAGGAACAACACTCATAGTCTAATACAATATTTACACTAAGTTTTTACTGGACTAACCTACTTGTGATATAATCAACTTTACCGTTTGTATTAGAGGAAACACTCATGGCTTACTGAGTTTGTATTTTTTTTTTATTACAGCAAGTGTCGTTATTTATATTAACTCGGCACTTTCCTCCACTCCCTAAATCTGTTCCCGGCTATATAGTCATAAATAACTTCTTTATTTATCTATAGAAAAGGGAATTTCAGCAGGTGTCATGGAGAACCTGGTGAAATTCCCTCTTCATCACAACAGTTAAAGCTGCAGGAGCTATGCTAGAGTGACCAGATTTAAAAGAGGGCAGGGCTCCTGCAGCTTTTACTGCTGTGATGAAGAGGAAATTTCCCCAGGTTCCCCATATATACAAATGACACCTGGGGCTCTTCCACACGTCGTTCTCGGGGCACTTCCATCCGCCCCCAGTGCACCCCGAGAACGAGCGTGTAACTTGCCTGGTGAAGAGACGAGGAAGACACGTCCTCGCCGCCGCCACCCAGCTTCCTCCGCGCAAGTTACACGCTCGTTCTCGGGGTGCACTGGGGGCGGATGGAAGCGCCCCGAGAACGACGTGTGGAAGAGCCCCTGCTGAAATTTCCTTTTCAATACAGCTGTTAAAGATACAGAAGCTCGGTCCTCCTTTCCATAGGGTCAGCCCCTAGTGTAACTCTGTGAAATGTGTTTCTTACAATGCAGTCAAAAGACCTTTGCAGTGCAGCTCCTTTCCAGAGGACTTTCTTTTTCTCCACATTGTAGAATTTGACAATTGGGTATTGCAAGAGTCCTGGCATCCAGTCCCGGAGGAGCAGGAGCAGTTTCATGGTCCGGTCAGGCCAGGATGCTTCCTGATAGCCTCAGCCCCCCACCCTTCACGTTGCCCCTCACTGCCTGTTCTTGGTCTTCTTTTAATCTTTTGCTTACCTGGATGCCCCCACCCCCGGACGAGCAGTCCTAAAATGAACCCAGAAGCCTTTGTCACCCCGTCACCCCTCTGCCCATCCACAGATGATACAGGTGATCCCTGTACGTTTGTGAGTATTTGTTTCTTCAAGAGTTTAGCATAGGGTTAGTATACTTTGTTTTGGACATTTTATTTTTCAACATGCTTTTCAATTTTATCTCTAATTATATTATGGTGCAATCTTGTACATGCTTACTCAGAAGTAAATCCCACTGAGTTCAATGGGACTTCTCCCATTATAATTTTACCGTCTTAATAAACATGTTCTTTCAATCTGGACCTGAGGTTTCAGAGTGAGTTTCCAAGGAACCCAAGATAAACTTCCTTTTCTACCAGCCAAGTTGATTGGAGTTATTCTACTTAAATATGCATTCCTAAGGAGAGAAAAGAGGGGCGTGAGCCGCCCCTAACCGTGGTGACAGGAGAGGTCGACTCTACTGGGTGTACCTCTTCCAGGCGGATGATTGTCAGCGCTCTGGATTTCCTCTCACCACAGTTAGAAGCCAAGAGTGGAGGTGGCAGCGGAAGAGCGCATAATTCAACCTTACAAAGTGACTGAGGCACAGTCATGGCCCTGGTCAGACAACACACCAAGCCACGATGGTTAAGTGTTTTGAGTGAACCATGACGGCTTAGCGTGTCGTGGGAACTGCGTTTTTCCTAACCATGGCGGCTGTATTACCACGGTTTAATCATGATCACTATCCAAATGCTGCAAAAGGGTTAGCAGCCCTAACCATGGCTTGATGCGTTGTCTGAACAGGCCCATTACTACAATAATGCCTCAGGTGGAGTTCATGTTGTCTCACATTCTCCCTGGCAAAATTTGAGGATACTAACCAGCTTCTTTTCTCCTCCTGAATCTGAGCATCCTGTGTTGTCCCATTGACCAGTGATGGTTTCCCTTGGAACGTTTTGGGCCCCAAATTGCAAAAATAAATAAATAAAAAATAAAAGATAAATAAATACCAGCCTATTTTAGTGCAATCTGTTTCTGCCAGTATCTAAAGCTTAAGGGAGGCATATCAAACTTTTAGAGTGGCCACAAAAGCTAGGAAATCACCCAGTGATTGGTGGTTGGGGGGAAGGGGGTGAACAGATTGGAATCCATGCGGATCAGTGCCCCTGCCCAAGTCCATGGAGGCTAATCCGGAACTGAACCTCAGCACTGCACCTCCCAGGATGGCTTTCTCTGCAGTGTTAAGAACAATTGGGTGCTGTTGCTGGTCAGCATCTGCTTCAGGTTGGGAGGTTGTCTGGAGGCCAGGACTGGTCTGCCTCCCAAGGCTTGTGAGAGAGAAGCGTCTGTGCTGATGATGGGTTGGAGTTCACTGAGGATTTGTTGCAGTGGTTTCAATTGGGGGCCGTGGGTGACTTCCAGTGGTGTTCTTCTCTTGGTCTGTCGTCCTTCCTGGGTATCCGTATTGCCCTGTCAACCTGACTTTAAGTTTAAGGCGCTACTATACTGTTTGTGATAATCTCTCTAGTCGTAAAAGGTGGGGGTGTCTAACAGGGCATTTGTGCAGTTGGAAAATTTCGTTAACCCCCACCCCTCTGTGATGATGGTGTCTGAAAGTGTTTCCCCCTTTGCACTTGACATGTTTCCTCACAAGCAATAGACAAGGCAAAAACACCTGCTGGAGTAAAAATTTGAATTTATTCCCCCTGTTTTGCATGCCTTGACATTTTCCATTGTGGGCAAACTTTGTAGAAGGAATGACTTGCAACAAGACCGTAAAGAGCAACATCCAGTTTCTGCAGCTTGAGAACCCCAGAGGTTAGCAGCACAAGCCCCTTTTAGGGGATATTCTCCACTAGGTAGGCTTGGCTAATGAATAGTTCTAAGAGTTCTGGCATCCAGTCTCTGAGGAGCAGGACAGGTTTGGTGGTCCAGTAAGGATAGAAAACCTCCCGCTGTCTCAGCGCTGTGCCCTTCACGATCTCCCGGGCACACTCTCCTTTGGGGCTTGCCTGCATGTTGATTTTGCCACCCACTGCCTTCAGAGCAGTGTCTGCAAGAGAGAGAGAGAGAGAGAGCTAGAGCACAAAAAGGACGTTGGCTCCATCCAGCCGGGGTCTAGCAAGGTCAGGGGCCCCTGGAAAGGGCGGCACTTTGGCTGCGGCTCACCTGTGTCAATGTACCCCAGGACAGCAACTGTGATGGGCAGGTCAACTTTCCGAAGGTGCAGCTCCGTACGTAGGCTGCTGTAGAAGCCCTCCAGCGCAAATTTGGCTGCAGAGTACTGGATGGAGAATGGCGAGGGAATGCGGCCTAAGACACAGAGGAAAAGATTTTGATTCAGATGCTTGTACAAGCTATTCCACTTGTGATCAGTATCGTGCAGTCTGGTTCTGTGCCTCTGTCTGGGAATACGTCCCCCTGAAGTTAGTAAGGTTTACTCCCCAGGAGGTGTGAACAGGAGTGTCGCCTCCTTTGCTTTGCTAAGGGATCCCTGTGGGAACCCCCCGAGTGAGACCCGAGTGCAGCAGCATTCCCCCACTGGTGTTCCCCAGGGGCTGAGATTCAGAGGTATGCTGCCCCTGAGCCTACCAGCCATTGATAGCTGTTTCCTTCAGGAATTTCTCTCATTTCCTTCAGCCATCCAAATGTGGAGACATCCGTCCTTTTTCCTGTCCTGACTCTTCTACCTTTCAGCTTCATGGGATGCCCCATTGGGCTCCATGATTAGGGGACACGGAGATGAACGTCTCCCTCGCCACTTTTTCCCATCCATCATTCATGATTTTGTATCTTACTCCCCATTTTTCCTAAGCTAATCAGTCCAGCCATTGTGATCTTTCCTCAGAGCTGGTTCCCACTGGAGGGGACCTGGGCCCCACAAGGGACTCCCTTACACACCGCTCATGGAAGACACGACGGTAATGCTCCCACGAGACTCTTTCAACATGTCCAGTGCGGAAACGGTCAGTTGGACGTAGCTGAAGAAGTTCACAGTCAAGCAGGAGATCAAGGACTCCATCTCTCCTTTGAAATGTTGAAATGTAGCACCTCCTCCCACGTGGTTCAACACGAGGTGGTCAAGACCCCCTGAAAGTCAAAAGGGCAAAAAGGGATGCATTCAGACATGCACAAATGTAGTGCTGAGACTGCTGTTCAAGCCCAAAGAACTGCATTTGACCCATATTCTGCATTTGGGGGCCAGGGCACTCCAGCGATTAGAGAGGGGTCTAGGAGACCCAGGTTCTAGTCCCCACTCGGCCATGAAACTCACTGGGTGACTTTGGTCCAGTCACACACTCTCAGCATAGCCGACCTCACGAGAGATAAAATGGAGAGGAGGATGATCATGGGTTCTTTAGCAGAAAAAATGGGGAATATAAAGGTACATTGATGGTGCTATATAAATAATAAATAAATTAATAATAATAATAATAATAATAATAATAATAATAATAATAATAATAAAAATATGTAATCTTGCCCAGATCGGGCTCAAAGGGAACCTGTTTTTCAAGTTTGTGAACCACTCAGAGAGCTCCAGGTATTGGGCGGTATAGAAATGTCATAAATAAATAAATAAATAAATAAGTTTGAGAAGATGAAATATTAGGGGGAGGGGAATGCTGATGGGCCAGCCTATGTGGAAATTGGGAAGTTATCTTCTCCCCTCCCCAAAGTAGTGTTGTGAACTGCATTGATTGGCTGGGCCCTTGCGACAGCCACAAAGCTAACCCAATAGGACCCTGCGGAGGAAAGAAGCCTTTAATGCAGAGGTGAGGGCTCTGTGCCCCCCCGCCCCGTTATCTTGTAGCACCCCTTCTTTGGCCCTGATTTCTGCAGCAAATCAGCTTTACAACAGCATCCATTGGTGCTATAGGCATGCGTAAGGGGTGTGCCGGCTGTGCCCAGGCACACCCTAATGTCTCAAGAGCAGGGATACAGATGGAGGGGAAATGGTCCCCTGGCTGCCCTCCAGCTGTTCGTTGCGACGCCAAAGAACCGCTGCCTCTGACAGAGCACCATTACTCCCAGCTGCAGGAGTGAAAAGGAATCGCTCTGCTGGGAGTTCTCTGCCAGAAGCCGCACATCAAGGAGGAGGGATCCTGAAGGCTAAAATCCCCTCGTAAGCCCCTCCTCTGGCCAGTGTCGGCACAAAGCCCCACCAACGGTGGGCTTGAGGAGCGTCTTCTCATCTCCCCCCAACAGCCGAAAGCAGATAGGGCATCAGTGCCTACAGTGTTTAATAAATAAATGCAAAAATATAATGTCCTTTGTGATTGAATATGCAATAAATGTTTGCCTTTAAAAAAGCATCCCTGGGTGCACCCCCTAAGGAACTGTGCTGCACATGCCTGTGCTTGGCGCCAATGGAAATTCCCTAAAGAGCTTCATAGTAGGGAGGCTTCACACCTTGGACGGCTCCTTTAGATTTCTGACTGGTTCTGTCTCAAACCCGGATCAGATTTACTGCCGCACTAACATCAGAGCCACCAGCCTCCACTGCCCCGGACAGGATAAAGATGGTGGCCACATGTCCTACTCGAGCCCTGTACTTGGAGGGCAATCAGGGGCATGTCCGGCTGAGGATCCGCCCTGTCTGAGTCCGGCTGGAAGATCGATCAAGAGCTCTAAGAAGGCGGAGCCGAGCGGGGCCTGCTTGGAGTGGCCCACCCACAGCACACAGCACTGGGGCAGCAGACCGAGCGTGAGGCCCAAAGGCCCCTCCTCAGAGCCTTCCCCAGCATGGTGAAATGCATTTAAACCACAGGTGTTACTTTCACATTGGCATCTGTACCTTTATACATTAGCACATGCAGTTTTTAAGCCAATCTCCCTGCTTTCGTCCTCTTTTCTGCTGATGTGTTAAGTGCCCCCCCCCTTAGGGAGAGACAGGGGTCCTATTTGTGTACAGCTCCCAAGGGAAGTCAGAACTGCTGTCCCCCATATTGCAAGGGTGTGCGTGGAAAAGGCTGAGAGACAGGCAGGGTGATGTGGCGGTGGGGCTTGTCTCAGGCCTCAGGCGAGCTTGGGGCAGCAGTGAAATTATTTCACAAGTAAGCACGCAGGTTGGTGACCTGGCTCAGGAGCACTGTGTATGGCCCAGGCTGCAGAAAAGAATTCCAGACCCTGGACTTACTGGTCGGGTTCTGAAGTGCAGAACAAACATTCCTCTTCTCCCTCCCCACGGACAGCAACGGAGGCTGCGCCAGCCTTTGCCCCCTGCACCAGTCAGGCTGCAGGCCGACGAGCGGGAGGCTCCTGAGGGAAGAATCCTGCCCAGGCCTCCATTGCTGCTGGTGCCGAGGGGTGGGCTGAGGAGCTGAAGGAGCCCGTTGCCCATGGCTCAGCTCATGTGGCCCACATAGGTCCTGGAGCCACGGCGCCTGCCTGCCTGCCTGCCTGCCTGCCTGCTTCTCCAGGCTGGAGTCTCGCTGAGGGAAAAGGGGCAGGTGGAGTCCTTACCCAGGGCGGCCTTGGTCTCTTCAATGACCTTCTGGGCAGAAGTCAGATTCTTCATGTCTGACACAACGTACGATGCAGAGCTGGCGCCAAGGTCCAGACACTTCTGCACCACCTGGAGAGAACCAGAAAAGGGAGAAGAAATTATTATTATTATTATTATTATTATTATTATTATTATTATTATTATTATTATTATTATTGTATATCACCCATAGCCGAAGCTCTCTGGGCAGTTTACATAAGATTAAGACACTTAAAAACAATATTCAAAAATTAAAACACACAAAAACATACAATATACACGTACATTTAAATCGGGAAAGAACCGCCGTGGCAAGCTATCGATCCCTACATTCTGGAGGAGCAGAGATGCTCAGCTTAGGCTCTGCTTAGAACAGCCTTTCCTCACCTGCAACCCCCTCCTCGGCCTCTCCTGTTAGAAAAAGAGGTGCCCACCCGAATTCAGCAGCAAAGCTCTCAAAGCTCTCAAAGCACTGGAGCATGTTCAGAGGAGGGCAACCAGGTTGATCAGGGGTCTGGAAACAAAGCCCTATGAGGAGGGACTGAAAGAACTGGGATGTTTAGCATGGAGAAGAGAAGACTGAGGGGTGACAGGATAGCGCTCTTGAAACACTTGAAAGGTTGTCACACCGCGGAGGGCCAGGATCTCTTCTCGATCCTCCCAGAGTGCAGGACACGGAATCATGGGCTCAAGTTACGGGAAGCCAGACATCAGGAAAAACTTCCTGGCTGTTAGAGTGGTACGACAATGGAAACCATGGCCTAGGGAGGTTGTGGGCTGACCAACACTAGAAGCATTCAAGAGGCAACTGGACAACCATCTGTCAGGGATGCTTTAAGGTGGATTCCTGCATTGAGCAGGGGGTTGGACTCACTGGCCTTATAGGCCCCTTCCAACTCTACTATGATTCTATGATTCTAACCTAACTGTTTCGGTTCATCCCTTGTGTTCTTTCCATCCTTTTTTATGAAGAAATTTGCACATTTGGGTAAGTCTTATCAAATCCCCAGAACTTAACTAAGTTCTCATTCCTTCCTAGCACATACACACACATGCATAGGATCCATGTGGATACAGGTAATGGAATTACAGACTTGAAGCAAAAGGTAAAGCAGGCATGTAACATTTCTGTGCAAAGCCTTTGGAGGAAAAGAAAAGCAGGCAGATTGGGCCAATGCAATCACTGCTCTTTGCTGATAACGTGGTCTTCCTAGCTGTGCCCTGCCAGCAGAGCAGCAGGAGTGGGACAGGAGTCCACAGTCCTGACCCACAGAGAACGCTGGGAAACCCTCCCATGGGACTGAGGAAGGAGCAGCCGTGTGGAGGGGTTGCGGGTCAGGAGAGGCTGAGCGCTCAGTAAACTCTGAAATATTTACTCTGATCGGACGGGCGGCAGTGGGTTCCCTGCTTACCTTCCGGAGTTGCTCTTCCCTCCGGGCTGTGACAATGACATGGGCCCCCATCCGTGCAAACTCGTAGGCCATTTGCTCCCCAATCCCCGTGCTTGACCCTGTGACCAGGACACGCTTTCCTCGCACCATCTCTGTAGACATAGAAAGAGAGGGTCAAGACGATGTCTAGCTTTCTCCCTAGAGCAGCACAGGGGACCCCCCTGCAGACCACTTGTCATGTAGGGATTCCCTCCATGTTGGTGGTGTTGCTAATGTAGTGTTAGCAGACAGAGTGTGTGATCATGAGCAGGGGACCTGGGTTCAAATCCTCCCTCATCCATTAAGCCCTCCCTGGGTGATCTTCGGCCGAGAAAGAATGATTAGCCTGATGTACTTTACAGGGTTGCTCGAGTTGTTTTTCTAGTTCTGCCATCAGTGAATGTTATTGTTATCTTGTAACTTAATGGGTTCTGTTCTCTTTCTTCTTCCTTTTTGCTGCTGCAACAAGCAACATGTGCTCTTTCCCCGAGGGAGGCAGGCAAGTAACTATATCTCATACTCAACACTCACACACCCAGGGCTAGATAGCCTTTGTTAACAATGTGTATAAAAGCACTAATAAAGTAAGTTGATTTGAACTTCTTCTAAACTGGCTCTTGCCCAAGCCTATTCCCTCTAATAAGAAATGCTGTGTTGCCATACTTTCTTTGTAAAAGGCAACTCTGCTGTAAGTCACACCAGACTTTCCCACAAAAGGGGAGGTTGGAGAGGCAAAAGTGGGGTGCAGCTATTGGCCATGAAGGCTGGCAATGATGGGAGTTGCAGTCCAACATATCTGGAGAGCACCAGGTTGGGGGAGGCTGGGCAGGGGTAAGAAGCTTGTGGAGCAAAACAGAGATAGAGGGAAGACATAGGAGAAGCCAAGGAAACAGGCAATGAATGAAACCTCACACAGCGCAAAGTTGCAGCTTCCACCAGGGTGACCATATAAAAAGGAGGACCGGGCTCCTGTATCTTTAACAGTTGCATAGAAAAGGGAATTTCAGAAGGTGTCATTTGTATATATGGGGAACCTGGTGAAATTTCTTCATCACAACAATTAAAGCTGCAGGAGCTATACTGTGACCAGATTTAAAAGAGTGCAGGGCATCTGCAGCTTTAACTGTGGTGATGAAGAGGAAATTTCACCAGGTTCTCCATATATACAAATGACACCTGCTGAAATTCCCTTTTCAATACAACTGTTAAAGATACAGGAGCCCTGTCCATCTTTCCACATGGTCATCCTAGCTTCCACCAGGAAAAGCACGCGGACGGCTTTTCCCAGTAACGCTCCCCATCCATGCAGACTGTGCCACCATTTTTGCAATCTTGCATCCTCCAGGCAATTCCTCTGAAAGTGAGCCAATTTCTCATGCCAGTTCTCCTCCCCGTGCCCGCCTCCTTGTGGGTTCCCCACACCTGAATCTTCTGTCAGGATCAAAGGAATCGAGGGCCAGATGCCTGAAGGGAGCACTTTTACACGTTGGAGCAGCACTAGATGTTTTTGCTCTGGGAATGACCTCTACCTTGTATTTGTGCTCAGCTCCCCAGCTTTCAGGATGAAGGGTGTGACTTCAGTTAACATCTGCCCGCTGGGAGCCACCAGCCTCCGTATTGATGAATATCACAGAGAACATCCAAAATGGGGTGACTGTCGAGCCACGTCCATATACCCAGCATGTCTGAAAAGTGGGGAAATCTCTCTCTGTTTGGGGGCATTCATCAAACTGATCAGGGATTCGTAGCATTCACAAGGGAACGTCAACATTTACTAGGGTGACCCTATGAAAAGGAGGAGTGGGCTCCTGTATCTTCAGCAGGCATCATTTATATATATGGGGAACCTGGGGAAATTTCCTCTTCATCACACCAGTTAAAGCTGCAGGTGCCCTGCCCTCATTTAAATCTGGTCACTCTAGGATAGCTCCTTCAGCTTTAACTGTTGTGATGAAGAGGGAGTTTCACCAGGTTCTCCTTATATACAAATGACCCTGCTGAAATTCCCTTTTCTATGCAACTGTTAAAGATTGTGGTGGCGCTCTCCGAGGGGTGTGTGAACCGAACTGCCCCAAACAAGTGAAGCATGTTTTCCCTCCTGGCTGTGGCCGTTCAGGAAGGGGAGGGGCTGTCCAGGTCGTCCCCCCCCCCCCAGGCCTTGCTTACCTTCTGAGAAAGTCTCCTTGGTGTAGAAGTAGTAAGCGCCCAGGACCGCAAGGAGAGCGCCCAGGACCCGGAGGAGCGCCATGCCTGCCACTGGGATCAAGCATTCAGCTCCACTCCCTTTTCTTGTCCATCTGCCAGCTCTGGTGAGGAAATCATTTCCAGCCCAGGGAGATAAAGAGCAGGCCTCTCCCCGACCACAAACCGCCCCCTCGCCTGGATGGGCGGTGTAGCATAGTGGCGCCTCCCTCCTGCCTCTGGTTTCTATAGCCATTCCTCAGTATGGACTCATTTCAAAGTCTTTTGCTAAAAAGAAACCTTATTCAGCCTCGGCAATGGAATATTTCGGGAGCTTAAACATCCGTAAAGTTCACCTCTTCACTCTCTCTCACACACACATACTCCTTCATATGTACAACTCCATCACACCAGCGATTTGTTGCACACTCGCCATGCCAGGTACGTGGTTTTGCACCCCGCTACTCATATGTCGTCCCCCCTGTTCTGCACTCATTTCGCCTTTCTCCCTCCATGTTTTGTTTCTTTTTGGAGCGGGGAAAGTCTGGTTGCCTTCCCCGACCTGGTGCCCTCCAGATATGTTGGACTGGGAATGATGGGAGTTGCAGTCCAACACATCTGGAGGGAACCAGGTTCGGGAAGGCTGATGTAAGGTCATAGGCATGCACATGTGGTGTGCATGGTATGCCATGCACAACCTAACGTTCCCGGGGCTGCCTCCGGTTTCCTGCCCCTCCAGACTGCTCAAATCAGGACTTTTAAGGAGGATGGGAAAGTGCCTTCTGGGGCCTCCAGAAAATGCTTGATTCCCTCCTGCCATGCTAATGGCAGTCGCCAATAGCGTAGTGGGGGAGAATTATGTGCTTTCTAGAGGCCCTGGAAAGGACACTTTCTCACCCTCCACTGCTCCAATTGGGGCCTTGTGGTGTGTGTGTGTGTGTGTGTGTGTGTGTGTGTGTGTGTGTGAGAGAGAGAGAGAGAGAGAGAGAGAGAAAGTGCGCTTTCCCCACCTCCGCTGCAATTGGGGCTTTTCAGCTGCACACCCTAACGAAATGAGCTGTGCACACCTATGTGTAAGGTGTGAATGGATCAGTCTTCCAGATGTGTATCCTGCAGGTATTGTCTGGATACCAAGAACCAGGCTGGGCTGTGGTTGCAGGCTGAACGTATTACAAGTGAGGGTGGGTTTGCTGCTGCATAATGCGTAAAACTGCCAGCTTTCAATGACCGTCGCTCTTTCTCAGCTATCCTGGAGGCTGTGAGAGATGAGGATAAGATGACCATGCTGTTTGGGGAATTCAGTCCCAGCAAGGCCAAGGTTTTGGGCCAAGTGGTCAAGCCAGGCCGCCAAAGCCTTGGTTCAGCAGCACCGTCCCCTCTTGTGTGCGCAGCCACACATAAGTCCTGCTTCCTCTCTCTCCCTCTCTCTCTCTCTCTCTTTGAGCCACTTTCATTGAGCTATTAACTGAAGGTCTCTCTCCTGGTTATCACCACCAGTTCATCCACCCAATCAATGTATAGATCAGCCTGGGATTTCCCCACCCCCGTGTGCATCACTTTAACCTCACTTCCATTGAACCTCAGTGGCCATTTTATTGCCTGTTTGTCTAGTTTGGAGAGATCCTATTTTGGGGCTCTTGGCAGTCCAGTTGAGGTTTCACCATCCTCAATAATTTGGTGGCCTTGATAAGCTTGACTATGTCACCACTTCCCCTGAGCGCATTTGTGGGATTCCATTGCTTGCTTCCCTCCATTGCAAGAACAGTCCTGTCACTTCCATACTCTGCTTCCTGTTGTTTATGCTGCTTCTGAACCGTAAGTGGAACTGTCACTCCTCTTATTCAGGAGCAGTTACTGAAAAACATTTTTGAAGTCCAAGTATATAATCTCTCTCTACTGGATGCTTGTGGGCCCTCCCAGAGAACTCCAAAAGGTTGGTGAAGCCGGACTTCCCTTTACAGAAGCCGGGCTGATTCTTCCTTAGCAAGGCTTGTTTTTCTCCATTTTAAATAATGCTTTTGCTCAGCTTAGCGGAGAGTGACATTAGGGTAACAGTGCCCACCATTTCCTGTGTTTCCTCTGGCCTGCCTTTAAACATGTGGTTACTTCCCAATCTTCTGATAAGGAGGCCAGTTTTATTGACAGAGCAGCATTTCTTTGCTAGGGGAACGCAGGTTCACATCTGAGTTCAAGAACACTCAGATGAATGTTGTCCAGGATTTGTTAATGTTTGATTTCTTGATAAGCCCTAGAACAGCCTTTCCCAACCTGTTGCCTTCCAGAAGTTTTGGACTTCAGTTCCCATCCGCCTCATCAAGCAGCATGACCAATGGCCAGGTATCCTGGGAGCTGTCTCCCAAATTCTGGACTCCAAAACATCTGGAGGGGACCTGCTTGTGGAAGGCTGCATTAATCTTTTTGTCACTTCTGTTTGATGCATTTCTCCTTCTACATACCTGCTTCTCTGCTTCTTCCTCCAGTCCAGCAGCACGGAAGGCAGGGCACGGCAGGGACGGGTTTACTGTGCAGAAAACAGATGCAAACCGGCCAGTTTTAGCACAGCTCCCAGCCTAATAGTGACACAATTGAGGAGAGGTTGGAATTTCACCTGCTTGGAATGAGCCAAAGGCTAGAGGAAAGGTCACGGCTGGGAGGGGCTCATGCAACTTCTCCGATGAGCCGGCCACCCTGTGCTGCACTTTGCCTGGGCTGGGCTGGCTGCAAGAGAGAGACAATGGGCAAGGCCAAGGGCATTGCATGGGGAAGTACAGGCAGGAGGGGGAGGACCCTTGTTCCATTTGTGCCTTGGTCTTCCCTGCAAGGTCCGCTGGCCACTGGCGGCTCACAACAGCTCAGGCAGCAGAGCGGGAGGAGAAACAAACGGTGTCTCCCACCCCTCCTCGGCTATGAGGAGCTGCCTCCGCCTCTGTACCTGCTTGCTGCCACTGCCATGTCTCTCTCACCCCCCCCCAACTTACATACCCACCCTGCTGGGAGGGGATGTGATTTGCCCAACTGGCTCCCACTTGAAAAATAGGGAAGGCCCCTGGGCTGGGGGAGGAAGATTTTGGAAGAGTCAGGATATTCCAGAGAGTACCACGGGGATGGGGAAGGAGGGGGGATGGCAGCCAGACGTGTGGTGAGGGCTAGAGGCCACACATTTGGCAGGGAGCGCTCTTCTATGTGATTGTGAAAATGCCTGTCCCAGTAGATCTGTCTGCCCCCAGCTTCCCATTTTCCGGCCACTTTCTTAAGACTTTGTTTGTCTGTCTGTTTGTTTAGGCAGGCATAGAACTTACCTGCTGCCTCTGTCCCATTTTAACTATTGACTTTATGTTATATTCCAGCCATCCCCAGCTTGGTGCCCTCCAGATGTGTTGTACAGACTTCACCATCAGGATTTTTTTCTTTATAGGAATACTTTCTTCTGGGACTAATAGATGATCAGTTGAAAAAGAGCCCTTGAACTCTATTTTTATAGATGATAATGGCAGCGAGATCACTATAGGCACAAAAATGGAAAGGCTGTATATATTGCCAACTACGGATGAATGTCTGTTGAAGATGGTGGAGTTGGCAGAAATGGCAAAACTTACATCAATAATTAGAGAAAAAATAACATCTAGGTTTTTGTAGGGATTTTGTTTTTTGTAACTATGGTGGAAGAGAAGATATGGTCACTTATTTTTGTTGTGAAAATCGGAAGTTCATCTTAACTTGTAATTTTGTTTTTCTTTCTTTCAAGTATTGTAGGGTGTTATTTCTGTAATTGTTCTTTCTTTCTTGTGTATTGTAGGTTTTTTTAATTGGTTTTGTGTGGAAAAAATAAAAAAAATCCTACAGGCAAAAAAGGAAGTTTTTCCTTATATTTAATTGAAATCTAGGTAGCTGTAACTTATACCCATTATTTTGGGTCCTAATTTCTGTGGCCATGGAAATAGTTCTTGACCATCCTCTTTGTGGCATCCTTTTATGTACCTGAACACTTTCCTCAGTCTTCTTTTCTCCAGACTGAACTTCCCAAGTTCTTTCAACCTGCAGCCTGCAGGAGTTATACTAATTTTTGTGAACCGCCCAGAGAGCTTTGGCTATTGGGCGGTATAAAAATGTAATAAATAAATAAATAAATACAATACAATACTAGAGTGACCAGATACAAAAGAGGACAGGGCTCCTGCAGCTTCAACTGTTGTGATGAAGATGGAATTTCGCCAGGTGCTGCATGAATACAAATGACACCTGCTGAAATTTCTCTTTCAATTCAACTGTTAAAACTGAAGGAGCCCTGTCCTCCTTTCCATATGGCCACCCTACCCCTGTCCTCCTTTCCATATGACCATATGAAAAGGAGCACAGGACTCCTGAATCTTTAACAGTTATTATTATTATTATTATTATTATTATTATTATTATTATTTATTTATATAGCACCATCAATGTACATGGTGCTGTACAGAGTAAAACAGTAAATAGCAAGGCCCTGCCGCATAGGCTTACAATCTAATAAAATCATAGTAAAACAATAAGGAGGGGAAGAGAATGCAAACAGGTACAGGGTAGGGTAAGCAGGCACAGGGTAGGGAAAAACTAACAGTAGAAAGTAACAGTAGAAGTCTGCACAACATCAAGTTTTAAAAGCTTTAGGAAAAAGAAAAGTTTTTAGTTGAGCTTTAAAAGCTGTGGTTGAACTTGTAGTTCTCAAATGTTCTGGAAGAGCGTTCCAGGCGTAAGGGGCAGCAGAAGAAAATGGACAAAGCCGAGCAAGGGAAGTAGAGGCCCTTGGGCAGGCGAGAAACATGGCATCAGAGGAGCGAAGAGCACGAGCGGGGCAATAGTGTGAGATGAGAGAGGAGAGATAGGAAGGAGCTAGACCGTGAAAAGCTTTGAAGGTTAACAGGAGAAGTTTATATTGGATTCTGAAGTGAATTGGAAGCCAATGAAGAGATTTCAGAAGCGGAGTAACATGGTCGGAGCGGCGAGCCAATTCAGTTGTATTGAAAAGGGAATTTCAGCAGGTGTCATTTGTATTTATGGGGAACCTGGTGAAATTTCCTCTTCATCACACCAGTTAAAGCTGCAGGTGCCCTGCCCCCTTTTAAATCTGGTCACTCTCGTATAGCTCCTGCACTTTAACTGTTGTGATGAAGAGGGAATTTCACCAGGTTCCCCATATATACAAATGACACCTGTTGAAATTCCCTTTTCAATACAACTGTTGAAAATACAGGAACCCTGTCCTCTTTTCCATATGGTCACCCTGTCCTGTCCCCTGTCCCCCTGCCCAAGCAGTGCTGCTGTTCTCCTTTGAGAAACAGCATTTGCTTTCCTGTCTGGTTTTTCCGTGGGCAAAATGAACAATTACAAATAAACAGAGAGGAAAGAGAAACGAAAGGACCAGGGGCGGATCCACACGTCGTTCCGAAATCGCTTGAGGTCGTCTTTTTTAAGAAAGTTCCTATATGAGGCGGCTCTTTCTTATTGCTTGATGCGGCTTTTCTTTCGTTGCATTTCGTCTGAGCGGTTCACACTTCTGTCCCTTCCGTCCCAAGTGGGCGTTTCTTAGGGGCTGGCTTTGGGGGATGCTTGTGACGTTCTCTCTTGCTCCCCCCCTTTTTTAAAAAATTCTTCCCAACCCAGAATTCTGTTTGGTCGTTCATTGTGATCTTTGTGGAGAAGATGGATAGCCAAATGGAGTTAGTCAGCATCGGTGTTAGGCACCGAGTTCATTCATCTCCCTGCTTTTTTCAGACGCTACTGGGTGCGTCCCAGTAGCAAGGACTGGTGGGATTATTTAGTTCTGAAAGTATGGAACGACGAAAGGTGGATCGAGAGCTTCAGGGTGACTCGAGCCACGCTGTTTGAAATCGTTGCTGAGCTGACTCCTGCACTCCAGAGGAACCAGACGGCCATGAGGCAGCCGCTTTCAGTTGCTATTTGGAAGCTGGCTAACCCGGGGTTCTATAAAAATGCAGCAGAGCAGTTTGGGGTTGGCCACTCGACAGTTGGCGAGGTCTTTGTTGAAGTGTGCTTGGCAATGGAGCTAGTTCTTCTTCGTCGCACAGTCTTTCTTGGCGATCATCGAAAGGTATTTTTTATTTCTTCTTAGAAGAATTGGATGCACAAGTGAAAATGACGTTCAATTTTCCGCAGTCTTTCGCCATTCCCATTTTTTTTAATTGTTCTTAGCTATGCGCATAAGTGCAAATACGTTTATTATTCTCCATACAGATTGCAGCGGAGATTGAACTCTATGGGGCAAGGGTCAATTCTGGCGCGAAAAGCAGCCATTTTTCCTCTTCACCTTTCGAGAGGGAGGGGGGAGGGGGGGCAGGTATCCATTCTCCCAAGCCTTCCCTCTTTCGCCATTCCCCGTTGTAATTTTTTTTTAATTGTTCTGAGTTATGCGCATAAGTGCATATACGTTTAATATTCTCCATACAGATTGCAGCGGAGATTGAACTCTATGGGGCAAGGGTCAATTCTGGCGCGAAAAGCAGCCATTTTTCCTCTTCACCTTTCGAGAGGGAGGGGGAGGGGGCAGGTATCCATTCTCCTAATGGCAGCCGCTTACAGTTGCTATTTAGAAGCTGGCTAACCCGGGGTTCTATAAAAATGCAGCAGAGCAGTTTGGGGTTGGCCACTCGACAGTTGGCGAGGTCACCTTTCGCGCGAGGGAGGGGGAGGCGGCAAGGGTCAATTCTGGCGCGAAAAGCAGCCATTTTTCCTATTCACCTTTCGCGCGAGGGAGGGGGAGGGGGAGGGGGCAGGTATCCATTCTCCTAAGCCTTCCCTCTTTTGCCATTCCTCGTTGTAATTCTTGTTTTCAAGGGTTCTGAGCTATGCGCATAACTGCATATACGTTTAATAACATTATCTATGTTAACATTACTGGTGGTTTAAAAATTGACTATCATTTTTAAATACAGATAATGGACGGCTTTGCAGCGTTGGGATTTCGGGGAGCCTGCGGAGCCACCGATGGATGCCATATTGAAATAGTTTGTCCCATAAGGCAAGGCAACGATTTCATCAATAGCAAAAATTATTATTCCATGATTCTGCAGGGGACTACGGACCACACTGGCCGCTTCACCCATATTGACGTGGGGTGGAGTGGAAGGAACCACGATGCCCATGTCTTCAGAAATTCATGCCTCTTTGAGGCAATGGATGCAGGACTTTTTTGCCCCTCAAATGAGGTCTGGAGAATTGGGGACGTCGAAGTGCCGCCTTTCATTGTTGCTGATGGGGCTTATCCGTTGCGGAAATGGCTTTTGAAGCCCAGGGAGTTGCGTCGGTAAAATTAAACTGAACTATAATAGCTATGTTGTTGATGTATTCTCTCTCTCCGCGACTTTATGTTTTGTGTAACGTTCTTTCATATTGAATAAAATCATGGTTTTGGCAGCTGTACTTCCGTTTTGAATTATTATCCCTGCGCATGTTCTATGGGCAAGGCTCAATTCTGGAGCGCCATCCAAGCCTGCACGAAGTTCAAAACTATTAAGGGTAAATTTTAATTTACCAAATGCTTTTTATATTGTATTTCGTATTTGTATTTTTATCTTGTTGGTTGTTTCATGATGGTTTTAATTTTTATGAACCACCCAGAGAGCTTCGGCTATTGGGAGGTATAAAAATGTAATAAATAAATAAATAAAATTTTATGAGGCCATGGAAAGACACTAAGGGCCACCCCCAAGGCATCAAAGACCATCGCATTTCGACGCTCTCTATAGGCTGTGGTGGGAGGCAGGGGAGCCCAGCTGGTTTGAAAGGAGACCTGCTAGTAAGTTTATATTCTTATGAAATATAATGCAATTTTTATATTTAAAGACTTACTAGATTTTTCATATGCTGCTTCATTACAATTTCAGTCCTGTCTGATCACCTGGCTGTATCTGCGGCAGTTTGAGCACTACAATATTATTGTTATTATTATTATTATTTATTTATTTATTTATATAGCACCATCAATGCACATGGTGCTGTACAGAGTAAAACAGTAAATAGCAAGACCATGCCGCATAGGCTTACATAGGCTTACATTCTAATAAATAACTATCATGTCAATAACTATCATGTTACTGTAATGTTAAGGCAATTACTATTGCTATACTTATGAAGTTGTGTCATTACATAACATATATAGACTGTAAACAACTTAATGAAACAGCAATGTAAATTTGTTAAGTAAAGAAAGACAAGAAATGTCAATACATATTGTAATTAAAAAATTTGCTTTTCCAGTTAAGAGAGCACATTTTATTTTTTTAATGCAGTATATCATTATCTTTAACTTTGTGCTATGAATGAATCAATGTTCCGATGGGTTGCCCTCAGTTTTTCTTCCCCCCATATGTCAAGCAAATCGAGAATTTCTGGGTGACACCATGAGGTGCCTCGGCCCTTACTGCCACTTGCCATTCTCAGATCTAAGGATTATGAAGAATAAAAAGAGTTATAATATTATTAATTAAGAAAGATAAGTCTTGCTTAAACTCGTTAACTCCTTGATTTGGTTTTAATGTTAGGTCAATGATCACTTAGCAGAATTGCTAACAGAATGTAGGTTTTTAATATGTCACCAAACATAAAGCAACTTTTAAAAGTATTGCAGTTGGAATAACTCTCCTCATAAAACCATTACCTGAAATATGAAGAACTATACAAAAGTAGGTAAAGTTCCTGAACTGAAATATCAGTTCTAAGAGATACATGTAAACTTCAGCAGCAAAAAATGAACACTGTTATTTTACAAAAAAGGCATGCAAAAGCTTGCAATAATCTATGTAGGGGCGGGGTGGGTTTGTGTGTGGAGGGGAGAAACTTAATATTAATTACATTTCAACATCTAGACATTTAAACAGCATCATTTTCTTCTAAAGAAACTAGTAACATTACAAATGAGAAAGCCAAAAGAGTGAACGACTGAGGATAATGTATACCTGTATCCTCCCCCCTCCCTCGCTGGAAAAATGCGAAGAGGAAAAATGGAGGCTGCTTCTCGCGCCGGATTTGGGGCTTGCCTATACTAGGCTTTGTAAAGGGGGAAAAGGGGGAATATAAATAAATTAAAAAAGAATTACAACTGGGAATGGCGACTGAGGGTAATGGATACCTGCCGCCTCCCCCTCCCTCGCGCGAAAGGTGACCTCGCCAACTGTCGAGTGGCCAACCCCAAACTGCTCTGCTGCATTTTTATAGAACCCCGGGTTAGCCAGCTTCCAAATAGCAACTGAAAGCGGCTGCCATTAGGAGAATGGATACCTGCCCCCTCCCCCCTCCCTCTCGAAAGGTGAAGAGGAAAAATGGCTGCTTTTCGCGCCAGAATTGACCCTTGCCCCATAGAGTTCAATCTCCGCTGCAATCTGTATGGAGAATATTAAACGTATATGCACTTATGCGCATAACTCAGAACAATTAAAAAAAAATTACAACGGGGAATGGCGAAAGAGGGAAGGCTTGGGAGAATGGATACCTGCCCCCCCCCCTCGCGCGAAAGGTGAATAGGAAAAATGGAGGCTGCTTTTCGCGCCGGATTTGGGGCTTTGCCTATACTAACCAGCGCTCTGTAAAGAGCCTTTTAAACGAATATGCATTGATGCGCATAAATCAGAACAAATAAAAAAAAAAATAGAAATGAGAAAGCCAAAAGCGGAAACGACTGAGGTAAATGGAACCGACCTCACCTGTCCTCGCACATGGAAAAGTTGATGATTAAAGATTAAAGATGGATGGTGTTGTTCGGACAGGAAATGTAATCGGAAGAGGAGAGGAAGTCAAAAGGCAACAAAGTAAGTCTGGTGGGCGGAGTGGAGCGGAGCGGGACGGGGCAGGGAGGAAAGAGCGACTAATTGATTCACACCTTGGAAGAAGGGATGCCTTAAACTGACCTAAGACGGACTAAATAACAGCGCCCAAAAGCCGGGAAAAGGCGCTTTGAAAGTATGCCTGAGCTTCGGGGCGCACTCCAGACACAAGCAAGCGATTCTGGAACGACGTGTGGATCCCCTCCTGGTCAACACTACGAACTGTATTGTTGGGGAAGTTCCACAAATTCCCAAAGGCCAACAATTGATTGTCCTCAGGTTATGAACAGCATACATTAGTAGTGAGACACAGGCTGGCTAGAAATACACACACAGGCAGGATATACACTACTGCTTTAAAACAGTTTATAACTATTGACAACTGTTGGGGCCCAGGACACACGCCATGGAGAGCTCCATCCCATGTTCCTGTTTCCTCAGATTATCCCCGTAGTGCTAAGCTTTCATGGTTGTTGTTGTTTTTGCTACTGGGCGACAACGATCCTTTGCATACCAGGAAATGGGCTTAAGGGGGGAAATGTAAAAAATCATAAAAAATCAATGGATGACCCAATTCAATTCAAATTTGGTATGTTTAAAGCTCTCCCTAATAGCTATTACTGTTCCAATTTTGGTGTCTTTCTTTAAAGCTTACACAGATGTAAGCATTTCTTTAAAATCCTGCTCCTGTGCCCCAGCGGCGGCTCGGAAGATACGCTCAAAAAGGAGGGGGCTAAATATGGCAAATCTTTTGGCTTCATTGCACAATTAAGGCAGGATGCACAGGAGTACTTCATAATCAAAGCAGATTATAAGGTGGAAAACTTCTGAGTCCTTTGCATGCAATTTGCAGTGATTGCACAGTATAACGCTGGTGTGATAAAGCTCAGACAGTTTTCAAACCCTTTTCAAAATGTCCTATCATGCACACACAAACACACAACAGCAGCATGTCTCCCTTCCTCCCTACCCTCCTCCATCCTGCATCTTGTGCACTGGATGTCAGGGGGAGGGGCCTTGCCAGTGAAGTCATGGCTCAGGGCGTGGCCCTGTCCCGACATGACACCAACATCCTTCCCCCCCCCCCCCCCGCACACACACGGTGTGTGTGTTGGAATGAAGCACAGAGAAAGCCAAAACTGCTCCTCCCACAATCCCTTTGCTCATATACATGAACAGACACCCCACGAACACTTCACCCGTTTCCAAAGAAACGCACGTGGAATGCTGCCATCTTTGCTTAGGGAAAAGCTTCCACCAAGAAGAGCACCAGCACTGAGGACTGCACGGGGGGCATGGTGGGGGGCACTAAGTGAGAAACACTTGGAACTATGCTGAGCTTTTAAATCCTTGCAATGGGCTAGATGTGCAACAGAATTTCACAGCGCTCTTCTCCACCTTAACTACAGTGGTGCTCTTGTGTGCCCCTATAATCAGTTGAATTTTGAAGTGTCTATACCACTCTTCTGTAAAAACAACAACTCAGGGGAATATAAAATAAAAGTGAGAACTACTATATCAAATACTAGGAAACTGGCATATCAGCCCTTCTGTAGCAGCACCTAATGGACCTACACTGCTTGGGATCCAGAGACAGGGCTGTACTGGCATTTTGGCCGGCTGGGCTTCTGCTAGGGTGGCTGTGCCTGCCTGTCTCCCATGCGCAAGGGCGCACTGATGCTTAGTTGGGGGAGCAACAGCAAAGTGCTCAGGGAAAACACAGTGGAGGCAGAGCCCCCTTGCCCACCACCCAAATATCTCTCTCCCCGTGAGATGGGCCCACAAGCCCTCCGCCCTCGTGGGTTCCAGGTTGAGAAATGAAGACACAGTCTGGATGACCTCCACCAGGCAGGTCTGAGCTCCAAGGTTGCTCTTGGAAGAGAAAGAGTTGGGGGTTGGCAAATCCCTCCCTCACCTCCACGCTGCTGAACTAACAAGGAAAGCACCCTTGCTCTGCTCGCCAGTCCTGTCCAGTTATGGCCCCCATGTATTTTGCCATCTCTGGGTTAGGCTTTTAGCCGCAAAACCTGCCCCACCGCACTTCAACAGGGTCACCTGCTCTCCAATGTTTTCTCTCTGGGTTAGGAAAAGATTCATACTGCTGTGTTTCTGTGAGTGTCTGCAGGAGGCCCAGGATGATGTCAGAATGGGCAGGTTTTGGTTTTCATGACGATGCTTCAGGAGACCTTTGAGCTGGCAACAGAATCTTCCCTTGCTGAGTGTAGGGTGACCAACTGTCTGGTTTCCCCCAGACAGGTCTGACAAACGGGAGCAGGGGGGTGGGGGGACAGGGTCCAGGGAGAAATTAGACTAATTCATTAAGTGTTCCAAAAATTTGCGGCCTTTCAGTCCTTGGATAAATGCCTACATCTAGGAAATAGAAACCAAAGGCACAGTTACAAGATGGGGGATACTTGGCTCAGCAATACTACAAACGAGAAGGATCTTGGAGTTGTAGATCGCAAGCTGAAGATAAGCCAACAGTGCAATATGGCTGCAAGAAAGGCAAATGCTATTTTGGGCTGCATTAATAGAAATATAGCTTCCAAATCGCATGAGGTACTGGTTCCTCTCTATTCGGCCATGGTTACGCCTCATCTAGAGTATTGCGTCCAGTTCTGGGATCCACAATTCAAGAAGGAGGCAGACAAGCTGGAGCGTGTTCAGAGGAGGGCAACCAGGATGATCAGGGGTCTGGAAACAAAGCCCTATGAAGAGAGACTGAAAGAACTGGGCATGTTTAGCCTGGAGAAGAGGAGATTGAGGGGAGACATGAGAGCACTCTTCAAATACTTGAAAGGTTTGTCACACAGAGGAGGGCCAGGATCTCTTCTCGATCCTCCCAGAGTGCAGGACACGGAATAACGGGCTCAAGTTAAAGGAAGCCAGATTCCAGCTGGACATCAGGAAAATCTTACTGACTGTTAGAGCAGTACGACAATGGAACCAGTTACCTAGGGAGGTTGTGGGCTCTCCCACACTGGAGGCCTTGAAGAGGCAGCTGGACAACCCTCTGTCAGGGATGCTTCAGGGTGGATTCCTGCATTGAGCAGGGGGTTGGACTCGGTGGCCTTGTAGGCCCCTTCCAACTCTGCTATTCCATGATTCTATGATTCCCACTGCCTATCCAGGCCTTCCCTTGGCTGGTGCAATGTTGCTGGCCAAGGAAAGGCCTGGATTGCTGGGTGGAGAGGAGCTGGGCCCACTCAAGAAGCCCGACCTGTGGCCTGGTCCTGGAGTTGCAGTCTGGCCCTCCTTTTAGCCACGGCCCAGCCTGGCGCATCAGCTGGGTGTGTGGGCATGGCGGTGTGCAGCCTGGCCTGAGCCTGGAACCATGGCGGCAGCAGCAGCAGTGGCTCATCTACTTAGGGTAAGTCACCTTCTCCTTTTTACATGGACTTTGGGGGTAAAAAATTAATAAACCATTTGCGCAACTGTCAAATCCATTCACTGGATCTGAGCACTCCTTGGTTGCAAGGATGTCACAAATCTGTTCCTCTTAAATCTACAGCTCTATTAGCACCACTCAGGCTTTCATGTTAATTAAAGAAGAGCTATCACTGTGGCACTTTCCTTCTGCGCCATTGTTTTATTTGTAGTGATCTTCCTAGGCCATGCCACTATTTTATTTATGCTGTAAATATATAAATATTAATGCAAGAAAAAACATTTAAAAATGGGGGGGGGGGACAGAGAAGAAGAAGGAACAAAGAGAGAAAGCTCTGTGTGATTCCTGCCTATGAACACCAAAAATCTTATTTAGAAGCAGCAAAAGCCAGGACAATGCTTTCTGCCTTCTCTGCTTTCATCACTGTGTTGCCAGCTGAATGTCTGAAGAAGGGCGCATGTACAGTTTTCCAATTGTTCACCTGGCCTTTCTTTTCTTCGGGATCTTAATTAAAAAAAAAAAGACCTGGTAATAAATTAAATACTTTTTAGTTGAGTAAATCATCTGCTCCTTTACTGGAGATATTACTAAAACCTCAATAAAAGTGATTTTTTGAGATCTTGAAGGAAGCATGAGAAAACATTAATAAATAAAAGCAGTCATCTGTTGTACAGAAAGGCCATCTTTTAAAGGTTCTGGTCTATTACTGTAACTCACCAGAAGCAAGAGAGAGGTGTTTTTTTTTGGGGGGGGGGAAGCTATCCCTTAATTGGACTGATTAAAATTTGTTACCATGAAGATGGGATGTATCATGACCAGCACACACACACTCCCAGTGAGGATGGCACCAGCCATGGCCGGCAAGAAGGGTGAAATGTCCAGGGACCAATAAAGCAGGACACGGTGCAACAGCACCCTCCTAACCATGTTCCCCAGCAACTAGTGCACGCAGGCTTACTGCCTCTGATACTGGAGGTAGCACATGTGTATCTTCTGGCAGGCCTACCCAGTTGAATTTTAGGATGCCTTTTAATAATGTGTATTAGTTTTTAATGTTTTAATTATATGTATTTTGTGGTATTTGCATTTGTGTTGCACTCCGCCTCGATCCGGAGGGAGAGGCAGGTAACAAATAAATTGATGGTGGTGGTGTTTTTGTATTTGTACTTCGATCCAGAGGAAGAGGTGGGTAAGAATTGTTGTTGTTGTTGTTGTTGTTGTTATTATTATTATTATTATTATTATTAGGGCTAGTAGCCATTGATAGCCTTCTCCAGGAATTTATCCAATCCCCTTTTAAAGCCATCCAAATTGGTGGCCGTCACTACATCTTGTGGTAGTGAGTTCCATAATTTTAACTATGCGCTGTGTGAAGAAGTCCTTCCATTTATCTGTCCTGGATCTCCCACCAATCAGCTTCATGGGATGACCCCAGGTTCTAGTATTTTGAGAGAGGAAGAAAAATGTCTCCCTGTCCACATTCTCCACACCATGCATAATTCTGTACATCTCTATCATGTCTCCCCTCAGCCTCCTTTTTCCCAAGCTAAACAATCCCAGTTGATGTAACCTTCCCTCGTAGGGGAGATGCTCCAGCCCCTTGATCCTTTTAGTTGCCCTTTTCTGCACTATTTACAGCTCTATAATATCATTTTTTAGGTGTGGTGACCAGAACTGTACACAGTATTCTAAGCGTGGTCGCACCATAGATTTGTATAAGGGCAGTATGATCCTGGCCGTTTTATTCTCAATTCCTTTTCTTATAATGCCTAACATGGAGTTTGCCTTCTTTACAGTGGCTGCACACTGGGTGGACATTTTCATCGAGCTGTCCACCACAATCCCAAGATCTCTTTCTTGTTTGGTCACCACCAGCTCAGATCCCATTAGGTTATACTTGAAGTTAGGTTTTTTTGCCCCAACATGCATCACCTTACGCTTGCTTACATTGAACCGCATCTGCCATTTCGATGCCCTCTCTCCCAGCTTGGAGAGATCCCTTTGGAGCTCTTCACAATCCCTTTGTGTTTTAACAATTTTAAATAATTTGGTGTCATTGACAAACTTGGCCACTTCACTGCTCACTCCTAATTCCAGATCGTTTATGAACAAGTTGAAAAGCATTGGTCCCAATACTGATCCTTGTGGGACCCCACTATTTACTTTCCTCCAGACTCAGTCCCATTCAACTCTATGATTCTTACTCCTGAGTAAGAATCTAGGTTTCCTGACCAGAACAATGTCGACTTCCCATTGCCATGCCAACATTCTCCAAAAATTAATTGTAATACTTTCTCTTCACTTATATTGTTTAATATGATCTTATGGGAAAGCATAGTGTGTTGTTTTACCACAATTGCACAGTTTCAGGCTGCTGTACTATTGTATTTGTGCAGAAATATATATATATATATATTTTAAAAAGTATATAAAAAATTAACTGCAGAGGGAAGGAGAATGTAGGGGGCAGGGAGGGAGGATTCATTGGTAGATACAGGTGAAAAGATACATGAGCTGAAATAGCGCAACAACACATGGGCATGGAAGTGCCCAGCGCTTGACTCGCTAACGAAACGGAGGGGGAAACCGCAGACTCAAAACGGGGGGAAAAGCAGGTGTGATGGAGCTCTACGTGATTCTTCTTCAGCAGGACCTGCCCTTCGATATGCTTTCTAATTTTGTCTTTAATAATGCTTTCAACCACTTTACCTGGAACAGATGTCAAGCTAACCAGCCTGTAATTTCCTGGATCTCCCCTGAATCCCTTTTTGAAAATTGGTGTTGCATTGGCTGTTTTCCAGTCCTCTGGTACAGAGGCTGAACTTAGGGACATGTTGCACATTTTTGTGAGGAGGGCCACAATTTCATATTTGAGATCTTTGAGAATTCTAGGATGGATGCCATCTAGGCCTAATGATTTATTTGCTTTCAGATTGTCAATAAGGTTGAGAACGTCATATTTTGTCACCACTATTTGCCTCAGTTCCTCAGACTCCCTTCTTGAAAACATCAGTTCAGGCATCTGTCCTGTATCCTCTGCAGTGAACACCAATGAAAAGAATTCATTCCGCAACGAGCCAAGTTTTCTCAGAAGAGGCAGCTGCTCTTGCTCCATGCTGTTGTCACTCTCCTCCCTGCGTGGAGCCAATTTCTCATGCCAGTTCTCCTCCCCGTGCCCGCCTCCTTGTGGGTTCCCCATACCCTGAATCTTCTGTCAGGATCAAAGGAATCGAGGGCCAGATGCCTGAAGACGGCATTTTTGCTCTGGGAGCGGCCTCTACTTTGTATTTGTGCTCAGCTCCCCAGCTTTCAGGATGTAGGGTGTGACTTCATGCTGTCCTCAGTATCCTCTGCCCGCTGGGAGCCCTCAGCCACCGTATTCATGAATATCACAGAGAACATCCAAAATGGGGTGACTGTCGAGCCAGGGTGTGTCAAATTTTCTGAATTTAAAAATTAGGGGTGCTAAAAAAATGCAGCTTGACTGGAGAATTTAAAAAATGTTTTTATTAAATTGATATAATTTGGATTTGCTTGGTAAATGAGCATGTAAAAATGGCATTTTTTCTACATTTTTATGCAATTTCCAATTAATCTGTATGCTTTTTATTTTGTAAAATGATATGCTTTTTATGAAAATATCTATAAATTTATCTACAAAATTATTTTTCTTCCTTGCATGTGAAATTTTTATTAGTCTGACTGTATTGAAATCTTTGTTTGGAGTGATAAAATGGCTTCAAAAAGAAAAACTAGACAAGGAACATTCACTCATATGAGCAATTTTGTTGGAACTGGTCAAGACCTCTTGCCTTCTGAACTGCCAGCTCTGCGAGATGTCCTGAGATATGGATTATTGCTACAAGTACAAAGTGCTGGTTGTGATGGGCCTGAGGGGGTTAAGGTCCTAAGATGTAGCTTCCGGGCAGATTCACGATAGTTCTGCCAAGGGCCTTGGACACTGCTTATCTCTAACCGTCCGGCTCTGCACCTCGGGGATGATGTTATGCTGTACGTGCAACCGAGCCGATAAAAGATCTCGGCCACGCTGGTGATCTGGTTCCTTGCAGCAGTTTGGATTGTCTTAGGCTGAGAGGGAAATCTTGTCTTTGTCTGCGAGGCTTTTAGCCCGCAGAGGTGGAGTCTGTGGAAAGTTAGTGTGGGGCTGGATGTCTTGGGGAAAGTGTGGCTGCTTGTTCAGCAGTGGGGAGGGGAGAGTGTATGACTGTGGCGGTGTTGTGTTGTCCTTCCTGCCTTAAATGTTTTTGTTTGGGGGCTTTTCCCCTTATGTACGTCCCAGGGCTGGGACGTGTGAATTCCACCAGAGTTTTGGTTGTGATTAATGAAGTATTTTGACCTTTTATGTGGTGTGACTGTTATTTCTGGGCGATAGGCTCAGACCAGGAGGAGGAGCAGGTGGCAGGCTCCCTTCACGAGAAACTATCCAGCCATCAGTCTTGCAAAGGGCATTTATCCCAAAGTGATTGAGAAGTGGGAACTTGCTGACAGTGCTTTTGTAGTCCCTGTTATAAATTCAAAAATTAGAATCTTACATAAGATTCAAGACAGCTGGGAGCAGGCTAAGAATATATCGCTTGGTTGGGGAAAGCTAGAAACCAAAGATTAAAACCTGACAAGCTTTTTGATATCCTTAACTGCAAGTGTAAAATTGTGCTTTGTTGTGAAGCAGGCTGTGCTGCAGACTGCAAAAAGGTAGCTCATATTCAATGTATATGTCGTACAGAGTTTAAGATCCCTGTGACTGAACTTGCTTTCATTAAGGGTCAGAGAGACAAGACTAGGGGGGATTCCACACGTCGTACTGAGGCCACTTCCATGCGGACCCAGTGCGACCCCAAAGCGATCGTGCAACTTGCCTGGTGAAGAGACGAGGAAGAGGCGTCCTTGCCGCCGCCGCCGCCGCCACCCACCTACCTCCTCGCTGGCCGCCTTCTTCCGCTGAGCTCTCCGTCCCGGCCGGCGAGGAGGTAGGTGGGTGGCGGCGGCGGCGGCGGCGGCAAGGACGCCTCTTCCTCGTCTCTTCACCAGGCAAGTTACACGATCGCTTTGGGGTCGCACTGGGGCCGCATGGAAGCGGCCTCAGTACGACGTATGGAATCCCCCTGGTTCTATTGGACCACATCAAATTGGTCTGCCAGATTTGCCTGAACATAACAGACAAGTCAAAAGGCAGAAACGGCAAGAAGCAGAGGTGTAAGCTGGATGTTTCAGTATCATCAAATGAAGTAATTTCTCCACTGATGATGAAGAAGAAATGACTGATCTTGAAGATGGAAAGGATGGAAGTTATGGAATTTCATTAGACTTGCCAAGTACATCTACTACTTCAAATAAAAATAAACAACACAACACATTGGAAATATGCAATGTTGCTATGCAGAGCATCAGGTATGGTGTTGGCCTGCGTGCCACAGCTGCCATTACCACTGCAGCTTTTATTGATGCTGGCTTAGTTACTGAACAAGACAAGACATTTGTAGTGGATCACAATAAAGTCAAGAGGGCCCAAGAAAAACTTATGAAATTGCTAGATCAAGAATTTGATGAACTATGTAAGAAAAGTACAATTGACTGCATCTTCTTTGATGGACGTCAAGACACAACTAAAGTTATGCTGAAGGCTGATAATTCCAATCGGTGTTTCCCCAGCATCATGAAAGAAGAGCATTATTCTGTATGCAGCGAGCCAGGTGGAAGGTATCTGTACCACTTCGCTCCAGAGAAAGATTCAAACATAAAAAAACCTTCTGAAGTTATTGCTGATAATTTAGTGGATTTCATGAAGAGGAAGACTCTTCATGTCTTCAACTCTTCAACTCTTCAACTCTGCAGGCCATTGGGGGTGATTCCACAAATGTAAACACTGGTTGGACTGCTGGTATCATGCACTTGGTTGAGGTTAAACTTTGCCACAAGCTCATCTGGTTAGTCTGTGCTCTTCATACGAATGAGCTGCCGCTGCGACACTTGATCACGGCTCTAGATGGGAAGACCTTATCAAACAACAAATGGACTAGTGTAATTGGGAAGGTGCTAGACAATGCCACAGAACTGGAAATTGATCCTTCATTCACTAAAGTCTCATGGAGAGCCTCTCATTTCTCTTAGTCACAGTGTAATAAACAATTTGTCAACAGATCAAGCATATGGGTACAGAATTACACAGGCCATAAGGACAGAAGAACCCCCTATAGATCTCACCCTTCTTGAAATTGGTCCAGTGTGTCACTCGAGATGGTTAACGACTGCAAACAGGATTTGCCATATATGGGTATCAAAACATGGTTTGAAGGGCAAAACTCTCCAGAGTACATTGTTGGTGTGTGCTTTCCCTGCTGGTTCCAGATAAAAGTAAAACACTCTTGGGTGGAAGGCCCACGCCATGTGTTGTTCCAGCTCCAGCTCCTCAGACTCCAAAAGAAAGTTGTAGTGGATGCTCTTTTGCCAACCACCAGTATGGTATGCATTCAGCGAAATGATCATTCAGGCACTCTTGTGCTCCAGAGACAGTAATGAGAGAAAAGCTGGTGTGCAGAAGATGGTTGACTTAAGGAGTGGAAAGGATGATTTCCTGGGAGATCTTTCTGTACATCCCAGAAAGACTCCTATTAATCCTGCTGCTACTTCCCTGTTAGAACTCATAGACTGGTCTGAAAATGTTTCCTGACTTGGAGCTGAGCAGAAGCAGGGAAGAGCAGCTGGCCCAGCTCAAGTAGAAGCTATAAAAGTAAGCCAGTTCCCAGAGAGTGAGCGAACAGAGAGTGAGTGAACAGGAAGAGCAAACAGGAGTTTGACAGGGGGAGTTCGGCAGGGGAGGTCAAGGGGGAGGCCTCTAAGGAAAAAAAAACAAAGAGGGGGGAAAAAACAAAGAAAAACATAAAGAGAAACCCCCCTACAAAACCACACACACACAAAAAAAACCAAACAAAAAATCTTATTTTCCCTTAAGACATACTCATATAGTTGTGTACCTTCAGAGAGGACAGGACAAAGCAAAGGCAATTCCACTATAATCAGAAAGGAAAAAACAAAGCAGAAATAGACAGTATGGATGGAAAGGAGGCCCTAGAGGTGGTGACCTGCAAAGGGTGTGCAATGTTCGTGTTTCTGCCTGAGCTCAACATGGCGTATACCTGCAACAAGTGCAAGCTGGTGGCACTTTTGGAAGAAAAAGTGAGAGGAGTTGAGTGGCGAGTGTCGACCCTCCAAAGAATAAGAGAAGATGAGGAGTTCTTAGACCGAACGGTGGAACTGCAACAGCAACAAGAAGCACACGAGATTGAAGAGCAACAGCCAGCTGAAGCAGAACTGGAGTATGCTGAGGGGAGGAAAGCCAATGAAGAGGAAACTCTCTGGAAAAGAGTGACAGTTAGGAGCAGAAGAACTAGAAGGCATTCTGCACCGGTGGAGCCATTAGAGTTAAGCAACCGCTTTCAGCTTCTGGAGGATGAGTCTGAATGACAGTTTGCAGAGGAGGAAGTACAGGAGACACCATGCAACAATGAACAAGAGGCGGAAGGTAGGTCAACCAAGAAGAAGAGAAGAGTAGTCGTTGTGGGAGACTCCCTGCTGTGTGGAATTGAAACCCAAGTATGCCGTGAAGACCCATGGACTCGCCAGGTGTGCTGTCTCCCTGGAGCACAGATTAGAGATGTGACTGAAGGGTTACCGAAGCTCATAAAGCCCACGGACACATACCCCTTTCTTCTCATCCATGTGGGAACAAATGATGTCGCCAAGCAGAGCTACGAAGAAATCATTTCAGACTTTGAAGCTTTGGGAAGGAAACTGAAGAACTTTGGGGCCCAGGTAGTTTTCTCATCCATCCTCCCGGTTCTTGGAAGAGGCTTAGAAAGGGAAAGAAAAATACTCCGGATGAATGACTGGCTACAAAGGTGGTACTGACGTGAGAGTTTTGGATTCTGGGACCACGGGCTACGCTACTTGGAACATGGACTGCTAGGAAGGGATGGGTTGCACCTCACAAGGGCTGGAAAGAATGTGTTCGGCCACAGCATGAAGAACTTGATCAGGAGGGCTTTAAACTGAATCTTATGGGGGCGGGAGATGTAAACCAACAATGGATGAAGGCCAATGCACCACAGTACAGAGAACAGCTCCAATAGTGCCCCAAAATAGTGTCCGCAACAATGTAGGAACAAAGCCAGACTATAAAACACATGGTCTTCGATGTCTATATACTAATGCCCAGAGCATGGGAAACAAACAGAATGAACTTGAACTCTTATTACATGAAGGCAAATACGACTTGATAGGTATAACTGAAACTTGGTGGGATGACTCCCATGACTGGAATATAGCAATTGAAGGATATAACTTGTTCAAAAAGAACAGAAGAAATAGAAAGGGAGGTGGAGTTGCACTATATGTTAAAAATACCTATCCCTGCACAGAAATACAGGCGGATGAGATTGGGAGCCCCGTCGAGAGCGTCTGGATTAAAATAAATGGGGCTAGGAATAAAAAGAATATGATAATCGGAGTCTACTACCGACCACCCAATCAAGGAGAAGACGAGGACGAAACTTTTGAGAAACAAATTGCCAGTGTTTCAAGGAAGTGTGATGTAGTAGTGATGGGGGACTTCAATTACCCTGATATCTGTTGGGAGACCATTACTGCCAAAAGCGGCCCTTCCAAGAAATTCCTGACATGTATGGGTGATAACTTTCTCCTACAGAAAGTGGTGGAAGGAACTAGAGGATCGGCAATCCTTGACTTGTTATTGACCAATAGGGATGACTTAGTGGATAAAGTGGCAGTTATGGGAACTCTGGGGGAAAGTGACCACGTCATACTTGAATTCTTGATTATGAAGGAGACAAAAGTTGAGTGTAGCCATACACGTACTCTGGATTTTAGGAAAGCTGATTTTAATAAACTCAGAACTATGGTAAGTAAGGTCCCATGGCAAATGAGCCTAATGAGAAAAGGAGTGCAGGATGGGTGGGAGTATTTAAAAAAGGAAATTTTAAAGGCACAGTTACAAACAATTCCAACAAGGAGAAAAAATAGAAGACAACAGAGGAAACCAATGTAGCTCCACAAAAAGCTTAGAGATGACCTGAAAACAAAAAGGGATACATATAGGAAGTGGAAGGAAGGCCAGGCTACAAAAGAAGAGTACAGACAAGTGGCGCAGAAGTGCCAAAATGGCGTCAGGAAGGCTAAAGCTCAGAATGAGCTGAGATTAGCGAGGGATGCTAAAAGCAATAAAAAGGCTTTCTTCAGATATGTGAGTAGTAAAAGACAGAGGAAAGAAATGGTGGTTCAACTGCTTAATGAGGATGGCAAATTGATAACAGATGACAAAGAAAAGGCTGAAGTGCTCAATTCCTACTTTGCCTCAGTCTTCTCCCAAAAGCGGGTCTATGACCCCCCTGGAAAAAGTGAAGCAGAAGTTGAGGGGGCAGGATTGCAGTTTGAGATTGATAAACAAATGGTCAAAGAACACCTAATTTCCTTGAATGAGTTCAAATCTCGAGGGCCCGATGAACTGCATCCTAGAGTAATCAAGGAGCTAGCAGAAGAACTCTCAGAACCTTTGTCTATTATCTTTGCAAAATCATGGAAGACGGGTGAGGTGCCAGACGACTGGAGGAGGGCTAACGTTGTCCCTCTCTTCAAAAAGGGCAAAAAGGAGGAACTTGGGAACTACAGACCAGTCAGTCTGACATCCATCCCTGGGAAAATTCTGGAGCAGATTATAAAGAAGTCAATCTGTAAGCACCTTGAAATCAATGCGGTGATCACTAGAAGCCAACATGGATTTGTCAAGAACAAGTCCTGACAGACAAATTTGATCTCCTTTTTTGATAAGGTAACCTCCCTTGTGGACCGTGGGAATGCTGTGGATGTCATATATCTTGACTTCAGCAAAGCTTTTGACAAAGTGCTCCATGATATTCTGATTAACAAACTAGCTAAAAGTGGGCTAGATGGAACAACTATTAGGTGGATTCACAGTTGGCTACAGAATCGGACTCAAAGAGTACTTAGCAATGGAACCTTCTCAAACTGGGGAGAGGCAACGAGTGGGGTACCACAGGGCTCAGTCCTGGGCCCAGTGCTCTTCAACATTTTTATTAATGATTTGGACGAGGAGGTGCAGAGAACGCTGATCAAATTTGCAGATGACACAAAATTGGGTGGGATAGCTAATACCCTGGAAGACAGAAACAAACTTCAAAGTGATCTTGATAGGCTGGAGTGCTGGGCTGAAAACAACAGGATGAAATTTAATAGGGATAAATGCCAAGTTCTACATTTAGGAAATAGAAACCAAAGGCACAGTTACAAGATGGGGGATACTTGGCTCAGCAATACTACGAACGAGAAGGATCTTGGAATTGTTGTAGATCGCAAGCTGAATATGAGCCAACAGTGCAATAGGGCTGCAAGAAAGGCAAATGCTATTTTGGGCTGCATTAATAGAAGTATAGCTTCCAAATCACATGAGGTACTGGTTCCTCTCTATTCGGCCCTGGTTAGGCCTCATCTAGAGTATTGCGTCCAGTTCTGGGCTCCACAATTCAAGAAGGATGCAGACAAGCTGGAGCGTGTTCAGAGGAGGGCAACCAGGATGATCAGGGGTCTGGAAACAAAGCCCTATGAAGAGAGACTGAAAGAACTGGGCATGTTTAGCCTGGAGAAGAGAAGATTGAGGGGAGACCTGATAGCACTCTTCAAATACTTAAAAGGTTGTCACACAGAAGAGGGCCAGGATCTCTTCTCGATCCTCCCAGAGTGCAGGACACGGAATAACGGGCTCAAGTTAAAGGAAGCCAGATTCCAGCTGGACATCAGGAAAAACTTCCTGACTGTTAGAGCAGTACGACAATGGAATCAGTTACCTAGGGAGGTTGTGGGCTCTCCCACACTAGAGGCATTCAAGAGGCAGCTGGACAAGCATGTGTCAGGGAAGCTTTAGGGTGGATTCCTGCATTGAGCAGGGGGTTGGACTCGATGGCCTTGTAGGCCCCTTCCAACTCTGCTATTCTATGATTCTATGTATATGAACCTCCTTTGACATGCAAACTGTCGATATCAGAAGTCAAGAAGTTCATTAATGAACCTATGCAAGTTCCAAAGTGGCCCCGTCATGCTCAGGCTGTAGAAAAAATCGTCAAACAAGACACAGAGGTAGCAGGCAAAGTATATACAGCCGAGAAACGTGAGGGATATATAAGAGGTCAAGAAGCAAGTTGATGGTTGATGTAGAATAATGAATCAAAAGAAGACTTAATGAAATTTATTGCATAATTTTTAAAGAGGTGTTATTACATTTTGTTGTTCTTTGTTTAGAAAGATAGGTTTTATGGCAACTGTATGTTTTATACAATAGAAAATAAATGCTTCTTAGCATTATACACTGTTTTCCGAGAGCAGTGAATATGTGTTTTGTTCAAGTGCCAATTTACCAAGCTAAATGTTGTCCAATCAAAAATAATAATAGCAGATTTGAATTCCTGACATCAAAAGACATATTTTTTGGTCCCCTAATTAAAAAATTTGTGGAAAATAATTTGTAACCCTCTAAATGACACGCCCAGCATGTCTGAAAAGTGGGGAAATCTCTCTCTGTTTGGGGGCATTCATCAAACTGAGCAGGGATTGGTAGCATTCACAGGGGAACGTCAACATCTACTAGGGTGACCCTATGAAAAGGAGGACCAGGCTCCTGTATCTTTAACCGTTGTACTGAAAAGGGAATTTCAGCAAGTGTCGTTTGTATATATAGGGAACCTGGTGGGATTTCCTCTTCATCACACCAGTTAAAGCTGCAGCTGCCCTGCCCTCTTTTAATTCTGGTCACTCTAGTATAGCTCCTGCAGCTTTAACTGTCATCCTAAGACCCGATGGATACCACGCCCGCTCCCTCCCTCCCTCGCACCCCAACAGTCCCCAAATTTCCTTCCCCCGTCAGACCCACCACCTTTCCCCCTCCGCCGTCTTCCATCCAGCCATTCCCCCAACAGGAAAGGAAAGAATTAACCTGTCTCAGGTCTCCCTAAACAGGCTGGGCTGCACCCCTCATTAAGGTGTCTGGGATGGTGGGGTGCAGAGAACACCTGGGGCCCTCCCGTTAATTGCACACTTCTTTCCTTGTCATCCTAGGAACCAAAGGATACAAGCACATCTCCACCCCCTCCCTCCTCACACCCCAACAGTCCCCAACAGTCCACCACTTAACCTGTCTCAGGTCTCCCTTGACAGGCAGGGCTGCACCTCCTTAGGGCATGTGGGGTTGTGGGGGGTACAGAGATAATCTGGGTCCCTCCCATTAATGGCACACTTCTCTCCTTGTCATCCTAGTATTCTAGGACCCCATGGACACATCCCCAGCCCCCTCCTTTTCTGTACCTGTCTATCCTTCCCCCATCATCCCGGTAAGGAAAGGTTTGGCCTCTCTCAGCACTCCCCCCTTCACATGCAGGGCTGCACCCCTCCTTGAGGCAGGTGGGACAGTGGGGTACAGAGACCTTCCGGTGCTCTCCCACTGATGCCCCCCCTCTGCTTTCCCTCCTAGGAGCCCATGGATGCCACGCCCACTCCCCCCTGCCTCCTCGTACCCCAATGACCCCCAAATTGCCCTCCTCCATCAGACCTGCCACCTTTTCCCCTCTGCCGTCTTCCCTCCAACAGGTAAGGAAACATTTAACCTGGCTCAGATCTCCCTTGACAGGCAGGGCTGCACCTCCTTAGGGCACGTGGGGTTGTGTGGGGTGCAGAGATCATCTGGGTCCCTCCCATTAATGGCACACTTCTCTCCTTGTCATCCTAGGACCCCATGGACACCTCCCCAGCCCCCTCCTTCCCTCTACCTGCCTATCCTGCCCCCATCATCTGGGTAAGGAAAGGTTTGGCCTCTTTCAGCCCTCCCATCACAGGCAGGGCTGCACACCTCCTTGAGGTAGGTGGGATGGTGGGGTGCAGAGAACTTCCAGTGCTCTCCCACTGATGGCCCCCTCTCTGCTTTTGTTTCTAGGAGCTGGTGGACACCACCCCCATGCCCATTCCATCTCTCCCAACCCCAGCAGCCCCTGTCGTTCCTTCCTCCATTCCCCCAGCCCCCATTTCCTCTTCTCCTGACTCATCAGCCCCTCCCTCCAGAAAACCTGCCCCACCAGACCCCTTTCTGAAAATCCCCTTCCAAAACCCCCACCTCTTTCCTCCCCCCCCCCACTTGTGCCTGGGAGGCTCCTTCCCACCTGGGACGCCCTCTTGCAGCCTCTGCTTCAGAGACAGGGAAGGGAGGAGAGGCAGTCATGGACTGCCTGCTGTCTCATTGCCTCTCCTGGCCAGCAACGGGATGCAGCTTGGGGCGCTTCCCCTTCAGAAGAAAAGTGGGAGCATCAAGTATTCCTTTTCCAAAGACTGCATAATGGAACATGTAGTTTGGCCCTTATTTTCAGCCTGGGTCGTTATTTTCTTACCATGGTGCTTCTGCATCAAATGCAAGTAGTCAGAAATGGATCCTGACGCTCCTATCTGTAGCTCCCTGACAAGGCCTGGGCAGGTCTTTCCTTAGAATCATAGAATAGCAGAGTTGGAAGGGGCCTACAAGGCCATCGAGTCCAACATCCTGCTCAATGCAGGAATCCGAACACTTGTCAGTCACCTTTGGCTGGGGGGCAGCTAGAGATGGTAGGCATTGCCCTCTCTCTCTCTCTCCTGGACCAGCCTGCCTCGTGATCCCCTGAAGAACAGGTGCCTATTGATGCATTCGAAAATGAAAATCTAGCCTGCCTTTCCACTGAGGCACTCAAGGTGGGTGACGTGGGGTTGTAGCCCCAGAACACACTCAGAGTAGCTTACTTTTTAAATAGCCCTCAATCCCCCGCCACAGAAGCAGGCTAACACTGTGAATAGCTTATTAAGCTCCTGTGTGTAATTTGACCTCCCCCACCCCTCCGCCTAGGGTGACCCTATGGAAAGGAGGACGGGACTCCTGCAGCTTTAACAGTTGCATAGAAAGGGGGGTTTCAGCAGGTGTCATTGGTATGCATGCAGCACCTGGTGAAACTCCTTCATCACAACTGTGAAAGCTGCAGGAGCCCTGTCCTCCTTTCCACGCGGTCACCCTACCCCTGCCCCCTGTCCTCCTGCCCAAACAGAGCTGCTTTTTCTCCTCTGAAGCACTGGATGTTTGCAGGATCGGGACAAAACCTCATACACAGCCTCCCCCAGTCAGGAAGGACCAGATCCACCATCAAACCCCTGCAGGATCATTCACCAAGGAGGGAAAATCCCAAGTGCACCAAAAAGGGGTAAGTGGTTAGAAAACCTTGGGGATTTGCTGGATCATGACCAAACTCCACACACAACCTCTTCTAGTTGGGCAGCACCTGATCCACCATTGAGCCCCTGCATGTTTACTCCAAAGGAGCAAAACTCCTGAGTGCACCAAAAAGGGCGAAGTGGCTAGAAAACCTTGGGGGTTTGCAGGATCAGGAGGAAACTTCATACTCAGCCTCCTCTACTCATGAAGCACCTGTTGCTGCATCATCGCAACCCTGTGCCCTGACACTGGCGAACAGCAACGAGCAGAGCGGCAGCGGTTTTGACTGCTCTGGCCCTACAGTTCTCTAGGCGGCCAAGATAAGCCATGGCGACTGCCAGAACCTCCATCCACCCCAGGCAGAGTCCTGATCCAGAATAGGCCTTCTGGGCCTGCTGTTTACTTTTACAAAGCCATCCATGCAATTGCTTGTTGTGTGAATGGTGTCTGGTCCAAGTCACAGATCTCCTGTCTTTGTGTGTGCTTCTTTCAGCTGCAGGTACCTTGGGTGGACAAAGGGTCCGACTGCACTGTTCTCTGACGGGACGCCTTCCAGCCTCCTTGCATGGGATGAAGTATAGTGTGGGTATCGTAGGTGGTGGTGGACATCTTTCATGGTCTTCCAGGCTGTTTTTTGCTACATTTTTGGACTCTTGTTACAAGGCTTCTTTTGTCACTGAAGAGGCGGCAGAACAATAGAAACCGGACTAATTCAGGGCACTAGAAATATTAAATGCTACCCCAGATGATGAGCAACCTCTTTCCAATGGCTGCAGTTTGGGTTCATCATCCAAAAACTCTTATGTGGACAATTAACTTTCATCACTTCTGGAGGACATGAAAAAAGTGAAACTCCCAAAAGCCAAGGCCAAGTTGTCAGAAGAAATGGTGCTTTTATACTTGGTGGAAGAAGAGCTTGAGTTTAACTGTGATCCCGTAACTTACTGGAACTTTAAAAAGGCATCTTGGCCAGTCCTGTCAAAGTTGGCATTTCGGTCCCAAGCATTGTTCCATCGGAGAAATGGTTCAGTACATCCAATGAGAACACGAACTTTAGTCAGTCAGGGCTAGCAGTGGACCACTTCAAAAAACTTATATTTTTGAAAGTTACCCTTCCTTTGATATACTTCCAGTATGGAAACTAGTGAACAAGCTGCCCGTCTAAAACTTGATGCTCACTGGATAATTACTGTATTTGTGTAACTTGGATTGTTAAATGGCTCCAGCAGGGGCCATTTATGACATACAAATGTAGTTTTATTTTTCAATTTTCCATATGTCTACATGTGCTTTGTTTATAGTCCTTCAGGCCAGATATCGTACGTAAGTGTTTCTTTAAAAAAAAAACCCCACACATATTAGAATTAGACTTGTTTTGTCCCAATTATAAAATGTAGATAGATTTTAACTGAGAATTGTAAATGTTTCAAAGCAGTTTGAACAGACTGACATATAAACAGTTCAATTATGTAGGGGTTTTTTTATTCAGTTATGTAAAAACCATAAACCTGGTACTGTATATTAGTTGAACATTGCTTTAATTGCAAGAATCATTTTGTAGCTGTCAGAAGAAAGAAAGCTGTTTATAACTGAATTTCTACTTAGCAGGTTTTTACTGCAGGTCTGATGTACTTCAGGGGTAATGATAATATTCAAGTCCGATGTATGTACTAAGCAGGCGATTGAGTTAGTATTTGACTAGATTAAATTTAGAAGCATTATGAAACACCAGTTATAGAGTAACCTATAATCTTGCCATTCCGGGGTGCCCATTAAGGTCTTTTATACTGTAACTGGATTAGAGCGTGAGTATTTCTAAGCTCTTTGGGATATTTGTTTTCAAAATGTTCCAATTAATGTTTGTTATTTAATGTGGTGTATTGAAAGGTAAAAATATAAATTCTCATTGAATTTCTCATATATTGGTGCCCTTCTTAGAATGTTATAGAGCAGAATTACCCATAATTGACAGTGCCTGTCAGGCCAATAAGATATTGTAGTCTCAAATGGAAGTAAGAATAGTCAGTATTTTAATTGTAAACAGTTTGCTCATTCCACATTTTTGAAATATTATTCATCCCTGCATTTTTTGTGCATTGAATTTTTTTAGGGGGACATGAGTTGACTATGACCTTTAGGAAAGATGTAGTTTCATTAAAATACTGTACCTCTGCCTAATTTTGCATTTACTAGGTTTTAGTGTATTTATACATGGTGAACTCAATTTCTGAAATTAAACATCTTATTTGCAATTTAAAAAAAAGAGAAATTGTACTTTGTTGTCTGGTGTCACTGAGCATTGTACATTGTTTAGCTTGTTAAAAATGAAATTTTTAATAAAGGAAACTTAATTGTATGTTTATGTATTGTTTTATTTTTGACTAGCAAACAGACATTGGTTTTGCACAGGTTGGAATAGCCCTCAGTTTGATACAGTGAACACTTCAAGCAAAATTACGCAGGTGTTGGAGTCGGTCATATTGTGCCCCCCCTGTCTGAGTGAAGCCGCGTCCACTGGGACCCCTGGGCATGGCCCTTGCCATGGTGCCCCCCCTGAGCACCCTATGGGAGGGGTTTGTCCACTCCATTTCCTTGAGGGGGGTGCCCCACAGCAGGCAGAAGGGCAAGGCATCTACCTGTCTCTCCGGCTGCTAAAGTCCCCTGCCTTCAAACTGTACACAAAGCAATGTGCTGGTTAGGGAACACCATAAACGGCCCCTTTACAGGAATTTTGAAGGGGAGTAAAATCACGCTATTGCCCATTTTTAAATGGGAAAGGCAGTTCGACAAGGAACCAGTGACCTGGCAGGGTTGGGGAGGGGCTCCTCCCCAACAGGGGTCATAAAGCAAAGGTTGGAGAGACATCTGCTGGGGATTTCCAGCAGTGAGCAGGAGTTCAGGGGAGGGTGGTAGATGGCCTACTGAGGGGTGGAGGCTGGTATATTTTAAAATTTATTTCATTGTATCATAGAACTGATGTAGCTTCCATGGGCCAGAGGTGGGCAAAAAGTAGATCTGCAGATGTTTTGGACTCCTCCTCCCAGAATTCCTGACCATTGGCTATGCTGGCAGGGTCTTCTGGGAGTTGAAGTCCAAGACATCTAAGAGATGTCTGTCTGAAGACTCCCAGTGAGGAGACCCACCCTCACCCCGGCTCCTTGTCAAACCGCTCTTAGCGTCAGGTTTCTCCTAATGTTCAGCCAGAATCTGCCCTCCTGGAACATTTAAGCCCATTCTGCTGTCTGGGGCAGCAGAGAACATGCCTGTGTGCACCCTGCTCTGTGTCAGCCCTCCAGGGATTTGGAGAGGGCTATCCTGCCCCCCCACCCCGGTTTTCATTTCTCGAAGCTAAACACACCCAGCGCCTCCAACCTGTCCTCAAAGGCTTTGTCTTCTGTTCCGGTGACTGTCTCTGCTGGATCTGTTCCAGTGTGTCTAGGTCAGGGACACTTGCCTGCTGGCTGTGGGGATTCTTGCCAAGAAAGTTGGACTACATGGACCAGGGTCTGATCCTGCAAAGTGCTTCTTACATCCTTAAGCAGATGTGCAGACAGGGCCGGCGCTACCATTAGCCCACCTAGGCAGCTGCCCAGGGCGCAGACCTCAGAGGGGCGCAGTGCTGCCCTTTAAGGGTCACCGTTTTATACAAATTAGCTGTTTTAAGAAAAAAACATAAGGAAAATATAATAGTTCAGAAACTCTTCTTGAACAGCTGAATCAAATTTGGCAATTTTTGGGTGTGTGTGTGCAAGAAGCTCACCTTGCCTAGGGTACAAAATAGTCTGGTCCTGGCCCTGTGTGCAGACTCACAACAACCTAGCCAAGACTAGTTTTGCCTTATCAATAAAGAATTCCTAAGTATGCACTTTTGCTGTGTAGATTTGACACCCACATTCTTGTAAAAGAAAGCTCTTCCTAACTTCCTCCCCCACCGACTCTTCCACGACAATAAAATAAATATACTCGATTTTATTCGTCACATTTCTATCCTGCCCTAGCCTAATGACCTAGGGTGGGTCACACAAGTAGGAACAATTTTAAAGAACCACCCCAAACTTGAAAGTACAATCATCTACTGTGTGCCAGGAGGTGTACAGTTTGTAGGTGTGCCTTAGTCCCTGCTTGAAAGGCACATCGGAAGCCATCGGGTACCAGAACAGATTGTCCATCCAGCTGAGTTGTCTACTCTCAGGGGGTGGGGGGGAGAGAGACTTTTTTCCAGCCCGATACTCAAGATCCCACAGATGCTGGGATTGACCCTGGGGCAGGGGAATTGTCTGCTTTACCCCTGAGCTACGATCACACCACCACCACCAGCCCTTTCAGAGCCTACGTGCCTGAACTATGCACACACACACACACATCATGGCCAATCCATGTTTATTTCTAATCAATCAAACGCCAGGGCTAAGTCCTGGCCCCTTCTGTCCAAAAAGCAAAAGGATCCACAGAAATCAAGGTTCTGCAAAAAGGAAGCCTCAGTTCTGCAAGTTGTATAAAGTAAGTGAATTTGCAGTTCTCCTATTTCTGCTGTTGTTACTATCGTGCCAAATTCATTCTGCTTGTGCTAATCCTGGGCATGGGCAGAGGGGTGGGGGCACTGCAGCCCCTTCCATCTGACACCTAAAACTTTGCTTTAGAGATTTCACAAGGAATTGTCAACATGCTATTAAACAAACTACAACCATAATGGTTAGAAAACTTTTTTTTTGTTTTTGTTTTTAAAATAAAGCCGAAATTCCAGGGCTTTTCTGTGCACCTGTAGATTCACAACATATACAAAGTCTGGGCAGCAGCCAATATCTTTCTTCCCCTGTCCAGTTGAGAGAAAAAACCAACCGACTCACTCTGCCGTTCCAGACAGCAATGCGACACGCAGCTTCAGTCCCATTTAAGCCAACGGGGCATCTCAGCCCTACAATCACCCCGGTTCTTTCCTTCAGCAATGTAATGTCCTTGGGAAAAATGTGTATGTTAAAAAATGCACACAAAAATGCATTTAATTAATGCATACATTATGAAAAATGCAAAGGAAAAAAAGTATGACTTCCACAACAGATTTAAATTATCTATCTATCTTACAAGGTAGATGAAACAAACTTGACCTAAAACCCCTGACACTCCTGGTGAGACCGAGATCGAAAGATCTGCCTGTCCCCAACTGGGGGAGATCTTGGGATCTTCAACCAACGAATAACCATCTGTGATGCTGGATGAGCAAACCGCTGCACCAACAATAGAGCAGAAAACCAGAACTGGCCATTGATGGAACCCAAGAGGTTTATATAGGAAGGAAGCAGTTTGGAAGCTGTGTTAGAATGAAGAAGAGGCAGGCAGGTTGCTGTCCTCAGAAGACTGGCAGTGGTGCCTCTCGCTAGTTTTGTCGTTGAAACAGCTTCCTGAATGGCCCCCGTGTCCATGGGAACCTGTTGGTAACAGAACAAGACGGTGCTTAATTGGTCCTATCTGCTGAAGACTTACATCCAGTTAAGCTGTGATTCATCCCGAGAGGAGGGCTGGTTATATGCTGCAAGTACGTGGAAGCACAGAATATGGTAATGGATGAAGAACTGAGCTGAGCATCTCTCTCTCTTAAAAATCAAGATTCTAGACCACAAGATGCGCTTGAAAACATGTGCCCAACGTCTGCTGAAATCTCAGAAACCAGAGGTGGCTAACCTGCCTTCCAGCAGGGCTCTGAACCCCCACGGAGCCCCTTGTCTCTCCTCGCAGCCAGTAAAATCAGACTAAACAGGAGGCAACCAAACATGTTCTGTACAGGCTGCAGAATGTTTTTTTTTATCTTGCAAATGGTTCCATGGGTGTGCACACGGGGTGTGCCGGGTGTGCCCAGGTACACCCTACTGTCTCCGGGACCATCTCTGCTTTCCCACCACCCACCCCAATTGCTCGAATCAGGGCCTTTAAGGAGGATGGGAAAGTTTTTTCCAGAGCCTCTGAAAAGTGCGCAATTCCCCCAGACAGGCCAATGGTGGCCACCATTAACATGCCTGGGGGATTTACACACTTTCCAAAGACCTTAGGAAGTGTGCTTTCCTGCCCCCCGCACTCCAATCGGGGACCTTAAGGCCATGACTGCAGCAGTGGGGTGGGAAGAAGCACGGTTTCCCTTTAAGGAGCAGACCTCAATGAAATGTGCTGTTCACACCTATGAATGGCTCCCAGTTTGTTTCTGAGCCCAGTTCGTAGTACTCAACTTAGTTTCAACTGTACCACTTGGCTAGCTTCAAGTTCTGACTGAGTTTATTTATTCCTTGGGAATATATCAAAATAATAATTTTTCATACCTTATAAGGACAACATTATTATTTTTGAAATTCATGAACACTGGAGCCTCTTTTCTCTGTTAGAGATTTTTCATGGTTTGGAGTTATGCTTTATAAACACCTGCCTTAGTGATAGGTTAACAATGTTATTGTATTTTGTTTTCCATTTTAGGAATGGTGTCTATATGGAGCTAGAAAAGTAAGCCAGATTCCCAGGGAGCGAGCGAACAGGGAGCGAGCGAACAGGAAGAGCAAACAGGAGTTTGACAGGGGGAGTTCGGCAGGGGAGGCCAAGGGGGAGGCCTCTAAATAATAATAATAATAATAATAATAATAATAATAATAATAATAAATAAATAAATAAATTAAAAAAAGAGGTGGGGGAAAAAAAGAAAAGCATAAAGAGAAAAAAAACCCACAAACCCACCACCAAACAAAAGCAAAAAAAACCCCAAAAGATTACTTTCCCTTAAGACATCCTCATATAGTTGTGTACCTTCAGAGAGGCCACAGCAAAGCAAAGGCAATTCTACTATAATCAAAAAGGAAAAAAACCAAAGCAGAAATCGACAATATGGATGGAAAGGAGTCCCTAGAGGTGGTGACCTGCAAAGGGTGTGCAATGTTCGTGTTTCTGCCTGAGCTCAACATGGCGTATACCTGCAACAAGTGCAAGCTGGTGGCACTTTTGGAAGAAAAAGTGAGAGGACTTGTGCAGCGAGTGTCCACCCTCCAAGGAATAAGAGAAGTCGAGGAGTTCTTAGACCGAACGGTGGAACTGCAACAGCAACGAGAAGCACATGAGATTGAAGAACAACAGCCAGCTGAAGCAGAAGTGGAGTATGCTGAGGGGAGGAAAGCCTGGAGGAAGAGGAAACTCCCTGGAAAAGAGTGACAGTTAGGAGAGGAGGAACTAGAGGGCGTTCTGCACCGGTGGAGCCATTGCAGTTAAGCAACCGCTTTCAGCTTCTGGAGAATGAGACTGAAGGACAGTTTGCAGAGGAAGAAGTACAGGAGGCACCATGCAACAGTGACCAAGAGACAGAAGGTAGGTCAACCAAGAAGAAGCGAAGAGTAGTCATTGTGGGAGACTCCCTGCTGCGTGGGATTGAAACCCAAGTATGTCGTGAAGACCCATGGACTCGCCAGGTGTGCTGTCTCCTTGGAGCACAGATTAGAGATGTGACTGAAGGGTCACCGAAGCTCATAAAGCCCACGGACACATACCCCTTTCTTCTCATCCATGTGGGAACAAATGATGTCGCCAAGCAGAGCTATGAAGAAATCATTTCAGACTTTGAAGTTCTGGGAAGGAAACTGAAGAACTTTGGGGCCCAGGTAGTTTTCTCATCCATCCTCCCGGTTCTTGGAAGAGGATTAGAAAGGGAAAGAAAAATACTCCGGATGAACGACTGGCTTCAAAGGTGGTGCCGTCATGAGAGTTTTGGATTCTGGGACCACGGGCTACGCTACTTGGAACATGGACTGCTGGCAAGGGATGGGTTGCACCTCACAAGGGCTGGAAAGAATGAGTTTGGCCACAGCATGAAGAACTTCATCAGGAGGGCTTTAAACTGAATCTTGCGGGGGTGGGAGACGTAAACTTTGAGGCAACAATGGATGAAGGCCAATGCACCACAGTACAGAGAACAACTCCAACAGAGTCCCAAAATAGTGTCTGCAACAATGTAGGAACAAAGCCAGACTATAAAACACATGGTCTTCAATGTCTATATACTAATGCCCAGAGCATGGGAAACAAACAGAATGAACTTGAACTCTTATTACATGAAGGCAAATACGACTTGATAGGTATAACTGAAACTTGGTGGGATGACTCCCATGACTGGAATATAGCAATTGAAGGATATAACTTGTTCAAAAAGAACAGAAGAAATAGAAAGGGAGGTGGAGTTGCACTATATGTTAAAAATACCTATCCCTGCACAGAAATACAGGCGGATGAGATTGGGAGCCCCGTCGAGAGCGTCTGGATTAAAATAAATGGGGCTAGGAATAAAAAGAATATGATAATCGGAGTCTACTACCGACCACCCAATCAAGGAGAAGACGAGGACGAAACTTTTGAGAAACAAATTGCCAGTGTTTCAAGGAAGTGTGATGTAGTAGTGATGGGGGACTTCAATTACCCTGATATCTGTTGGGAGACCATTACTGCCAAAAGCGGCCCTTCCAAGAAATTCCTGACATGTATGGGTGATAACTTTCTCCTACAGAAAGTGGTGGAAGGAACTAGAGGATCGGCAATCCTTGACTTGTTATTGACCAATAGGGATGACTTAGTGGATAAAGTGGCAGTTATGGGAACTCTGGGGGAAAGTGACCACATCATACTTGAATTCTTGATTATGAAGGAGACAAAAGTCGAGCGTAGCCATACACGTACTCTGGACTTTAGGAAAGCTGATTTTAATAAACTCAGAACTATAATAAGTAAGGTCCTGTGGCAAGGGAGCCTAAAAAGAAAAGGAGTGCAGGATGGGTGGGAGTATCTAAAAAATGAAATTTTAAAGGCACAGTTACAAACAATTCCAACAAGGAGAAAAAATAGAAGACAACAGAGGAAACCATTGTGGCTCCACAAAAAGCTTATTGATGACCTGAAAACAAAAAGGGATACATATAGGAAGTGGAAGGAAGGCCAGGCTACAAAAGAAGAGTACAGACAAGTGGCGCAGAAGTGCCGAAATGGCGTCAGGAAGGCTAAAGCTGTGAATGAGCTGAGATTAGCGAGGGATGCTAAAAGCAATAAATAGGCTTTCTTCAGATACGTGAGTAGTAAAAGAGAGAGGAAAGAAATGGTGGTTCAACTGCTTAATGAGGATGGCAAATTGATAACAGACGACAAACAAAAGGCTGAAGTGCTCAATTCCTACTTTGCCTCGGTCTTCTCCCAAAAGCGGGTCTATGACCCCCCTGGAAAAAGTGAAGCAGAAGTTGAGGGGGCAGGATTGCAGTTTGAGATTGATAAACAAATGGTCAAAGAACACCTAATTTCCTTGAATGACTTCAAATCCCCAGGGCCCGATGAACTGCATCCAAGAGTAATGAAGGAGCTAGCGGAAGAACTCTCAGAACCTTTGTCTATTATCTTTGCAAAATCATGGAAGACGGGTGAGGTGCCGGAGGAGGGCTAACGTTGTCCCTATCTTCAAAAAGGGCAAAAAGGAGGAACCTGGGAACTACAGACCAGTCAGTCTGACATCCATCCCTGGGAAAATTCTGGAGCAGATTATAAAGAAATCAATCTGTAAACACCTTGAAATCAATGCAGTGATTACTAGAAGCCAACATGGATTTGTCAGGAACAAATCCTGTCAGACTAATTTGATCTCATTTTTTGATAGGATAACCTCCCTTGTGGACTGTGGGAATGCTGTGGATGTCATATATCTTGACTTCAGCAAAGCTTTTGACAAAGTACCACATGACATTCTGATTAACAAACTAGCTAAAAGTGGGCTAGATGGAACAACTATTAGGTGGATTCACAGTTGGCTACAGAATCGGACTCAAAGAGTACTTATCAATGGAACCTTCTCAAACTGGGGAGAGGCAACGAGTGGGGTGCCGCAGGGCTCAGTCCTGGGCCCAGTGCTCTTCAACATTTTTATTAATGATTTGGACGAGGAGGTGCAGGGAACGCTGTTCAAATTTGCAGATGACACAAAATTGGGTGGGATAGCTAATACCCTGGAAGACAGAAACAAACTTCAAAGTGATCTTGATAGGCTGGAGTGCTGGGCTGAAAACAACAGAATGAAATTTAATAGGGATAAATGCCAAGTTCTACATTTAGGGAATAGAAACCAATGCACAGTTACAAGATGGGGGACACTTGGCTCAGCAATACTACAAACGAGAAAGATCTTGGAATTGTTGTAGATCACAAGCTGAATATGAGCCAACAGTGCGATATGGCTGCAAGAAAGGCAAATGCTATTTTGGGCTGCATTAATAGAAGTATAGCTTCCAAATCACGTGAGGTACTGGCTCCTCTCTATTCGGCCCTGGTTAGGCCTCATCTAGAGTATTGCATCCTGTTCTGGGCTCCACAATTCAAGAAGGACGCAGACAAGCTGGAGCGTGTTCAGAAGAGGGCAACCAGGATGATCAGAGGTCTAGAAACAAAGCCCTATGAAGAGAGACTGAAAGAACTGGGCATGTTTAGCCTGGAGAAGAGAAGATTGAGGGGAGACATGATAGCACTCTTCAAATACTTAAAAGGTTGTCACACAGAGGAGGGCCAGGATCTCTTCTCGATCCTCCCAGAGTGCAGGACACAGAATAACGGGCTCAAGTTAAAGGAAGCCAGATTCCGGCTGGACATCAGGAAAAACTTCCTGACTGTTAGAGCAGTGCGACGGTGGAATCAGCTACCTAGGGAGGTTGTGGGCTCTCCCACACTAGAGGCATTCAAGAGGCAGCTGGACAACCATCTGTCAGGGATGCTTTAGGGTAGATTCCTGCATTGAGCAGGGGATTGGACTCGATGGCCTTGTAGGCCCCTTCCAACTCTGCTATTCTATGATTCTATATATTTGTATGAAAAGATAATAGCTTATGCTATTTATTATATAATATGTTTGATAGTAAAAGTTATTTGTATATTCATTCTGGGACTACTAGGACTGAAATGTTTAACCCATGTTTTTTCTATGACTAGTGCTATTCTGTCACTCTGAGCAACAGATTTCCATTCGAGAACAGGGGTGGGAGGGTGGCTGTTGCTCCCCTGTCCTGCTCGTGGTTGGTCACTATGAGAACCGAACACTGGACTAGATGGGGCCTTGGTCTGATCCAGCATCAGGGCTGTAGCCATTTCACGGACTACTAAAACCTCACCCCGCTGGTCTTGCTCCCTTTCAGAAATGGGCCGACGTTGTTTATCGGACGTGTGCCTTACTTTTCAGACCTACAGTGCTGCATGTGGGTCTTGGGTGTCGACATAGCATTTCTTGACCCTCTTTCATTGCCCGTCTTGGACCATGCCCCTTGCCTCTGGTCCTCCATATAAAAACAAGGGAGAAGCGATTCTCAAAGCACCTGGCCTAGTCATCCTGCCCAACGCGTTTCAGAAATACAAGCATTTCCTTCAGGGGCTTCCATAACGAGGCAGGCAAAGAGGACCGCCAGGGCAGCCCCAGCGGGACCTTCCCTCTCCCACAGGGCCCTCTGCCCTCAACTGGGAAGGAGGATTCCAGGAGAGAGAGGAAGAGGCGGGCAAAGAAGACCCCAGGCCATGTTGGACTCCCCACCTGCTCACTGGGCCATCTGCCATCAACTGTCCTGTGGGAATAATTCCAGGAGAGAGAAGGGGGTCGATGAAGATCATACTCGGCCCCTGCTCCCGGGGCTCCCGGCTCCCTGGGCTCCCTTCCACCAACTGCCCCGTGGGAAGGATCCTGTAGATTTTTTTTAAAAAAAGTTATATTGTTTTGTGGTACTTAATCTGTTACTTCAAAGCCACCTTGGCTGGATTTTGTATCCTGTAATAAATAAAAAAAGCAGAAACAAAATTTATATTAAATCACTATTCATATTTAAAGCATTTTAAAAATATAAAGGATTACAACAAACCATTTTCCATAACACAACCAATCATATATCTCCTATTATTGATAAATATAATTATAATACCATCCCAGGTAAGTAAACAAGACAAAACTAATTATTTAAAAATGTTTCCCCCCCCCCCCCTTTCAGGGTATTGTGAAACCAAAGTTGTTAGCCTTCCTGTGTTTGCATATGAGTTTGGTTTACTAGCCAGGACAGTGGCTCACTGTAGGTGACCCTTGAGATATATGCAGGAAGATGTCCTAACGTGAAGCCATCAGATTAAAGCTGAGTATGTGTGTAGTTGGTTGGGTTATAGAAAGTGGTTTGTTGTAATGTTTAATGGTTTTTAAAATGTGAGCAATGATTTTTATATAATTTTTTATATATAAAATCTGTTTCTAGAAGCCCTGGAAGAAGAAATTGTATTTCCGAAAATCTTTGGGCAGAATAGTATAGAATCATAGAATAGTAGAGTTGGGAGGGTCCTACAAGGCCATCCAGTCCAACACCCTGCTCAATCCAGGAATCCACCTCAAAGCATCCCTGACAGATGGCTGTCCAGCTGCCTCTTGAAGGCCTCTCGTGTGGGAGAGCCCACCACCTCCCAAGGTCATTGGTTCCGTTGTCGTACTGCTCTAACAGTCAGGATGTTTTTCCTGATGGTGCTGACACTTTGAGAGTCATTAGCCATGTGTTTTTTCTGTGCGGCATCCGGTGCCCTTCCCTTTCCATGGGTCGTGTGCCTCCTTCTGCCTGTCCTTGTACTTCAAAACTGGCTGATCAAGGGTCCGGCTTAGCTGGGCCTTGACAGGGCAGGGGACACTTGACTTACCCTTGGCGGCTGGCTTCCCCGGCCGCACACTTGGGTCACTTTAGGGTGATCAAAGGTAGCAGTTCCCCGCAACGGGAATTCAGTTTCAAGGATGCAAAGGAGTCTGCCCTCGTGGGGCCGATATTAACAATGGCAATCGGCAGCTTCCCGTCACGGGCCGCGAGAGCAAACTTGTAAGCCGAGTACACCTGGCGGGACACAAACCAAGAGTTTGTCAAGCTGGTGAAGGCTTAATAGAGAGCTGCAGAAGTATAGTGGCAAAGAGAACCAGAAAGACCTGGGTTCCAAACTCACTTTGGCCATGAACTGGCAGCCTCCAGCCTGCATTCTCACTCTCTCTCCCACTGCAGAAATCCCATCGGTCCCTCTCATGGTAACTCAGGTGAAAGCAGCCCAATGAGGGTTGAGTCTGCTCAGTAAGCTCAGAATATTGCCTATCAATTAGGGGGAAAATGGGGAGTGGGAAAGAAGGAGGGACTTGAGCCCCTTACAGCATGTAGTGTCCTGGAGGAGGACCCTGGCTGGCTGGCAGAAACTCAAAAGTCCTGCTAGAAGGCAGGGATATGCTACAACATTTTGATGCAGATTCTATCGGTTTGTAACAACCTCTCAGGATTGTTATGAGGATAACTGAGAACCATATGCAAAATGCAGTAAGAAAAAATATCACACAAGCTAAACACTCCGGCTAATACCGTAACAACTGCCTGCTCCATGAGGCTGAGTCCGCATTGTTTGCTACAGGCGCTCTCTGCTGTGCCAGGCGGCCCCCACAGCCCACCAGTAACTCACACGTACCTGCAGCGAAGACCCCGCCACGAGGACGGAGTCCGATTCAGCCAGGCGTTGGTAGACAAAGTCCACTTTCTCTTTGCTCACAGTGTCCCCGAAGAACGTCACGTCCGGCTTGAGGGGGCCGCCACATTTGCTGCAGGGGGGCACGCAAAAACTGCGCACCTGTTCATCTGACAGGAAGACATCTCCATCGGGGTTCACCCCACAAGCCTCGGCTGTCCACGTAGGGTTCAGGGCCGTGAAATGCGCCTGGAGTTCAGCACGGGACGTCTGGTCTCCACAGCTGAGGCACAAGACCCTGCAGGACAACGAGCTTGAAAAACACACACGCCCCCTCCGTGGTTTTCAGACACCCCTGGGACAGGCAGATCAGTTCTCTAGTGGCCTTTCCCAACCTGGTGCCCTCCAGGTCTGTGGGACTGCAACTCCCATCTTCCCCAGTCATCAGTGGCCATGCTGGCTGGGGACATGGGCATTGCTGTCCAAGAAATTTGGCAGGAACCAGGTTGGTGAAAGCTTTTCTCTTAGTGTCCTTTGAGGCTGAATCCCTTCCTCAACATCGCAAAGGCTGCCCCATCAGTTCCGCACCCCACATCCACCCAGCTCAAGTCTCCCTTCAGTCAGATGGGTGACTAAACTCACAGGTCAAAAATCACACTGTAGGGCTGTCACCCGCAAAAAGAAGTTTTCTGTTGATTCATTGATCAAAACACTTATGACAAATCGGTTCCATCTGTGAATGAATGGGCGGTCCTGAGATGCACAGAGTTTGTTTTTCGAAGACGCCCACTGCGTCACAGCCGAGAACATTTTGACCTCATCTTCTAAGATGGTGTCTCCATAAGGTGTGTTCTATAGATATTTTCTGTACGAAAAACAGTTGCTAATATATTTTTAATCATCTGCTGCTTGATAAATTGGTGGCACCCTTTTAGCCAATTAAATGCTTTTTTAATTGATTAGTCTAATAACCTTCGAAGTGACTAAACAACACAATCTTAAATATTATCCAATTGTCTGCTCCCTCCCTCTTGCAAAGACATTCCACCACCTGGAAAAACACCTGATCTTCATCCTGGTCTGTCTGGCGGCTGTTATTAGTGCAGCAAACAAAGTTCAACCCAAAGAGAGACTTGCCCTTTGAATGGATGCCAGCGTTGGCTACCAGGGCAGATCTGGAACAAGGAAGTAAAAAATAGCCAAAGGCAAGGGTGGAACCAAGTAATCTTCAACAATAATATTAGTAAAAGTTTTATTAAAGTGCCAGGTGCCTACACATTTCAAACGTGGTTGCGTTCTTCCTCAGGGCTTTAACTAAAAAACTAAGAAGTCCTTTGTATCATAATATTTATAATTAGAGGCATTTTACAAGTATCTGTACCTTTAAAATTTTATAATATCTAGTTAGAAAAACTTTAAAACAATATGTATAACAAAACATACAAATTATTATTATTATTATTAATATAGCACCATCAATGTACATGGTGCTGTACAGAGTAAAACAGTAAATAGCAAGACCCTGCCGCATAGGCTTACATTGCAATCAAAAAAGGTGTAATACATCATCATTCAGCTAATTGGAGTCTCTATGCAAAATATAACAACCAGGAAAAAATCATCTATGTTACAATAACAAACAACAGTCTTTACTTACAACGTTCATTCGTGAAGTTGTTCTGCAGAAGCTGCTAGGCTAGCATGATACAGGAAGAAGTGAGATATATAGGGAAAAGAGACCTTAACAACTAGTTGGAAACAGCTGTTTCTTATAACAATGCCGATAGTTCCAAAGACTCATTGAGGCCAGAGGGACTGATCGTATTAAGCCTGATGATCCATCTGGCCTCTCTCTCTAAAAGGATCCTATCAGATTTATTCTATAACTCAGAATGATAAATCTTTTAATTGATGTGATTTCTCTTTCCAATGATGAACTAATGGCGCTCCTTCTATCCCACATTTTATCTTGCTAATATGCTCACCTATCCTGGTTTTAACACTTCTTGTAGTTTTGCCAATATATAGTTTATTACAGGGACAGATTAAGCCATATACTACAAATCCTGTGTTGCAAGTGGTAAAATCTTTCAAAGGATATTCTCTGTTATCTGTTGGATTAACAAAGTGCTTTAATTTGAGAGAATGACTGCAATATTTACAATGTCCACACGGAAAATGTCCTGCAGGTGGACTTGATCCTGGTAGGAGATGGATCATCAGCTCCTCTGGCCTCAATGAGTCTTTGAAACTATCGGCATTGTTATAAGAAACAGCTGTTTCCAACTAGTTGTCAAGGTCTCTTTTCCCTATATATCTCACTTCTTCCTGTATCATGCTAGCCTAGCAGCGTCTACAGAACAACTTCATGAATGAATGTTTTAAGTAAAGACTGTTGTTTGTTATTGTAACATAGATGATTTTTTCCTGGTTGTTATATTTTGCATAGAGACTCCAATTAGCTGAATGATGATGTATTACACTTTTTTTATTGCAATTTGTATGTCTTGTTATACATATTGTTTTAAAGTTTTTCTAACTAAATATTATAAAATTTTTAAGGTACAGATACTTGTAAAATACCTCTAACTGTAAATATTATGATACAAAGGACTTCTTAGTTTTTAGTTAAAGCCCTGAGGAAGAATGCAACTGCGTTTGAAATGTGTAGGCACCTGGCACTTTAATAAAACTTTTACTAATATTATTGTTGAAGATTACTTGGTTCCACCCTTGCCTTTGGCTATTTTTTACTCCCCCACGGGGTTTTCCTTGCTTTTGCACAGATCTGGAGCAAGACAGAGGCAGAGGCCTGCTCTACAAGCTAGCCCAGGTGGTGTTTGGAGGAGAGGAAAGATCACCATGTCTTTCATGGCCTCCCAAAGTTGTGGCTGGTGAACCTCCCTGAAGCTGAGCAGAAGGTGACATGGAACCCTGGTTCTAGGCTTCTAGTGTAACCAGAGGTGCAGCTGGGGTTGGGGAAGACAAGAATTTCAACAAGATTTAAAGGCCTTTTCTCTGTCTAAACAATCATATGCTTGTTTAGACAGGGAAAAGGCCTACAACTTCCAGCTATGCTGGCTGGGGCTTGCTGGGAGTTGTGGGCCTTTTCTCTTTCTAAACATGCATAGGGTTCCACCCTCAATTAAATACCTACAGTGTATTTTAAGCACATTTGTTTTGGTTATCTTTAATATTTCATTATGACGACGGCCAGTGCAGGTCAAACAGTTGACTCCTTTCTTCTCAGCAAAAGGGATTTGGGGGGGTCATGTAGGAGTAGGGAACCTGGTGCCCATCAGATGTTTTGGACCATGACTCCCATCATTCGCCATGCTAGCTGGGGCTTAAGGGAGTTGTAGTCTAAAACATCTGGCAAGCACCAGGTTGCCTATCCAGTAGAGCAGCTGTCCACAACCTGGCACCCTCCAGATGTTTTGGACATCTCCCAGCATCCCCAGGCAACATGGCCAACAATAAAAAATTATGGGAGTTGTAGTCCAAAACATGGGGATGATGGGTGTTGCAGTCCTACACAACTGGAGGGCATCAGGTTGGGGAAGGTTGCTGTAAGCAAAACTGGACATGATGCAGCTTTCTACATACTTGAGGCCACTGATGCTGCAGGGTACTGAAGCCAAGCAGGTCTGGACCTAGCTAGTGAGCTGCATGAAAGACTACCAGGCAGTGGAGGCTGGTGACGGTGATGTCAGTGGGGCGGTGACTCCGCTCTGGGTTTCAGTCAGAACTCCAAAGGAGCCACTCAAGGTGCTTGGAGAGCTCCTTTAGAGTTCTGACTGGAACCTGGAGCGGATTCACTGCCCCACTGACTTTGGAGCCCCCAGCCCCCACTGCTACAAGGCATCCCAAGCAGGAGTGTGAGAGAAAGAATACAGCAAAGGAAGGGCCTGTGGGCCTGCTTCTCTAACTTTTATATTGTATTTTATATTATGGTTTTATACTGTTGTTTTATACTTTGAATGGTTTTAATTTTTGTGAACCGCCCAGAGAGCTCCGGCTATTGGGCGGTATAGAAATGTAATAAATAAATAAATTACTGCCTCCTCTCAGGGCTCCTGAGCGATATCGCCAGATGTGGCAAGGAGTGGGGTGGGAGGCCCTCCCCACAGGCAGAGCTGCCCCCCTTCCCGGCAGCCCGACTTCCCGCCTGGCCCTCCCGACCTGTGGGTGCAGCCGTGCAGCTCCATCAGGCGCTGGCTGCTGGCTTTGGTGTGGAGGGCGTCCACGTTCTGGGTCACCAGCCAGTGCAGCTTCCCCAGCGCCTCCCAGTCCTTCAGCGCCAGGTGCGCCACGTTGGGCCGATGGGCCGAGAAGAGAGGCCAGCCCACGAAGCTCCTGGCCCAGTAGCGCTGGCGGGCCATGGCGCTGCGGAGGAACTCGGCGTGCTGGACGGGCCGCCGGTCTGTCCGGGCGTAAAGGCCCACGCCTTCGGAGCGGTAGTCTGGGATGCCGGATTCGGTGGAGATCCCCGCCCCGGTCATCACGAAGAGCCTCCGGGAGCGCAAAACGAAGGCTTGCAGCTTCTGGACTTCCGCGGGGTCCAGGGGAGGGCTGGCCGGGACAAAGGGCAGCGTCCGAGCGGCCTTGGCTGCAGAGGAGTGGGAGCCGCAGCAGGCAGGCCCAGCGGCTGAGCAGGCTTGCAAGGCCTTCAGGGCAGAGGCCATGCTCATCTAGGGGAGAAGAGAAGAAGAGAAGGGGCAGCAGCAGCAGCTGCAGTGTCCAAATCTCCTCCTGTGGCATTTGGACCCAAAGACGCAGGGGCAGTCACAAGCACTTCGCCTGGCGATTGCGGGGTGGGAAAGAGTCACCTGCTGAATTTCTGCCTGCACTGCAGTCAAAGCAAGCAAGGGGCGGTCTCGTACAAAGCACCAGAATAATGTTTATCATTTTCTTGTAACCGTTTTCACCCCTCCGTCCTCCAAGGAACTGAGAGCAAGCGGACATGGTTCTCCCAAACCCATTTCGTCCTCATGACAACCCGGCAAGGTAGGTTAGGCTGAGAGATCATGACTGGCGCTAGGTCAGTCACAGGTGTGGCCGGGATTTGAACTCACGTCTCTCTGCTTTTAGCCTGACACTCTAAACAGGACATCGCAGTAGTTTAGCAATGGAATAGGAGGGTGACCATAACCTCTGAACTTTCAAAAAGCAGAACGCTGTCAAAAGAGGTGGAGGCGGGGCTTCTTTTGTGTGGGAGGCAGGGCACTGGGTCCAAGGCTCTCCTGCCATGTATGCCACTCCTGAATTTCAGGTGTGTGACAAGCTGCAGATGCTCCATGACAAGGAAGCACCACTCTGTGCCTGCTCAGAGATACTCTCTCCCCTATATGCTCTCTTTAAAGGGGTCTTAGCAAAATATGAAAAGGGGCTGGAGTTAAATGGTTAAAGGGGAAGGGAGGGCAGACCCAAAATGCCAGGGGATTTCTGGAAATGCCTCTGTGAGGGCCACAGGAGCCTCGCCAGCAACAAGACTGCAGGACACGGAATAATGGGCTCAAGTTACAGGAAGCCAGATTCCAGCTGGACATCAGGAAAAACTTCCTGACTGTTAGAGCAGTACAACAATGGAACCAGTTACCTTGGGAGGTTGTGGGCTCTCCCACACTAGAGGCCTTCAAGAGGCAGCTGGACAGCCATCTGTCAGGGATGCTTTAGGGTGGATTCCTGCATGGGTTTGGACTGGATGGCCTTATAGGCCCCTTCCAACTCTACTATTCTATGATTCTAAGACAGAGAAAAAGAACTGGCTATTCTCACTTTGAATCAGCCTTCCCTGGAGTTGTAGTCCAACACACCGGGAGGGCGCCTCGTTGTGGGAAGGTTGCTCTGAATAATTGTGGGAAACTATCTACTGACAGGCCGATCCTGCGCTTGCTTACTCAGGTGTAAACCCAAGTAAGTGGGTGTAACACTGCAGCTCGAGTTATTTTGCTCCGGTTTCGAGCTATTAAAGGCGGCGGGGTGGAGGGGCGGGCGGATAGCCCTGCTTAAAAGGACTCTAAATACACCCGTTGTACACGCACTATTTGCACGTGTGAAGCTTGTGACGGGGAGCCAGACTTTTCTAGGCCAAAGGATCGTGAGAATACACGCTTTAAACTTGAAGTTGCATAGGCACCTTCAGAAGAAGCGGAGGAATACACGTATCTATCTCTAGATCAACTTGCTTAGTAAAACGAACACTGGACGAACACGAGGGTTGCAGGGGCTTTGCAAAGCTTTTCTCTCCCTCGCTCGCTCTTTCCTCTTTGCACGCTCGGGATCCCCGCACACTCACCTCTCCCTGCACGCCGAAGGGTGCAATCGACCTCCAGGCACAAACGCTGCAGCCGGAGAGCGTGGGCTGCTGGGAAATGCAGTTCCCTTCGGAGGGGGGGAGAAATAAAAACCACAACTCCCACAATCCACCCGGTGCACAACAGCTGGCAGCCTTGGGTGCTAGTGTGCCCCGGGAGCTTGCTTCGCCTCAGGGATCCGTGTCGCTGTCGCCGCCGCCGCCGCCGCCCGTGGGGCGCTGTGAGGTCACAGAGAGGCCGGCGCGGCGCCCCCCGTGGAACTGCCCCGTGGCCCGTCCGTGGGGCTGACCCCCGAGCAAGCCTGCTGCGCGCTGGGCGACGTTTCCCCTCGAGCCTTTAATGCCTGGCACGCGTCGTGGACTACCACTCCGATCATCCCCAGTTCATGGGAGTTGCAGCCCAACGCATTTGGAGTCCCTGGGTCCTCTGAGCATAGCTGGAGTTCTCATTAGTAGCTGGCGGTGGAGGGGCAGGCCAGGAGCCAGCCTAGAAGTTCCAGGGGAGGGAGCTGCCCAAAAAAGTAGCTCTTTTCGTTTGAAAGCCTTTTAAAAACAAAACTGTAAACTGGTTTTTAATTATTTGTTTGTACAAAATACCCGTATTTCTTTGATTGTAAGACTCCATCGATTGTAACACACACACTAATTTCAGTACCACCAACAGAAAAAAAAACCTAAGACACACCCTCGATTCTAAGACGCACCCCATTTTTAGAGATGTTTATATGGGGAAAAAAGTGCGTCTTAGAATCGAAGAAATAGGGTAATAATTGGGGGGGGGGGAGAAAATTTAGCAGGGCTGCCCCACACCCCAGCCCTCCTTACAGGCCTGCAGAAAGCGGAATGCATTTTCTCAGCGACAAGGTATGGCGGTAAGCTGCCCTTGTTGTCACGCCAAGTCTTGGTTTGGTCTTGATTGGGCAATTAAGGCCACCCCCCCCCCCACCCCTGTAACTGTATAAAAGACCTGCTCCCAGGGGGCATGAAAAGTGCTACAACTGCTTCCAGCTTTATCACACCAGCGTTACACTGTGCAATCACTGCGAATTGCATGCAAAGGACTCAGAAGTTTTCCACCTTATACTCTGCTTTGATTATGAAGTTCTCCAGTGCAGCCTGCCTTAATTGTGTTGTTTGTTGTTGTTTATTCGTTCAGTCGCTTCCGACTCTTCGTGACTTCATGGACCAGCCCACGCCAGAGCTTTCTGTTGGCTGTCGCCACCCCCAGCTCCCCCAAGGTCAAGTCTGTCACCTCCAGAATATCATCCCTCCATCTTGCCCTTGGTCGGCCCCTCTTCCTTTTGCCTTCCACTTTCCCTAGCATCAGCCTCTTCTCCAGGGTATCTATTTAGCCCCTACATTTTGAGCATATCTTCCAAGCTGCCGCTGGGGTGCAGGAACAGGATTTTTAAAAAATGCTTACACCCGTGTAAGCTTTAAAGATAAAGACACCAAAACTGGCACAGTAATAGATATTAGGGAGAGCTTTAAGCATACCAAATTTGAATTGGATTGGGTCATCCATTGATTTTTTAAATGATTTTTTACATTTCCCCCCTTAAACTCACTTCCTGGTATGCAAACGATCGCTGTCGCCCGGTAGCAAAAACAACAACAAGGTTAGCGCTACGGGGATAATCCGAAAGAAGCAGGTACGTGGCATGAAGCTTTAAGCCGATGTGGGTCAACACCCCTGTCTGCATTTTTGGGCTCTTTGGGGGTGGGGGCTACAAGGACTGTTATGACGAGTGCCTGGACTTCAAATTTTACCACTACGCCACTGGGGAAGGCTGTTTGCATCTTGTTTTACTCCACACCCTCCTCAGCTGATTCCTGACGAGCCAGCCATTCCAAAATGGCTCAAGAGCAGACTGGGCGGTTTGTTTTCCCCATCAGTTGGCATCCCCCTATTGCCACAATTTTTCTGGTGGAGGCCAAGCTCGCATGCTTTACGTCTGCCTTCCCCCACCTGGGGGGGATCTACACTACTGCTTTTAAAGCGCTTTAAAGCACTTTGAAAACGTTTTGAAAACTGTATATGCAGTGTGTCCTGGGCCCCAACAGTTGTTAAAACTGTTATAAAGCGCTTTAAAGCAGTAGTGTAGATCCCCCCCCCCCCGGTGACCTCCAGATGTGTTGATGGCTCTCTCTACGACAAGATTCCTACGTTTATAGCTTGTTTTTCCCCGCTGGAGTTCCACTCACATGTGGTCCCCAGGAAAGGACGCTCATCGACAGCTCAGTGCTGCAAATTCTTCTTACCCTGTGCATTCTGGTCATTAAACAGCAACAGCAAAAGGCACGAAATATTCTCTCAGAAAACTAATGTCTCCAAAAGTAAAGTTCGGAGGAAAGGATGCCCCCCTCTAGAGAATCTTTAATTGCAAGGTCTAATAGTGACATATGGTAACACACAAGTAATAAAAACCCTAATAAAGCCAGTTTCCTAAAATCTGTAACAACATAAGCATCAAAAATATCAGTGGCCTGATAGTATCAAATCAAATCTGTGAAAAGATTAAAATCAACAACAATTTGAGGTCACATGGTTATTTTATTTATTTATTTATTTATTTATTTATTTTATTACATTTATATACTGCCCCATATCTGAAACTCTCTGGGTGGTTTACAAAGATTAAAACACAGAACATTAAAAAGAAATATATAAAATTAAAAAGCATAAAATACAAACAAAAACAGACAATACCCATTTAAAAACAACTATCCTGGGGTCAGTTAAAAAAACTCAGCAAATTCTGTTAAATGCCTGGGAGAAGAGAAAAGTCTTGACCTGGCGCCAAAAAGATAACAATGTTGGCGCCAGGTGAACCTCGCTGGGGAGATCATTCCACAGTCGGGGGGCCACCACTGAAAAGGCCCTCTCCCTGGTTGCCATTCTCCAAGCTTCCCTTGGGGTAGGCACCCAGAGGAGGACCTTAGATGTTGAGTGTAGTGTATGGGTAGGTTCATGTCGGGAGAGGCGTTCCATCAGGTATTATTTATTTATTTAGAGTATTTTTATCCCGCACCTCAGCCAAAAGGCTCTCGGAGCAGCTTACAATGTATCAATAAAGAAGACAGTCCCTACCCTCAGGCTTACATTCTAAAAAAAAAAAAAAAAGACATGACACACAAGGAAAAGTGTATGGGGAGGGAAGAGGGCGAGGCATTCCATCAGGTATTGTGCTCCCAAGCTGTGTAAGGCTTTATAGGTTAAAACCAGCACCTTGAATTAGGCTCAGAAACATACAGGCAGCCAATGCAAGCGGGCCAGAGTGGGTCTTATACGCTCAAATCTTCTGGTCCTGGTTTTCAATCTGGCCACTGCATTTTGCACAAGCTGCAGCTTCCGAACCGTCTTCAAAGGCAGCCCCACGTAGAATGCATTGCAGTAATCTAATCTGGAGGTCACCAGAGCATAGACAACTGAAGCCAAGTTATCCCTGTCCAGATAGGGGCGTAGCTGGGCCACCAACTGCAGCTGGTAGAAGGCACTCTGTGCCACCGAGGCCACCTGGGCCTCAAGTGACAGAGACAGTTCTAGGAGAACCCCCAAGCTATGAACCTGCTCCTTCAGGGGGAGTGCAACCCCATCCAGAACAGGTTGAACACCCACTGTCTGGTCACTAACAGCATCTCAGTCTTGTCTGGATTGAGTTTCAGTTTATTAGCCCTCATCCAGTCCATTGTTGCATATCCACAGCCTCACCTGATGAAGATGAAAAGGAGAAGTAGAGCTGAGTGTTATCAGTGTACTGATGACAGCGCACTCCAAAACTCCAGATGACCACACCCAACGGTTTCATGTAAATGTTAAACAACATGGGAGACAAAACTGACCCCTGCAGAACCCCATACGATCAATGTTCCCCCAATACCACCTTCTGGAGCTGACCAGCCAGGTTAGGAGCGGAACCACTGTAATGCAGTACCTTTCACTCCCAACTCAGCCAGACGCTCTAGAAAGATACCACAGTCAATGGTATCGAAAGCTGCTGAGAGATCAAGGAGAATCAACAGAGTCATGCTCCCTCTGTCTTTCTCCCGACATAGGTCATCATACAGGGTAACCAAGGCTGTTTCCATGCCAAAACCAGGCCTAAAACCTGGTTTTGGTACAGTTATAGATTTTAGACAACCAGGTCTAATAGGCTTCTCTATTTGAAGAGCTTTCCAGTCCATGGCTGGTTTAGAGATAAAAGAACCACTAGAAGGGAAAGCAGAGCAGAGGCCAGAAGTCCACAACAGCACAATAAGCAGACAGGCTCACACAGGTCACCTTGTGCCATGTGCCAGTATTCCCTAGTTTGGTGAGATGTATTGCATTTCTGCTTAAATGTTCTTACTTATTTTTGAATTTGCATCTATACATACCAATTAGCATATGCAATTTTTAAGCAAATCGGTGTCCTCTTTTCATGGTGATGAATATCCTCTTTTTTTGGCAATGTGTAAGTGGCCACCCAAGACAGGCTCCATTTATTTTGATGAAAAGCAACCAAGAGTCTTGTGGTACCTTAAAGATGAACACTTTATTAGGTCAGCAGCTGAAGTGGATTGCAGTCCACAAAAGCTTGTGTCATAAACAGATTTGTTTGTTTTTATGGTGCTGGAAGACTCTTGGTTGCTTTTGCTGCAACAGATTAACACAGCTGCCCCACAGGACTTTATTTTGGTGGAGTGTTAGGGCATCTAACCTGCTCTGACCTGTGGCTGTGCCCAGATAGTGAGAAGACTGCCCAGAGAGCTTCGGCTATGGGGCAGTATATAAATGTACTTAAATAAAAGTAAATAAATAAAAGACAGCAGCTGCATTTGCTGTGCTTTCCTCCTGGTCAAATGGATGTGTAGAATCATAGAAGAGTAGAGTTGGAAGGGGCCTATAAGGCCATCCAGTCCAACCCCCTGCTCCATGCAGGAATCTACCTTAAGGCATCCCTGACAGATGGCTCTCCAGGTGCCTCTTGAAGGCCTCTAGGGTGGAAGAGCCCACGTCCTTCCTAGGCAACTGGTTCCATTGTCATACTGCTCTTACAGTCAGGAAATTTTTCCTGTTGTCCAGCCGGAATCTGGCTTCCTGTCACTTGAGCCCATTATTCCGTGTCCTGCACTCTGGGAGGATCAAGAAGAGATCCTGGCCCTCCTCTGTGTGACAAACCTTTCAAGTATTTGAAGACTGTTATCATGTCTCCCCTCAACCTTCTCTTCTCCAGGCTAAACTGGCCCAGTTCTTTCAGTCTCTCCTCATAGGGCTCTGTTTCCAGACCCCTGATCATCCTCGTTGCCCTCCTCTGAACCCCCTCCAGCTTGTCTGCGTCCTTCTTGAAGTGTGCTGCCCAGAACTGGACGCAATACTGAACTGTACATTTCTCCTTACCTCTCGTGCAGCAGTGAAGTGGTTAAGCAGGAGAAAGTTCACGAGTCCAGCGTTTTTATGTGCTGCTAACCTCGGAGCAAAGGGCCCCCGTCTTCTGCTCAGCCACCAAGGGGTGGTGGTGGTTCAGGCAGCCCAGCTTTCTGCTTGCAGGTGCCATCAAGTTTCTCGCAGAGCAGCACCCAGTTGCAGTGTGAAGTCTGGAGGCTGCAGATGAGCAGCAACGATGAAGGAAGGCAGCTGGCACCGGAAGGAAGGAAGGCAGCCCTGAAGAATTCTTGCCAAGTTTGATCAGTACTGCATGCAGTTGACACAGGACTGCCTGGCTGCAGGCGTCCAGGAGAACCGATCAGGTCGCACACGTTCCAAATAAGACTCAGTGCCTCCTGCCTACAATGCTGGCCGGTCCCAGGAGAGCTGCTGTTGGTCCAACAAGCCCCTGATGATCTGCTTGCATGCCTCATTTCTCTCCCTGCACAGGTAAGAAATCCTTCCAGCTGCAGATACCAGGAGACAGATAAAAGAGCAGAGGAGGTGAAAAGGAGCCAAGATGTTTCCCTTCGGGTTCTCAGCAGAGGAGACATTCTATGGGGAGATTTTCTTTCCCTATGGCAATTCCGGCTATTTTTATGTAGCTGCGGCTGTGCATTTGATGAGACAGCTGTGCAACCCCAAATTTAAATGTTGAAGAGGGCGGTGGGGTGCTGGAATCCAGGCTCTCTGTGTGGTGTTTGAGAGACTGCAGCTCCCAGAAGCTGCAGTGCTTTTCACTCCTGCTGGGCTAAGAATTGCCAGCTCTCCTGCTCTATGGTGCCAGTAGCAGCTGCAGTACAAAAAGGCCAGCATTTTAATGGGGAGCCCCCTTTCTATTTCTTCTTTTGGTTGTGCTTGGATCGTCTCGCCCTTTCTCTTTCAGCTGGGCTTGGACCATCAGGATATAATGAATGGCGCTTTCGCCTGCTATTTATTATGTAGTGCCCAGCTAAAAACATGACTGGAGTGTGGCCAAAGTAGCTAAAGTGGGATGGAAGTCAGTAAGGAAAAAAGTGATTTAAAAAGTATAAGATGATGATGATGATGATGATGATGATGATTATACATGCATCAGCCCAAAATAACATGACCTAGTTTTTGAAAAGTGCTGAGCACTCCCCCTGCATCCTTCAACATCAGAGGTGCTGAGGGGAGGGCACTTTCATTGCCTTTGCAATCAGGTCAGAAAAAACGAGCGCATTCCCATTTAGAAGCAGCATGGTTGAATGGGTAAATTGTCAGGCGTGGTCCCGTGTTTGAATCCTTCCACCACTGCTGCCCACTCTTTGCCAGGAAGTCCCTCCTTGCTTCTGTTCCTGATTGGTCAAAAGAGAAGTCTAAATTTTGACACACCAAAAAATTTGGTGGTGTTGTGGTCAGGGGGTGAAGGCCATGGCAGCGGCTGTTAGGTTTCCACTAGTCACTAAAGGGCCACCTTTGACTCTATTTGGACTTGAACTTGGCAAATGCAGCTATTTATTTATTTATTTATTTATTTATTTGAGACCAGTGCTGAGTTTGGAAACCTTGCTGTGCTGTTGTTGATGATGTCATCAGGAGCGTAATAAGGGTTAAGAAATGCTTCATGCCAGACCCTAAGGCTAAGCCTTCACGTAGGCCTTCAAACTCTGTCTTCTCACCATGGGGGGATCTACACTATTGCTTTTAAAGCGCTTTGAAAATGTTTTGAAACCTGTATATGCAGTGTGTCCTGGGCCCCAACCGTTGTCAAAACTGTTATAAAGTGCTTTAAAGTGTAGATTCTCCCCCCCCCCCCCCTTGCCTTCTTCCACAAGCTAATGCTGTTGCACTCAATGTTAGCCCAATGACATTATTTGACATTGCCCGACATCATTGGCTGAGCTGGCAGGGGCTTCTGGGAGTTGAAATCCAAATCTTCTGGAGTTCTACCTACTGCCACCCCCACCCCCACCCCCGCTCTAAGGCAGCCTTCCCCAACGTGGTGCCCTCCAGATGGGTTAGGCTGCAACCACTATAATTCCCAGCTAGCATGGCCAACCCGCGTACTGACTGGGAATGATGGGAGTTGCAGTCCAACACATTTGGACTGCAGAAGGCTGTTCTAAGGGGAGACTGATATGATTTGCATGACATGAGGGTAGTTAATAAGCCACGGCGGCATGTTCACCTGCCAGTTGCATGCTGCTGGCTCAGCTAGTCGTGACGTCCAGACCTGGTGGCCTGGGAGATTAACAACCCCCCACCCCACCCCAGCAACCCTAGAACAGGCCATGGGTTATGGAGGGCTTGTTAACAACCGCAGCAACATCTGGTGAGGGTAAATCGCGGCAGCACGCAACTGGCATGCATGGAGGTAGTTAACAAGCCACTGTGGCTTATGAACTGCCCTATGCACATGTAAAAACTCCTAAAACTTATTTATAGGACTTATAGGAATATATATATATATGTCTACACATGCATAGGATTGCAGCGTAAGTGTATTTGTGGGAGACGGCTTTTGTTCAAGGTACATTGTCTGCCATTTCCATTCTGTTCATCTCCATCATCTTCTAAGGATCTCCCACGGTTGCCTAGGTCATAGTTTTAAAACCACGGGGCTTGGCCATTTCAGAGGAGCCTCTGATTGACATTGGCTGGGCTGCCTTCATCTCTCCGGCTTCCATTGGCTGAACTGCTGTGACTCTAGAGAGGGTGGGGTAGACAGTTGGTCATAGGAGGAGAAGCTGAGTGTGATTCAGAAGAATGAAGTGAGGAGGAGGAGGAGGAGGAGGAGGAGGAAGTGGTGGTGGTGGCTGCAGCAGCAGCAGCAGCAGCAGCCAGAGAGAGGAGCATGAGAGGGGATGGAAAACTGGAAAGGGAGAAGACAAGAGAGACAACGGTAACATAGAGCATATCTACACTACAGACCAAAACTGGTTTAATAGTGATTGCATTTTCCCAGGGAATCCTGGGAATTGTAGTTCATGGGGGAGTTGGGTATAAAACTGTGTGTGGTATTGAGTGGATTTTATGTTCTTATGCAGGACCTCTTCATTATGAGAAACGCCCTAATGGGACGAGGACGTGTGCTGTCCTTCGCTGGAGGTTTTTAGGCAAAGGCTCAATGCAGGGCCAGACCTACCATTAGCCAGGGTGGGGCAGTGAGTCGCCCCAGTTGGCAGATGTGGGAAGGTGTTCACGGGAAGAATGGTGGGCCTTGCAGCCTACTCCACACCCCCTAAGTTAGCCTGGTTTCAAGCGTTGACAGATTCAGTCACCTTTTGTACATTTTATTTACTTATTTATTTATTTTTGTCCTTTGCCTCAGGCAGTAGAATGGTTTGGGCTGGCTCTGGGTCAAGGGGATGCTGAAACTGCAAGATTTCCTGCACTGAGCAGGGGTTAGAAAGTCTCTTCTCATTCTAAAAATCTATAATGACGATTACACCAGTACAAGGCAGGAAGTGGAGAAGCGTACTCCCAAATCGTATAGTCCTGCAATGCACCCATCTTCCTGGGCTGCTGGTGCTTTTTACCTGTGGGGAAATTTGCTATGCGGCCCCCACCTCAAGCCACCAGATAATAATAATAATAATAATAATAATAATAATAATAATAATAATATTTATTTATTTATTTATTTCTTACCCGCCTCTCCCTTTGGATCGAGGCGGGGAACAACATTAGTGCAGGAATCAACACATTTTTTAAAAATTCTTGATTTTACATTAATCTGGGTAGGCCTGCTGGAAAAGGCTAGTCTTCAAAGCTGCCTTAAAACCACAGAGGGAGTTAATATTACGAACCTCCTCCGGCAGGCCGTTCCATAATCCAGGGGCGACAGAAGACAAGGTCCTCTGGGAAACTGATGTCAGCTTAGTCTTGGCTGACTGAAGTAAGTTCTCCCCAGAGGACCTGTGTGTGTGGGGCGGACTGTACGGGAGAAGGCGATCCAGCCTGTCTCAGGCATTTCAGTCAAACCATCCTTCGCCGTCAGGAACATGCTGCTTTGCCACGGTTGCCTCCCTCCCTTTTTCTGTGCCAATGCACTCCTGCGGTTTCCTCTTTTGCGATAACCATCGTTTGCTGTGATGTACAAACCAGGGGGAACTATACACAGGCCACCACAAACTGGGAAGCTGAGGAAGGATTGAGTGCCCAGCAGGGAAAGAAGGGGATGATGAGACAGTAGCATGTTCCTGATGGCCGGGCCACGCAAGAGAAAGTGGGGAGCTGTAGGCCTTACTTCTGTCAAAACTTGCATGGGGTTGTTGGCTCACTCTCTTATAGCCTTTAGGTGAATTGTTTTCTCCAGGATTTCGGTTTAAGCTGGGACTCCTCTTGCACAGCTGAGCATACCAGCCCACTGTTGTATATTTTATTTTGGTTTTTAATGTTGATTTGTGTTTGTTTTAATTAAAGATCAATTTCAGCCCTTTGAAAGGTAAGGGCACAATTATTCCACAGAATGAAATTCCCTTCTACACACATCAATACTATCAGGATGCCCATCATCCTCTGAACGTGGCAGCTGATAGGCATCCCATGCAGAGCAGGAGGTGCAGCGGATGTGATCTTTGCCACCGTGTGTGTCCCCGTCCCCTCGTTCTGCATTTTTGCTAGACGGGTGTTGGTGCCCATCTAGCTGAGGCGTTGAGGAGGGGGAGGGACGGAGCCTGTGGAAGACTGGAGATAGCTTGTATCCCCGCTTCCCCAGTTCCCTCAGCTCTCCGCCCACAGAACCACCCCTTTCAATCCTCTTCCAGGTCACACGGTTCTCACTGAGGGGGAGAAGGGTGGAGAGCTCAGACTCCTTGGTTCCGAGGTCAGAGGGCTGTCTCTGACCTTGGGTCCAGGAAACCAAACTATCCTATTTGTATTTGGTTGTGTATTGACTATTGTATTCTTGCTGGCCACTGAGTGTTGAAAGTTTAAATAAATACAACAACAACAATGGCATGATATGTTATGGCTCTTTATGGGTTAAAGGGAAAATAGGAAGGAGAGATAGAATTCTGTAAAGGAGGGCCCTTCTCCTCTCGGTAAGGCCCTTCAGTTTCTGTTTCAATATAGCTGTTGGTCTTTCTTTCATAGAGCGTTGTCACACAGGGGAAAATAGCATTTCCGTACTGTCGGTTCTCTGCCCTTATTACTTCCTCTTCTGCCCTGAGGGAGAAAAGGAAGTAAACAAAGACCATTCAGGACCTGTTTCAATCGCACCGCTTTTCCTGCACAGAGCAGGTGATCGCGGCACTTTCTATTTTTAAAAGAAAGTTGGATTAGGGGTCTCTTTGTGATGGAAAAACAAGCGGAAGGAGCTGGAAGCGGATGTCGCCGTCTAAAGGACGTGTGCACATTATTTATTTATTACATTTATACCTCGCCTTTTTTCCTCCAAGGAACCCAAGGCGGCGTATATAATCCATTTCTATCCTCACAACAACAACCCTGTGAGATAGGCTAGGCTAGGCTGAGAGTATGTAACTGGCCCAAAGTCACCCAGTGGGTTTCCATGGCCAAGTGGGGACTAGAACCCGGATCTCCCGACTCCCAGTCCGACACTCTTAACCACTACGCCACACTGTAAGTGGACAGTAGCGAGCGTGCGATAAAACACTCGTCTGATGTCTCCCATACGTTCTACAGTGATGAAGATGATGACCATGTCAAGCGTTCCCCAAATGTCTGACAGCTGAGGCCCACTTCTCTTGGGCCATGCTGGGAGTTGTAAACATGGGATTGTGCCTTTACTGAATTTATAAGGGAGGTACGGTAGAGAAGCTGGGCGCTTCATTTCTTTGTATACAGTGGCCACTGATGCGTCACCCAAAAAGTAGAGATTTCCATAAAAGTTGCACGGGGTAATTTTATAGATACCGATGCAAATGTCAAAAATAATTAGTATAATTTCAAGAGGACTACCCTAGTGGGGATATATTCACGGTGACCAGGTGACCTGTGTGTGTCTGCTCCTCCGCCTGCAAGGCCCAGCTGCTGTCCCTTCTTAGGTTTCTTTATCTTTATACAGCAACTTGGCCTGGACAGTCCTTCAGATAGAGGAGGCCTTCTGATGAAGATGGCCCTCCGTAAATTAGGGCCATCTGACCACACCTTACACCCAAGCAAGGTGAACTCTGCAAGCAGGTAGTGGAGGCTCTCCTCAGAGCAGGCCCCCTCCTTACTGGGAAGAAGGCAAGCTTAGAGCAGGAGTGTCTCGGCTTGTGCTGAGATGCAGCGGAGAGCCGCCTCCGAGGGCAGTGAGTATAGCTCTTTGTTCAGCCCCCCCCCAAGCACTGACCCCCCCCCCCGAAAACACAGATGGATTGGAGGAGGCCCAGGGCAGCATCTCGCTCAAAGGGTCTCCCTTTTTCCACCCACCTCCTCTGGGGTTGGTGATTGCTTTGAAGCTGACAGCAGGAGCTTTTAATTATTCAGTTTCTTTTGGCACACAGGCAAATCTCCCCAGGCACACAGTTTGAGAAGCAAGTGGGATTAAAAACAAAACAAAACCCCAGCCTCAGCAGCATTGAAAACAACAGCACACGCAACCGCCCAGAGAGCTTCGGCTATTGGGCAGTATAAAAATGTAATAAAATAAATAAATAAATAAATAAAGTAATGTAGCACAAGCCCAATGAAACAAATAGGCCTTCAGAAAAATGTTTTTAGAAGAAGCTTTTACCCTTAGGCAGAAATCCAATGTTTGGCCCTGGTGGGCATCCCTGGAAAAGAATGTTTTAGGAGATGGGTGCCATGACCAAGAAGGCCATGCTCTGCTCACGATTGGTTAGCGTTTCCTGAGTGGAAGACAGGCCAAGCAAGCTGTAGGTAATGAATGGAGAGAACTGGGCAGTTCCCGTGCATTTCAGTGAGGTGTGCACAGGAGAACCTCTGGGCAGATGTTCCCCTTCGGGCAGTGGAGGCTGGTGGCTCCAATGTCAGTGGGCCAGTGAATCTGCTCGGGGTTTCAATCAGAACCAGTCAGAATGCTAGAGGAGCTCTCCAAGTACTTCGATAGCTTTTTTAGTGTTCTGAGTGAAACTCGGAGTGAATCTCCTCCCCACTGGCATCTGGGCCACCAGCCTCCACTGCCTTTGGGTCTGGGTTCCAACTTGCTCCTGCATTTTGGTGCTCTTCGGATGTGATGGGTGGGTATAATATAAAATTAAAAAGAGAAAAGAAAGAAACAAAATAAATAGATTAATAAAAAAAGATGCGATGGGTGGGTTGTTGAATGAGCCCTTCTGGAGGATACTGCAAGAATTCTATTCAGATTTTTTTTTGTCTCTGCGTTATTCAAAGCGCTTTAAACAAAGTCCTTAAGATAAATATTTGATTTCTTTGGTGTTGGGTTTTAAACATATTTAAGACCATCAGAATTGCTCTGATGGATCAGAGCAAAGTTCATCTAGTCCAGCATTCTGTTTCTGCCCATCGCCCGCCAGAAGCTAGTCAGAGGCTCCCAGACAAGGGGTGAAAGCAACAGGTCCCCACCGCCCCAGTCCCCTTTTGCTACAAAAGAGGAATCTTCCCTAAAACAAGAGAACTGGTAAGAAACAAACAAACAAAGGAAGTTGCCCAGGAAGTTTACATCAGAGGATGGCAGCCTTTTTTCCGCTGAGGGCCACATTCCCTGGCGGATAATCTAACGGAGGTCGCATGATGCCAGTAGTGGGTGGACCCGAGCCAGCAGAGAGCAGGGCCAGAGGTGGAAGTGGAAGTGGGGTTTTTTTTTACCCCCTTTCTCTTTCTGCCATTCCATTTTCTCTCTCTCCCTCTTCCTTCCCATGCATTGGGCTGCCAGGGAAGGGACGGATCGTTGCCAGAGGTCTGAACTATCACTTGCAGAGGGTTATTGAAATTAAGCAATGGCCACTATTTCAAATTGGTTCAACAATTCGCATCTCGCACTAGGGGGCTGTCTGTATGCAAGGAAAGGCCCGCGGCGGCTGCAGATCTGTGCTGCTTCAGGTATACGAAGCAGGCGCAGCTTCACAGCCACCGGGGGGGGGGGGGCTTTCCCACAAAGCTGTGGATTGATAAAGTTGGGATTTACCCTGACTTTTTCAATCAGAGCGATGTCAGTACAGCTGTCTGGGATCAATCTGGTGTGTGTGTGTGTGTGTGTGTGTGCGTGCGTGTGCGCCTGGTGGAAGGTGACCAGCAATTGGTCGCCTTCCACCGGGAAGAGGGCAGGGGACGGCTGTGGTACCCGGATGACTGCCCAGAAACCGCAGGCTCCCTCTTCGGCGTTGGGATTACCCAGTGCCACCCCAGGAGAGGGAAAGCGTGGGGTTGAAGAGGGAGACGACACCAACCCAGCATCATGAAGACAGCCCCCTAGGTCCAGGGCACCACGTAAGATTAAGTTCAAGTTGCCCCCAGCCCCAGTTGTTTCTACTCGTTTGGGGTATGGAGACATTTTTACCTCTGTCATCATGACTAATGACAGGCCTTCTTCTTCTCCCTGCATTTGTCTAAAAAAGGAAGAAGCTATCCAAGGGAGCAATCCTATGGGCCCTGGGCAGAGTCTGGAGATCCATAGGATGATTAGCGTTCCTGGATCTGGATCCACACACCCCTCCCCTTGCAGCCAGCGTGGAGAGGACTGCCTCTCGGGGCGGGGGGGGGGGGGCTTGCTAGCAGGTGAGCAGGGAAGGTGACTGAGGAGGCCAGCTGATCATGTATCCTCTGGCCTCCCCAGCCTCGTTCCCTCCCACCTCCACAGAGTGAAAAAGCCCGTCTAGCCTAAATGCGGAACCATAGGAGCGCAGGGGCGGAGATCCCATTGGCCAGGCCTCCCGCTCCGCACTGGATGGCTGGAAACTGAGTTTGGAGGCTATGGCTGTCCTGATAGCATTGTGCCCTCAGTTAGGGGCCATCGCCACAAATTTGGGCACTAAACCCTGTACGTTAATTGCGTGGAGAGACTTTAGTTCTGTCCTGAATAGATTGTCAATCTATTCCATTTAAATGGTGGTGCGGGGAGATACATTTCTTTCTCTTTAAACACAAGAACATGGGAATCACCCAATGCCATTGGGTGATTCCTATGTTCTTGTCTTTAAAGAGAAATAAATGTTTCTCCCTGCCACCACCATTTGTGATTTTTACAAACTTCTGCTATGTCTCTTCCCAATTTATGCATCATCTCAGTCTCTCCCCAGTGTTGTACGTGAGGGGTTGTGTTTGGTTTTTTTGGCTCTCCCTTTTATGTTTGGTGCAATTCTGCACCCATGAAATTTATGAGCATTTCACTGACGCACCTTTGACATCTTAATTGCCTCTTTTGTTTAATGATTAATTTTGGAAGATTGTCAGTCTGACTTGAAAAAGGAGATAAAATCAACCTGCTATCACTGGCTGATGAACAGGTATAACCTGGCGACTAATTTTCTGGAACTGCAGCCGGGAGATGGGCTGCAGGACACGGTTTGCCCTGTCGTGGCCTCCCGGAAGCATCCGTTGCTCTCCCACAGCCCTCACTGCAAAAGACGCTGCCTGAGGTGGCCGTGGGCTAGACAGACAGCAGCCCTGCCTCGGTAGGCTCCCTCTCAAGATGGAGGAGCCGGGGGCCCTGCTTTGGGGTGTGTGCGTTCAACCCCATCTCCTCCTCCTTGCTGCTGCTGCTGCTGATGCATTCCTCTCCATCTGGACCCAGTCTGCACCATCTCCCAGAAGGAGAGGAGACAAGGCACACAGAAGCTCCCATTCCGTCTGCCCATGGTTTCCCTTTAGGCCACCCACCACTGGAATTCACTCCACCACCACCACAAGAGCTTTTCTGAATCTGAATCCAGCACTCGGTCTGAAAGAGGCTCGACACCGGGCTATAAAGAATGAGGCCTTCATCACGGGTGTCAATTGCAAAAGAAAATTCGTGGGATTTCCACAAAGAGAGCCAGGGTGGTGTAGTGGCTAGAGCGTTGGACTGGGACTGGGGTGATCCAGGTTCATGGCTCCCGCTGGGCCATGAAGCTGACGGGGTGACTTTGGGACAGTCACTAACAGCTTTATCACACCAGCGTTATACTGTGCAATCACTGTGAATTGCGTGCAAAGGACTCCAAAGTTTTCCAGCTTATAGTCTGCTTTTATTGTGAAATACTCCCATGCATCCTGCTTTAATTGTGCTTCTTAAGCAAAAGAAGTGCAATATTTTGCTACTAGTTTTCAAGCGTATCATTTGTTGTTTTCCGAGCTGCCACTGGGGCACAGGAGCAGGATTTGAAGAAAAATTAAACAAATGCTTACATCTGCGTAAGCTTTAAAGATAAAGACATCAAAATTGGCACAGTAATATATATTAAGGAGAGCTTTAAGCAATACCACATTTGAATCGGATTGGGTCATCCGTTGATTTTTTATGATTTTTTTACATTTCCCCCCTTTTTTTACATTTCCCCCCTTAAGCCCATTTCCTGGTATGCAAAGGATCTGGCCGCCCAGTAGCAACAACAACAACAATGGCGACAGCTTGGCACTGTAGGGGATAATTTGAGGGAAACAGGTATGTGGGATGAAGCTCTAATTCTCAGCCCAACCTGCCTTACAGGGTTGTTGTGAGGATAAAATGGAGAGGAGGAGGAAGAGGAGAAGGAGTCTATAAGCCACCTTGGAGTCCTTGCAAGAGGGGAAAAGGCAGGATCTGAATGTAATACTAATAACCAGGATCATATTTTTACAACTCAGTTTTATGTGACAGGATGCCCATTGATATATTTTTAAAGGGCCCCCGGATAAAACCATGAACAGGGACAGAAGGGAGCTGATGCAAATGAAGATCCTCCAGACAGTACATAAGATTTTATACCTCTTGGGTGTTCGCACACTTCCTTAGCCACACAGCATTCTTGTTGCTATTTAAAACTTCCTTCAAGTTCTGAAAAATTGCACCTTTATTGCTTGCCCAGTCAGCAGAGACATGAAAGAAAAAGTAGAGCAGCCTACCTCAACATGGTGCCCTCCAGATATTTTGGCCAACTGTCAAGGATAATGGGTGTTGTGGTCCTAAACATCTGGAGGCCACCGGGTTGTGGAAGGCTGAATAAAAGCGATTTGGTGAAGCTGCCTTGCCAGGCAGTGTGTGTCCATCAACCCTTATTAATCTCCCATTAAGGAACCCCTGAGAACCTGCCAAGGGACGCCAGGGCCCCTTTCCCCGAAAACGTCTCGGACAGGCTTGCCCTGAGGCCCCCCTCACCTCTAATGTGTCCTCACAGCACTGGGTCAAAGGCACGGTGGAAACTAGGCAGAGCACATTTTTCCTGCTGAGTTTTTTTATGACCCCTCTGTTTGTTCCTCGTGAAGATAAACGTGCTTCATTTGAAGATTGCTCGGAGTGGAATGGAGCAGGCAGATAAACCAGCTTCAGAAGCCTGAATCCAAAGGATTGAAAAAAGGAACTTGGGCTTCCCAAAAGATCCAATGGTCAGTGAGAACTAGAAAGCCCCTGAAATTAGCTTTGGATGACTTAGATAATGGGGTGAGTTCTTTGACGAGAGGGACCAGAGTCTATTTCTCTCCGATTGTTTTGGTTACAACGGAAGAACGAAGGGACGGCACCAAATGCAAGAACGAGAAAGGACAGGACCTCAAAGGTGCCTAAATGTCCATTTATAGCTCAACTTGGCTGGAGGAGGATAACTCTTCCTCATGGGCAGCTCTGAGCCTCTTTTTCCAAGAGAAACCAAGAATGTGTTCTACACCATTGTTGGGTTATTTCGTGTGGAAAATATATCTTTTATTTTTTTCGCCCTCTAAATTAGAGTTGCCCCCAAGGAATTTTTAATATGGAGGGCTAAACTGGATATGATGGTAATCGTGCAATTAGAAGTTGAATGGTTGGTGGTTTTTTAAAAAAGTACATGGCATCTGGGGAGGTGATCAGGATCTGGACTGTGGCGAGGGAGGGGACTTAACCCTTTGCTGTGGTCCCAATCCCGACGGCTTCCTCTGCTCCAGCTGCTATTTGCACCAGGAGGAAAAGCTGCCGTCAGTGCTAAGCACTGAATGAGCGCAGTAATCAATTAAATGGGGGCAGAAAAATAAATAAAAGCTCCCATACATCTTTTTACACATTGTCTGGGGATGCCCTTGGTTTCTGGGCCTTCAGCAAACACACATTCGTGTTTTCCCCTGCTATCATTTGGGATCTTCTAAAACAGGTTTTCCCAGTCTGGTGCCCTCTGATGTGTTGGATTGCAACTCCCAGTGGCCCGGCTTGGCTGGAGATGTGGGGGTTGCAGTCCCAACACACCAGGAGAGCAGCAAGTTGGGAAAGGCTGCTTGAGAAAACCCGAGATGCTAACGTCCACGTGAAGTTGAAATCCATTCATTGGCATGTCAGTCCCACAGATCCACGGGACACATGCGCTACGCCGATTAACTTAAAAAATAACGCGCAGAGAGAACAACTTTATTTGGCTGCTTTTGAGAAGTGTGTTGGTTACTACTCCTTAATTGAGCTTTTTGTTTCATTAGGTCATGAGGGAAGGCCAAACGTGGCGGTAACAGAAGGCCATTTTCGGCAGAGGTCCCAGCTGCTGCCGCCGCCACAACCACCATGGTGACTCTTTGCGGCTCCTGATCGCTTCACTGGTTTGGAGGCCGACACCTTTTGGAGGCCAGTCTGACGACGCCACGGTCTGACTCACCCCTGCTTTCCTTCCAGGACTACGTACGTCGGCTTGGCTCATCATGGGAGGATGCTTCTCCAAACCCAAGCCAGGTGAACTGCTTTTGAAAAACCCTCCGCCCAAACTGCCCCCACGATGTTGCCTCCATCGTTCAGAGCTGCGATTAAACTAGGTCAATGCATGCAGAAGGCCACTCCGCGGAGAGAGCTCTGTAGAGAATGTTAATTCTCTCTGCTTTTACATGGGGGGATTATTGAAGCGGTTGGCTAATCCTCCGAGAACTTTGTTTCATGCAAGCACAATGCATGCCGGTGACTTTAATGAAACATTAAGCGCATGGAGAGGGTGGGAGGCAACACTAAGAATGCTGGGATCTTGAGGTGGGTGGTGGGAGGGGAGAGCATCTCTTCCCGAGGATTTGCCACAGCTGGGAAAACTACAGGAACCAGGGTAAAATAGAGTAGAATTTTGGAGTTGGCATAGGTGGGGCTGAATGTCTCTTTAGGATGGGGAGACGGGACCATTTTCAGCCTGAGGGCTCTTGGGGGTCACCTTTTAGTTGTGGGTGGGGCTGAATGCATAGGGGGAGGGGCCAGAAATGCAAAAAATACCAGCATATTGTAGCTCAGAACTCTTACAGCCAGTCACTTAGCCTTAGAAGAGGCACGTCAGCCCCTTAAAATGGCACAAAAATCCTACACAGGAACCAGGAAGCCACCAGATGATTGGTTGTTGGGAGAAGGGGTTGTTGGAACCCAGGGGACAGGGCGCGTGGCCTTCTGGGGAACCCACAAATCCGCTGCACCTGCAACTTCCAGGTAGCTGCTGAAGAGCTTTATGGTGGAGCTCGCTCCTCTGCTTCTTCCTGGGTCTTGGCATGACTGTGATCCAGAGCGTGTACCAATGCTCGCTTCTTCTTCCTGAGCAGGACTAATAGAGGGGAAGGCTCAGACAGCCCAAGATGCCCTGTGTGGTTGATTTGGCGCTTTGGTGTGGGGCTGACATTGGTGATGTCGGCGTCTCCCACACAGGCGGGCTGTGTCCCTCGACATTGCAGCCCCCTTGGGAGGGGCTCCAGCTGCCCCTCGAAGGCCATTGGCTCCTTGAGCCCCTGTCTGTTCTGGGGCTCTCGACATGACCTTGCGCAAGACCTGGTCGCTGCCTGGACGGGAGAGGGCCCGGATCCCCTTGTACACCAGGAAGCTCAAGATGGGAGCTCAGCACGGTTAGTTAATTAATCATTAAAACAGTTAAAAAAATAGAACAAGAGAATGCACATTCTCCACGTCTAGTAAATGTAGCTATTTCTGCCTTCCAAACATAATAATAATAAAGCCCTAAAATTCCTCGAGCCCCAAGGGGCCATGTCCACAGTCATTCATGTCACTTGTTAATGGCCAGGAACAAATTTCCAGCTGCCTTCAACTCTCAGTTCCAGCTTAATTGAGTGGTTAAGCTTGCTTAATTTAGCTCTACGTTTCCCAGAGCAATGACATGTCTAGGTCCCCTGTTGCGTCAGCTTGCCTCTGTCCTCATGTGGTTTCTCATTGCTGCACCAAAAGTATCCTGATGACTAATATCCACAGGGTGGTGGTTGTTTTTTGACGGTGGTGATGGGGAATGTTTGCCACAGTGAAAAGCAGACCCTGGATAGAGACAGCGATGGAGGATCTCCCAGCAGGGCTGAGCCAAGGCATGTTGATAACCGAAGTGAGAAGCCCAGCCTTCCTTCCAGAAATGTAGGGCCCAATCCACCTCAGAGTTCTCCTGTGTAAGTCGCCTTAAAAGGAACAGGGAGCTGTGCTGGAGCACTTCCTGCCCTGCTCTGGTCCATTTCAGTGAGTTTTGTATTGGATAAATATCTGCTGGATTGTTTCCTTTGCACCTGGTCTATCCGCCTCTGTTCCCCTAGGACTTACTTTTTAGACCATGAGGATTTATTTATCAGAAGCCACCAGTGGTGCTCATAACAAAGTGTTGCAGGGTATCTCCATAGGCTACACTTGATGGCAACATCCAGGTCAATGCCTTTGTATAGGGTCTGAGCAGCCCTTAGTTCTTCTGTGCTCAGGGGCTGAATGCATTAATAGGTGGCTGAGCTCAGCTTCCTTTCTTCCATGCATCACTCTAGCATGCTTCTCCTGGCAGCACAGCCTGTGCACCAGTCATGCAGTGCCCAGATGCAACCTGTCTCAGGCTTCTTAGGAGATGGGGGGGGGGAGGTTCAGGAGGGCCAGGGGAGAAAAACGACACCCTCCTCTAGCCTTCCCCTTCCAGCCTGGAACCTGAGTATCCTGAAGCTGTATATATAGGATACTCTAGGGAGTGGGAAAGGGAAAAGTTGTCCTTTTTCCTTTACTTCTTCCTGAAACATCCCCATGTAACACAGAGCAAAGAGTTTTTAAGAACTTCATGGTATGCCACCACCACAATCCCCCCTCCAGAATATCCGCTGTAAACTGGGAGGGGGTGGGGTGAGCAGGCCTGTTCCCTTTCTCCCCCTACCCTCTATTTCCCCCTCTCATCTGACACCCTCTCATTTCATGTCCCAACTGAATTAATAGACTCGCACAGTCTGTCTGATTTCTGGATCCTTTAGATGCCTTTCACCACTCTCTGTAGCCTCAGCTCTTCTGCCACCCGCCTTCTGTAAGTCCAGTGCTTGTTGGGCCATTTGGGTGTTTTTTAAAATGTTCCTCTTAATTTACAAACTTGTTTAGTCCTCCGTACCTAGAGAGTCCCTGAGTAAGTAGAGGTGGTGTGTGGGGGGGGTGTGCGCCCCTGTTTTGCCTCCAAACACATAGGCGCTTCAGCCACCTGAGTTTGCTGTTAGAGGGAATAATGTAATGAGGAGCGGAAGGGGTGGGTGGATGTGGGGCTGTTTCCCCCTGCCTCTCGCTGTTGGTGTATTGCCCCCTTCTCGTGAAGCCACAGAAAAGACACAGTAACTGTGTGGGAGGAACCGGTGCGCATCGCAGGCAGAGCACTTGGTAAATGTATCTAGAGTGTAGAGTTGCAGCCTTGGGTGCCTGGAATTGAGTTGGCAAGGTTCGCGCCGTTACTTATTCATCTTGGTTGTCGTTATTTATTTATCTTCATGTTTTCGTCGCTGCACCTCCTCGGTAGACTGACGGAGCTGACGCAGTCCTCTTCTCAGGCGGAGCTGCCGTAGTAGTGTGACTCCAAGTTGTCTTGGCTTTGTCATTATGCAACCTGAACATTCTGTTCATCATAAAGCCAAGACAATTTGTCCTGCCTCTGTGAAGTTTGGCACGGAGAATCCACCTAGTGAGGGTGTAACCTGGCTGGATTTCAGAAATACCCGATGAGCAGAGCCGGCTCTACCATTAGGTAGGGTGAGGCGGCTGCCTTAGACAGCAGTTGCTGAGTGGTGGGGCGGTGCAGGAGCATAGAAATGTAGGTATTCCGCCCAGCCTGCCCTGCACCCCCGAAGAGAGCCAGTCTGCTGCCTTCAGGTGCTGTGGAGGTAGCCAGGGTTGGGGTTTGGTCAGCTTGGCCTCAGGCAGCAAAGAACAGTTAAAGTGCCAGGGATCAAAAAGCAGGGAAGTGTGTGGGGCACCCAGGAAAAGAGTTGCTGGGGACTCGGGCAAATGAGGACTCAAAGTTCAAGGGGAGCCCTTGAACCCAGCGGATAACCTTCCTGAGTCAAGCTTCTCTAATTTGGACAGCCGCTGAATCGCTGTAGTGCAACAGCAGTAACCGATCACACAAGGAAGAAAAAAAGACCAGGGAAGGGGGCAAGTGATGGCCCCTCCAACATGCCATTTTTGACACAGCTGGAGGGGATGTCACTGACCGGGGGGCACATTTGGGATCGCGATGGAGGAGGGACTTGGCGACAGGCAAGATGGGTTCTCCCGCCAAGTCCTCTGGGATCCTGGTGGTGCCGCGCAAAGAACCGAGGGGAGGGGACGGGAAACCACCAGTGCTCTGTGGGGTGGTGTAGTCGAACATCTGCCAGGTGCCCCAACCAAGACCCCAGTGAGTGGCTTGTCACCTATCATGGGTTAAATGCGTGCCATGTGACTGTGCCCAGAGGCAGTGAGACGGGTGCGGCATAAGAACATCAGAAGTGCCCTGATGCTGGATCAAACCAAAGATCCATCTAGTCCAGTGCTCTGGTCACACAGTGGCCAACCAACCATCGGCCAGGGATGAACAAGCAGGACATTGTGCAGGCTTATTGCCTCGGATACTGGAGATAGCACACAACCATCAGGGCTAGTAGCCATTGATAGCCAGGAATTTATCCAATCCCCTTTTAAAGCCATCCAAATTGGTGGCCATCACTACATCTTGTGGTAGTGAGTTCCATAATTTAACTATGCACTGTGTGAAGAAGTGCTTCTTTTTATTTGTCCTGGATCTCCAACCTGTCAGCTTCATGGGATGACCCCATTGGGTTCTAGTATTTTGAGTGAATGTGAGAGAATTCCCACCCTTCAAGTTATCTGTCTCTATTCCGTACCTGTAAAATGCATAAATGCTTTATACATCTTTAATTATTTGACTGGATAATCCATTTTTTGACTTCAGCCCTAATCTGTGGTTTGGCTCGTTTCCTCGCAGGCTCTTTTAAGGAAAATGTGGTGTGGGACATGGGGGATAGTAATTCGTGCTTGTAGCGTGTGCCGCTGTGACACAGTTGTGCGTTCATAGAATCATAGAATAGCAGAGTTGGAAGGGGCCTACAAGGCCATCGAGTCCAACCCCCTGCTCAATGCAGGAATCCACCTTGCAGCATTCTCTCTCTCTCTCTCTCTCTCTCTCTGTGTGTGTGTGTGTGTGTGCGCGCACATGCCTTTTTGCTTGGAGTCACATTCCATGACACGTAGAAGCCTACTCTGAGTGGGAGAAAGTCCTCAGAGCTAGGAATCTGACATCACAAATGCAGAACACAAGAGGCGGCATGAACACCAACGAAACCTCATTTGGAGAGAGGGAAATTAAAAACAAAACTAAGAAAAACTGGGGTTGGGGGAACAGATGCACAAACATTTTATTTATTTATTTATTAATTAAAACATTTGAATCATGACCTATATCACTGGGATCTCAGGGTGGCGTACAGGTAAAATCAGAACAATGTAAAACAGTAAATAATATACACAACATTCCTTCTGGCTTCATCTCATCTCCTTCTTAGACTACATGAGATCTTGGAACAACCAGGAATTCAACTCTTGAAGAAGCAGTCATCCTTCTAACACATATTCCATACACCGCAAAGAGAAGAATGTCCAGCAGTATCTTCAGCATATGGCGAGTTTTGCTCTCTGCTGATGCTCCTATTTTTTCATGCTTCTGGTAGGCCACAAGCAATCAGACTGGATAAAGCAGACAATGGGGCAGACAGCTAAAAAGCATTTGTTCCTTCTCTTATCCTGGGAGGCACAGAATATCCTTCGATGGTAGTAGGACCTTTTGGTGTGTCCTATCACCACAGGAAATTGCCTGAGTGAGTTGTTCTGTGGATTGGAGGGCTGTATGATGAGGAAGAAAAGAGAAGTGTGAGTGAGTGTTTGTGTTCAGTCTGGGGCACGGCTGACTTTTGACTTGTTCTGTGTAAGAAGATGGATGCTACGTTTCCATCTAGAGTGAAGAGGCATCTTGGGAGAGCTGAGAACCCATATTTCCCAAGTGCTTCCTTGAGGTCAATATGTGGCTGATATCTCCTTACAATGATAGATCTAGATCATAGAATAGCAGAGTTGGAAGGGGCCTATAAGGCCTTCGAGTCCAACCTCCCTGTTCAATGCAGGAATCCACCCTAAAGCATCCCTGACAGATGGCTGTCCAGCTGCCTCTTGAAGGCCTCTAGTGTGGGAGAGCCCACAACATCCCTAGATCATTGGTTCCATTGTCTCACTGCTCTAATAGTCAAGAAGTTTTTCCTGATGTCCAGCTGGAATCTGGCTTCCTTTAACTTCAGCCCATGATTCCGCATCCTGTACTCTGGGATGATGTAGAAGAGATCCTGGCCCTCCTCTGTGTGACAACCTTTCAAGTATTTGAAGAGTGCTATCATGTCTCCCCTCAGTCTTCTCTTCTCCAGGCTAAACATGCTCAGTTCTTTCAGTCTCTCCTCCTGGGGCTTTGTTTCCAGACCCCCTGATCATCCTGGTTGCCCTCCTCTGATCCCCCCCCAGCTAGACAGAAGACTTCTTTGTTCTTAAAGCTCAATAATTTTGTCCCTGACCATTATCTTGTTGCATTTGGCAGAAGCTTCAATAGCTTCAAGGAGGGTTTCTCTTTCTTTTCTTTTTTTCATTGGGAACCTGGCTGGCTGTTGTGTTTTGTTGTATTGAGACTTTCAGACATGTCTGTTTCGGGTAGCTTTGCCCCACTAAGGTCCCTGTTAAGAATATTTTATTGGATATTTTCTGGCATCGCTGCCCCTATCATAGCATTGACAACTTCACATGACTTGTCAGGAAAAAGGTCCCTATGTTTTGCAAAGATTTCATTCATCTTGGGAAACGTTAGTGAATACTCTGTAGAATAGCAGCAGAGTCTGTGGGGTGGTCTTTGGGAGGAGAAATGGGTACACCATCAGGGAGTATGGTTCTACAGGAGCCTGGACTACTCACTTGTCACAAAGATATTATTCAGTTTTTATATCAGCTAGCATCATCCATCTATTTGCTTGAACTTGTTTTTTTGAACTGCACAAATCTCTCGGGTTCTAGAGGAGCAAATGTTGTTTGGGAGTGATGCTCCACGCCCTCCACCCCCTGAACCTGCACATGTTGTGTCTGGTTGCACATAAAAAAACCCGGTTCCTTGAGCAGTCTGCCCTGTATATCTTTTGATGTCTTGGTCATGGCTTCAATTCATTTGATGTCTCATAGTTGGACAAGTTTTGAAGATCATAATAAAAGCAAGGATACTATCAGGGTAATAAAATTGCCTGTGTGCAAGATTAATGTAAGAGTTACTGAGATAACGGTCTGAGATTATTTAACCCACAGTGAGCCGCTCCCTTTTGAATGTGCAGCCCCTAATGGGGTTGCAGCGTGTTGTGCGTACCCGACCATTGGGGGTTATGCACATAATGCTACAACAAACCAAGGCTTATGCAAGGTTGTTTAATCCTGGCATAACCTCCAATGCCCCGATGTTAAAAAATATTGTAGCATGAGTGGGATGTGGGAGGTTGTAGTAGCATTGGGTGCTTGCTTGAAAAATGCTGGATGTTCATGTATGCTTATGTACAGCATCTACCTTCTGCACCTATTTGTCTGTCATGTTTCATCAAGGGCTTTACCAGGGGCTACTACACCTACGATTCCATCTCATTCTGTCAATCAGTTAAAAAAAAAAGTATAGTCATTTGTTGATTTACAGTTACATTCAATGGGAGGCATGAAGCTTCTGATTTCTGAATCAAAATTTACTTAGTTGAGTCAGATAACCTCCAAATTGGTCCAAAGCAAATTGAACGGTTTTCTGAATCTACAAATGGAGATCCAAACCAAATCTTGTGGTCAGTGCACACCCCTACTTTAAAGTGCACTTTAAATTAATCATTAATAGAACTCTGGTGAAGTTAAATTTTGTTATCTTCCATCCGAAGGGCTCATGTAATTTGGTGGATTTCTTTGTCAAACAACGGGAATATTCTAGGATAAAAAAAAACCCTTCTGTTTAAGAGTTTACTGCCCTTACAAATTCACTCATGCAGCAAAAAGCATGAAAATTGCTGAAACAGTGGTATGTCAGCATATGAGATACACGCTTATAAATTCCAAGCATTTAATTCTGACAGCCAGCCAAAGCTTATCTTACATTGCAGAGTACAATCTTGAGTGTGGGGTTACAAAAGTAAAACCAGCAAAGGAACTTTCCAGGCGTTCTCAAAGCCTGACATTTGCTCTGCTTTGCTTGTAAATTCTAAAGATTTAGGACGCAGTCCTGTACTTGAGATCTGCTAGCTGAGAGGCTTTAGGATACGGCCTAAGCCCTCTACATCAACAGAACATAAGATACGCCGCTGCCACAGAAAATCCACCTTGGGACACCCTGGATATGCAGGCAGAACACTCGGCAGGTGGAGCTGTTCTAGCGGTGAAGATGCAGAATGGCTAAAACAGGGCGGAGTCAGTCTTGGGAGAGACATGGGCAGCACCGGGGACGGACGGACACATATTTGTGCCATAACCTATATACTCAGCCCCTGTTGAGGGCAGAATTTTAAACCAGCTTTTTAAAGTAGAGGATTACTTAACTTTAAACAGATCCAGCCTGTTGAAAGGGCCGTCCTATATCCATCTCCACTCATAAATGTGGGACTTGGCTCTTCCTTGCTCTTGCTAACTTGTGAGTCACTTCATAATGATATGGAGACTGGACTTACCCTGTGCCCGTCTTCTTTCAGGCACCCCCCCATCTCAATCTATTTTATCAGTCTTGTTGCCTCAGTATTCTGCCTGCCAGATGCCGTTCTCTCTAACCCAGGGGTAGCCAACCTCGTTGGGCCCATGGGCATATTTAGCCGTTTGAGCAACTGTCCTGGGCACCACCACAAAATGGGTGTCCTGCAGATGGAAGCATTGGCCTGCAGCCCCCTGCCATCTTCATTTCCTAAGAATGTCTCCGAGGCCCACACGTGGCCCAGAGGCATCCATGGGACAAGAAGGTGGGAGCACCCAAAGATCCACACTTCGCTTTGAACCGATCCCAGCTGTCCACAAGAAATGTTGTTATTAAAAAATAAAATAAAAAGTAGGAAGGGTCGGGCACCGTGAAGGACTCCAAGAGAGGTGTCCGATGGCACAATAGTGCCCACAGATGCCAGGTTACCTACCCTTGCTCTAACTCACATGCAGATATGGGGAAATGGCCCCTGTCCCATAATATTTTGAGCCTCAGTGTTCCCCTCAGCCTGCAAGGGAAGGGAAGAGGGTTGAGGCTGAAAGCAGTGTGGGTGCATGGGGAGAGAGCACAATCTCTCCTTCATTGACAGGGTCCAGGCTTTTGACTGCATGAGGGAACTATTGTGCATTTTTCTCTTAGGCAAAATGTGTTTAAAAAATTAATCCTAAGAGCAGCCCTGCCTGATCAGAGAAAAGGTCCATCTAGCTTCACTTCACACAGTGCACAGTTCAGCTATGGAATTCCCTACCACAAGATGTAGCGATAGCCATCAACTGGGATGGCTTTAAAAGGGGATAGATACATTCCTGGAGGAGAAAGCTATCAATGGCCACTAGTCCTGATGGCCCTGTGCTACCTCCGGTATCAGAGGCAGTAAGCCTATATACAACAGTTGCTGGGGAACATGGGTGGGAGGGTGGTGGTGCACCGTGTCCTGCTTTGTTGGTGCCTGGCCAATGGCTGGCTGGTGAGCAGAGGGCTGGACTAGATGGACCCTTGGTCTGATCCAGCCTCAGGGCTCTTCTGGTGTTCTTTTCCTAGTGGTGGTTGGCCAGAGGGCTCGGGGAAGCTCCCAAGCACGGCGCGAAGGCAGTGACCCCTGCCCCTTTGGCCTTCTGACTTACCCACGGTTTTATTGCCATTTGCATTTTGAAAATCAGCTGCAATAGAGTCCCGAAGGCTCTTTATTTCTGTCTGGGGAACCAGATGACTCATACTGTCATGGAGCAACAAGGCATCTGACTCTCAATTAGCTGAATTAGGCTCTGTAGTAGAGAGTCCAAATTCAGCCCCCCAACACACACACTATAAAGTTCTCACGAGGGCAGTTCTAAAAATCACAGCCTCCTCTCTCCCCCCCCCCCCCCGCCCCCAGTGTGTTTCTATTCTGTATCATTTTGCTTGAGTGGGGTGAGTGGGAGGCCTTGCGCTGCTTAAGCACAGGGTGTGTGTGTGTGTGTGTGTGTGTGTGTGTGTGTGTGTGTGTGTGTGTGCACGTGTGCACGTGTGTGCGTGTGCATGGATGAGATAGGACCAAGTTGCCCCAGGGAGGTCCCTCATCAGGCAAGGAAATGACTTGTTGTTTTTGATAGAGAATAGATTTATAAAAGTAAGAGGGTTAGAAAGACCAAGTTTCTTAACTTTTCCTCAATCCAGTTGGCAGGACGCAGTTATCCTTGGACTGAGTTCCGAAAGGTTAAGCCCCTTGGAGCGCGCGGAGGGACGGATCTTCTATGGCAACACAGTCGGCGAGGTTTTAATCTGTGGCATGTGACGGCATTTCTCTTATTGCCTCATTCACAACTTCTTTGAAGGCACACAGGAGTTAGCTGGGCCCCCGCTAGCACGTCTCTCCGTTGCTGGGGCTCAGCCCTGCAGTGTGTGAGCCAGCAGAGAGTGTCTCTGAGCAAGTGCAGAGAGCCTTTATGCAACAATGTGCTTGCCCACTTGCACTGCCAGGAATTTGTGTGTTATGGGTTTGGGCAGTGGAGACTGGTGACTCTTGATGTCAGTGGGGTGGTGAATCCATTCCAGGTTTCAGTCAGAACTCTAGAGGAGCTAAACGTGGTGCTTCACATTTTGGAAAGCTCCTTTAGACTTCCAACTGGTTCTGACGGAAACCCGGAGTGGATTCACTACTCGCAATTGACATTGGAGCCACCAGCCTGCAAAGGATTTCAGACTGGTCTGAATGACCTTCTGGGTTACCTTTCAGCCCAATGCCTTGACTGCAAACAGATCCAGGATCCCTTCCAACTCTGTGACTGGGTTCCTGTGATCACAAGGGAAAACAACCCATGGTGGCTTATTCTTCCTCTCCCCGGCTGGCAGTTGCAAGCAGCTGAATTCGCACAATTACCCTCAGGTCGTCATGACATTCAAACCTAGTGAGGTGGCTGGCTGGGGTGGTTTACAAATGACCCTGAAAATCATGGCTTGTTCTAAGGTTATTTAAGGGTTGTCTAACCCTCAAACAACCCGTAATTTCAGTTTGCAAGACACAACAAGCTACGGCAAGGCAGGGTCCCATGGGAGCCTGGCACAGTGCAACAGCCCCTCTAGATAAATTAACCCACATTGGGCTGTCGTGATGTATGCACACACCCTGTGTGTGTCACTGTCAGTCTGTGCCAGATCAGAAGAGGCTGCAGAGAGCTGACTTTGGAACAGGGATCTGGCGATATCTGTTAATGCTGTGCAGCCTTTTCTCAGGCTCAGCCTGTATACAGCTGTGAATAAATCTTATACCACAGAAATGCCGCGAGTCTCCAATGACCTCCTTCTATGGAAGTGGAGTCTTGGCTAAGCGCTGCAGCCCCTGGAACGTCTCACTGCTTGGAAGTGGGATGTCCACACGCAGAGGGCATCCACAGACGGCAGCTCAGGAGTATGCTAAGAGTGCCCCTGGGCATGTGCAGGTCCTCTTTCCTTTTCCCACTGAGCGACTGCGGTGGGTCTGTTTCCCACGCAGAATGACGGAGCGAGGGCTTACAGGCTGGGTTCCCATGGAAGCCTGTGCACCCCGTCCATTCACGCAGTCCACCCCCCTGCCAGCAGAATGGTCCAGAGGTCCCTTTGCACATCCAGTGGAACACGTGGACCAGGAAATGGGGCAGGTGGCGCCCACCCGTGTCCACTGGCCCAGCTTTCAACCCGGATATGCATTTGGGGGAAGGTGTGGAAGGAGAAACCTGCCCTACTCATTTTAAACCATGCTTATTGCAAAAATCAAAGTACCTTGCCAAATATGCACAAAAGCTCTTTTTGCAGGGGGCTGAATCAGCAATTCCTGTTTGTAATGAAAGGATTCAATGTTTCATCACTCAGCTTAAGTCAGGGAAGGGGAGGGTGGTGTCGGATGCAACTCCCATCAGCCCCAGCCAACATAACCAATGGCGAGGTATGATGGGAGTTGGAGCCCGACAACATCTGGATGGCCACAAGTTGCCCAACCCAGGCTTAAGTATTGCAATGCTTCCTACCTCGGAACCCTCTTTAGAAAAAGGGTGTAGTGTGGAAATCGAAGGAAGAGAAATCAAGGCAGAAAATAAGCACAGGGGAAAGTGAAGCTTATGATTTTTAGAACGGGCATCGTCAGGGCTTGATAGCCAGATGGGGAAATCCGGGTTCAAGAGTCAGACTCAGCTGGCCTTGTTCCATCCAGGTATGAACCACCTGTTTTGTCATTTAGAAATACGAGCCTTACATAAGAACGTAAGCAGAGCCATGCTGGATGAGACCAAGGGTCCATCTAGTCCAGCACTGGACACACAGTGGCTGCCCGGCTGCCCTAATGGGAATCCCACAAGCCGGACATGAATGAAACAGCGCCCTCCCACCCATGTTCCCCAGTAACTGATGTACAGAGGCATGCAACCTTTGATACTGGTGTTCTTTCAGTTGACTTTCCCAGCAAAAAGAGTGATGGAGCTGCGGGTGTGTCAAAATATCTCCGTTTGAGCCTATGTATAAATCTCCTGGATGGAACCTCCCTTGCCCACCCTTGACAGAAACTGTGACACTGTGCATGAAACACCCCCTGTGACTTCTGCTTCATGGCGCAATCCTATGCCGGCCTACTCAGAAGTATGTCCCACTGAATTCAATGGGACATATTCCCAGGTAAGTGTGTACAGCAGCCTTTCCCAACCTGGCGTCTTCTAGATAAGCTAGAGTACAACTCCCATCACCCCAAACCATCATGGCCATTGGGTGTGCTGGCTGGTGATGGGGGTTGTAGTCCAACACATCTGGGGGACTGCAGGTTGGAGGAGGTCGGTGTATAGGATTGCAACCTCAATTTGATCTCTCTCTTTACTTTTTGTTAAGTAGATGTGTTAGGAAGGAAGTACTTGTGTAATTTAACTCCAGAATTGGCTTCCCCGAGATGTGACGGCCACCAACTTAGATGGCTTCAAAAAGGGGTTAGAGAAAATCATGGGTGGATCAGGCTATCAATATCTGCTAGTCACGATGGCCATAGGCTGCCTTCTAGGCCAAAGGCACGCTGCCTCTGCATGTTCGTGGCTGGGGAGCGAAAGCTCAGTGGGGCAGGCGATGGGACTCACGTCCTGCTTGTGGACGTCCCATGAGGACATCTGGGAGAACATGGGGCAGGTCAGGCCTTGGTGTGAAACTGGAGTTGATCTGGTGGCCTTCGGTCTGTTCTAGTAGCCGGACTTTGAGCTCCGTCAGACGAGCGTTTTATTGCACGGCCTGAGTTTGATCCCAGTGGAAGCTGGTTTCAGGCAGCTGGCTGGGTTGACTCAGCCTTCCATCCTCCCGAGGTCAGTAAAATGAGTACCCAGCTAGCTGGGGGAAAGGTAATAACGGCCGGGGAAGGCAACGGCAAACCACCCCGCTATAAGGCCTGCCAAGAAAACGTCAGCGAAAGCTGGCGTCCCTCCAAGAGTCAGTAATGACTTAGTGCTTGCACAAGAGGTTCCTTTCCTTCCATTACTGGGCACTCACGGATTTTCACAGTTCCTTCTCATGATGTCATCACCTCCCACGCACCTCCCGCCCCTTCTAGCCTTCTTTGCATGACAAAACAACAACAACAACACCCCAGTATGTCCGACTTATTTTTAAAGACGGAAGTTGTTGCGATCTCCTGCTGCGTGCAGGAGAAGCAGCGGGATCAAAACGGACCACTGAATGGGCCACGGGCACGTTGCTTGCTTCCTCTTTCGAAAGAGGAAGTAATGAGGGGCAAACGTGTGGGCAGAGAAGCAACGGTAAGCAAACACGGTTTCCCCCCGTGTGTTGAGGCCCTTTTCTTATGTTCTCAGAACTGGCAACAACGGTACTGGAGAACGAAGGCGTTCCATGCTGGGGAAACCAGACGGGTGATGTGTTCTTATTTAACAGTGCCAGTATTCTATTCCTACTGCAGCGAAGACGAAACAGCATCTACTAAAGTTGAACGTTTTTAAATCCGCAGGACCAGATAACGTGCACCCAGGCGTTTTAAAAGAATTGGCCGAGGAGCTCTCTGCACCCCTGAGCAGACTGATTTTTAGTAAATCTTGGAATACTGAGGCTGTTCCAGAGGACTGGACAAGACCTGGCGCCACTATGCCCAGGTTTAAAAAAAGTAAACGGAATGAACTCGGTAAATATGGGTCAGCCGGTGAACCACCAATCCTGGGTGAAAATAATGAATGGATTCAATGAGGACTCAATCGCCATGGAATGATAGGATTAAATACTAATAATTAGGGCTGTCTACTGATTAAAGAGGGTTTTTTAAAAAATTAATCATTTGCATTTGAACCAATTAATTACTTGATTAAATTAAAATTTTGTGTATCTCCATGCCTTGGTACAAGTGCCCGGAAGGGAAAGATCCCGAACGAAGCAGGAGACGGTACAATTTAACCACTTCTTGTCTGATGGCTTTTTCATCCAACATGCCAGAAGGGGTAGGAGAATCAGCGAGCCTCGAGGTGAGGGAGGTTTTTTGAGTTCCACTTTGAAGTTGGGTTCACCTGGTTGTGAGGTTTCTGCACAATTTTTAAAGCGCAGCCCCAGATGTGTACTTTGCATTGACGAAAGTGTGAAAATGAGTATTTCCCCCAAATGTGGTTGCAAGTGCAGGAATATTCCAGCTTTGCCCATTAAATGTGCTTTTGCATTTGGGAGTGTGAAGAGGCACATACTGGTCTTTTTTGTTTTGTTTTAAATTTTTATTATTTCCAACATCAAAGACATACATACAAACCACGAAATCATTACATACAATACAAACATCAAATACACACAGGAATACAATAAAAAAATCTAAGGTTAATGTGTACTTTTGACTTTCTTCATGTCAGAAATGCGAACTATCTTCTCTCATTCCTTAATTATATTTATATTTAACACAATAAATTCATTTCTTTGTTCTCTCTTAACTATACCTCATACACTGATTCCACAAACAAATACATCATTTCTTTCTGTTTCTTACAAAAAATTTAAAAATTACATTTCACACAATAAGATTCATTTTTTTCTTCTATCTTAACTTTATCTCATACATTGAATCCACAAATACATAATTTATATCAGAGGTTTCCATTCGGCTATAGATGTAGACCTTTCTCTCGTTATCAATGTATGTTTTGCCATCTCTGTTCTTAAGCAAATGGAAACCAAATTCTTGTACGCCCATACATGCCAGAACCAGAAGAGTATGTACACACCATCAATTAAAATTTGCCCATGCTCATGCAATTTGTCTCATCAGTAAAGTTGTCCCAATCAATCAGAGTTTTAGTTCATTGATTAATGTTTCCACTTCTGCTTACTATTAAATTGGGGGCGGGGGGCGGGAAACAGCAAGGTTTTTAATGGTGGGGGGGAAGGTCTCTTTTTTCTGTTTTCTTTGGGGCTTTTCGAAGCAATTTTGTTGACATTAAAATGCAAATACAAATGGGATTCATAGAGGTAGACTTTTTTTTTTTAACATGACAGGCGTTTCTATTTCTGCATCCCATTCAGACTAATAAGATGGTGTACAAGTAACGCAAACTTTGTCCATGGGAGTCAGTGCTGTGCAATACAGGATTAAAGGATGAGGTGGTAACGTGACAGCTCCACTTGCCAGTGACGGTTGCCACTCAGCTTTGCACACATCAGGGCAGAATGCGGGTTTCGGCCCCAGGAGCTGACAGCCGGCACCGTCTCCAGCTTCTCGGCTGCTTCCCCTGAGCTATGGGATGCCCGGCCTGGGGTGATTGGGCTGCCTCCCTTCTTGATGTCATCCTGGGCAAAGTGTAAAACCTTCCTGCTCCAGCAGGATTTTAGCTGCTGACATCTCTGAGTTTGGCTTCTGTGTGCCTTTGTGATATTTTATCTGTTGCTTCTGTTGCTTTGAATTTAGTTTCTTCATGATTTGGTTTCTTATTGATTTGTTAGTGATTATGCCATGAGCCACCTTGTGCGTCTCATGACAGAAAGGCAGGATCTAAGCCCTCCAGCTTCTCGTTGCTTGAAGTAGCCACCAGCCATCAATGGCTATTTAAGGAACCAATCAAGGTATTCAAATGCCCCAGCTCTTCCGCTGGCACAAGGCCATCCTAATAGCCTCCCCATGAATGGCAGAAGGGGGATCTACACTACAGCTTTAAAGCGCTTTAAAGCGCTTTATAACAGTTTTGACAACTGTTGGAGCCCAGGACACACTGCATATACAGTTTTCAAAACGTTTTCAAAGTGCTTTAAAGTGCTTTAAAAGCAATAGGGTACAGCAGCCAGAACCAGTTACTTAGGGAGGTTGTGGGCTCTCCCACACTAGAGGCCTTCAAGAGGCAGCTGGACAGCCATCTGTCAGGGATGCTTTAAGGTGTATTCCTGCATTGAGTAGGGGGTTGGACTTGATGGCCTTATAGACCCCTTCCAACTCTGGTATTCTATGATTCTATGAGATGCCCGTAGGGTCTCCCCTGCTACTTTGCGGGAGCAACCCGTGGGCTGCAGGCAAGTGGAGAAGATGAGGAAAATGATCAGAAATAGAAATGCTTGAGATGGAGGCTGCTGGATGAAAATTCAGAGCAAACTTCCCCAACCTGGTGCCCTCCAGCTGTGTTGGATTATCACTCCCATAACCCTCAAGATGTTTATGGGGATTGTAGTCCAACACATCCAGAGGGCACTGGGCTGGGGAAGGCTGGCTTGGAGGCTTCAGCTGGTGAAAAGTGCTACAGCCTGTCTTCTGATGTGGGGGTGTTGTTGGGGAGTGGGGTTCCTAGGCCTGAGCCCCCTGAAGGCTGGTGGCTCCAATGCCAGTGGGGTGGTGAATCCAGTCCACACCAGTCTGAACTCTAAAGGAGCTCTCCAAGTTAGGATTGCTGGTGCTGACTGAAACCCAAAGTGGATTCACTGCCCCACTGGCATTGGAGCCAGCCTCCACCGCCTGGGTCCAAGGGGCTCCATCCCCAAATCTATTTCCAACAGAACCGAGTGTGCATTGATGCAAGTGGAAGCCTTCCCCCCTCCCCAACTTAATAGCCGCGTGGGGGGCAAATTTCAAGAGCAATTGCAGCCTAGGAGGGGAAGGTTTCCCCCTCCCTCACATGCTGCAATGCGCCCCAACCCGCAACCCCCTGCAGGGCAGGTAGGCTGAGAATGTTTCCACTGGTGCCAAGCAGAGATTTCCCTAAACTTAGCTGCCTTCGGGGGGCAGATTTCGGGGGGGGGGCAGTTGGGCAGGAAAGGGTTGCCCTCCCTCCCTTGTACACTGTGCCCCCATCCTCCTTTTGATTTATTTATTTACTAGGGTGAGCATATGGATAGGAGGACGGGGCTCCTGTATCTTTCACAGTTGTATAGAAAATGGAATTTCAGCAGGGATCACTTGTATGCATGCATGCAGCACCTGGTGAAATTCCCTCTTCATCACAACAGTGAAAGCTGCAGGAGCCCTATCCTCTTTTGTATCTGATCACTCTAGTATAGCTCCCGCAGCTTTAACTGTTGTGATGAAGAGAGACTTTCACCAGGTGTTGCATGCATACAAAGGACACCTGCTGAAATTCCCTTTTCTATATAATTGTTAAAGTTACAGGAGCCCTCTCCTCCTTTCCATCTGGTTATCCTATTTATTGCATTTCTATACCATCCAATAGCCAAAGCTCTCTGGCCAGTTCACAAAAATTAGTCTGGCGTTTAAACTTAAAGGGGGGAAACCTACCATTGACACCAGTGGAAAGAATGGGACTTGAATCTTCCCAGTGCCTAGCAACGCCCCGAGGGTGTTGTCACCAGGAGCAAGATACATCAGTGCTCCAGTCTCTGCACTGTTGCCCTCTTACCCTCCAGGCTCAATAAAATGTGGCTGGCGATGACGCACCAAGTTGTAAATGGCTTGCTGGACCCAGCTGCCCTCAAACGTTGTCTCCACCCTCACATTCCGCCCTGACCTTTATGATCGACATGGGGCGCTCTCTCTGAGGTCCATGACCTATGCACCAAACTGGGGCTAAAAGGGGCATTTCAGTGGCTGCCCTCAGGTTTGGAATTCTCTTTCCCTGGAGGCTAGCCAAAGCTTGAGCCTGTGTGAATTCCAGAAGTGGCAGAAGACATTTTTAATTCAGACTAGCTTTTGGTGGCCAAGGACTGAATAGTATAATTAGCAGAGTTTTGCCCACCCTGAGTTCCTAGTTTTTAATCCAGAAAATGACTTAATCCTGGAAGTAGCTAATTTTACATGTTATGTGTTGGAATTAATCATGGCTTTCTCTGTCCAGGGTAGGGTTTGTGGGGAGGTTTTTCGTAGCAAAACAGCACCCATCATGTGTTCTCAAAATAGCTTAACTGCAAAGGAGTTCCCCCACAGCATTTTGAGTCCCGCTGCAGGCTATAAGCATACAAATACATGAACAGTTCATGTAACAGGAACGCCAAGCCAAGGCAGGGCTGAGTGGAGCCTGCAAGAGATCCGTCACCCTGACCTACTCCGAGATCCCTGGTGGAGCCAAAAGACTCAGTGACCATCAAATGCTGATCCCAATATCAGTTCCTGGGGAGCATTTTTGTAGTGCAGTGGTGATAGATAATTTGTGACGGTGTCCTTGATGCCTTCTGGATTTGAGGCTGGCTTCTGGCTTCTTAAATGACCAGAAGTGAGGGATCTTGAATGCTGGATTGTTTGCAAACAAATACGTTTTCTGAGAATACCACAGGATGTTGTGATCGCCACCAGCTCAGGTGCAATGGATGCTGGTGGCTCCAATGTCAGTGGGGCGGTGAATCCGCTCTAGGTTTCAGTCAGAACAGTCTGGCTGCTTTACACCTTGGAGAGCTCCTTTAGAGTTCTAACTGGTTCTGACTGAAACCCGGAGTGACTTCGGAGCCACCAGCCTACACTGCTCAGGTGCTTTTTTAAAAAAAGCATTGCATGTCCTGGTAGATTGCTAAAGTTATCCTTTATTAATCCAGCTTTGATTGATACAGAGGCAGCTCCTTAAAGACTAACAGTTATTATGACATGAACTTTTGTAGAAGAAATGCATTGATCAATCTGTAGGAACATATTATGGGGTGTGCATCAAATGTCTCCCCCACCAGGTCTTCTGTGGGTCAGATGACCTCAGGGGGTTGATCCTATCCCTGACGTCATCTGGTCCTTGGCTGGGCGAATCTGGTGCGCAACGAAGTGGGCTGACTGAGACACGCCGTGGGTGAAGCATTTAGTGGGCTGATGGGAAATAAAAGGGAATTTCCCCTCCCCTCCCCGAACCCCCAGTAGGGTGGGGCTTGAAGAGGGCAGGCACTGGGGAGTCAAATGCCTTTGCGGTCCACGTGAGGAACACCCACGGGCTGGGTTCATTTCCCCCATCCGATGTGCCCCATCGGAGGGCTGCATTAAGGCTGCTTCCTGCACAAGGACTTGGCTCTTGGTCTGCTTGCTTGACTACTGCTGCTGGAGACAGAAGCGGGACTAGATGGGTCTGATCCAGTCAAGGGCTTACGTTCTTAACGACCCGCTTCCACCACCCTCCTCATCTGCCAGAAATCCAGAGCTGCTTGGAAAAGCTTCCTTTTATCTGCTAGCCATGATGCCTTGATGAGGATCAGTTTTTGTTTTTAAAAATAATTTCTGCTTTCCATTAGTGGCATTAATTATGGGGGTGGGGATCTCTCTTCTTTCATGGGCAAAACTCCTCCTTCTTGAACCAATTCATGCCACAGCCCAGGGAGATGATGAAATGTACCCTGGCGATGGCTTTGGCACTGGCTTGAAGGCAGCTGCTGGAAACACCCTCGACTCGTGAGCTGCTCATGAGTGCGACCCCCCATCTTTCTTTCTCCCCTCCCCCCCAATGGCGTCCTCTTTCAACAGCTGATGAGCACTTTCAACAGTCCTGTAAATGGCCGCTCACCTGGTCTCCTGTAGAGAATTAAGAATCCCTTCCAGGTGACTAGGGAGGAAAACTGTTGTAAACATGCTTCATTTCTTCCCCCCTCCTTATTCCTAGACCCCTTCAGAGTGGCTGGGAATGATGGACATTGCAGTCCAAACCATCTGGATGATGAAGAAGATACATTTAGTTCAATTTACTGAGTTTGCACAAACTAAGGCTGAAATTCAGTAGAGGAAGAGGAAAAGATTGGAAGGATGGTGGGGAGGTGGCGTCTTGGTATATCAGTGTTGCAGGACAACAGTGGGCCTGTTCAGACAACATGCTAAGCCATGGTTAGGCCGCTAGCCCTTTTGCAGTAAATGGTTAGTGAGCGCGTTTAAACTGTGGTTATGTAGCCACCATGATTAGGAACGTTTCACATGACATGTTAAGCGATGATGTTTAACTCAAAATGCTTAACCAGCATGTCATCTGAACGTGGTCAATATGGGGCTACTAATAGTGGCCTACCTTACAGGGCTGTTGTAAGGATTGCTGAGAAAATGTATATGAAGCACTCTGAACACTCAAAATGTGCTATATAAATGCAGTATTATCATGGGCTTTGTATTCTGATTGAATAAGGCAGGAAGCAGGAGTAGCCCTCAACCCAATGGGGTGTCCCAGTACAGCCCCTGACTTTCTCCCATATGAGTCAGTTTTGCTACATTCACCCCCTGTGTGGGAAAGTAAACCGCTTCACTGGGGTGGTTTCCCTGGTGTGGGTAGGGAAAGGGTGCCGGCCCAGACACTGGACAGCCTGACCCCTCTGATGGGACCTGTGCATGGTGGTGCAATGGGCCTCTATGTCCAGGGCACAGAGATGCTCTGGGTTGGATCTGGACCACGTTAGTTGCACTTAGTTCCCATTGAACTCAATTGGACCTCAGTTGTGACTAGCTTTTCACGTTGATTACAATGGGACCTTGGTGCAATTGATTATGGTCTACATCCAGCCTAGAGCATGTATCAGGATGCCACCACCGAAAAGACCAGCATGATGTATATATACAACTCCCTGCCTCCCAAGGTTTGTAGACGAAGGGAGATAGGGTGGATGGAGAGCTGTACCTGGAGCATGAGATCAGTAGTTGCCCCCCCCCCCCCAGGAGGGATGCCCTCTTTGACTGCCCGAAGCTTACCTGTGTCCAGGCTTTTCTCTGCAGCCTGGAGGGCTGGAAACCTTTTAAAAGAAATGCCGCTTTTCAAGTTCCAATGAGAACAACCCAAATTGTGGGTTTGAGACCTCATGGCATGATATATGACACAAATGCAACGGTGCATATTCCTGCCTAAACGTTTAGGTGTTGTGCAAACTGTGCATGATTTTGAAGAGGGGAAAATATGTGCTGCTCTTTTGACCGTTCTGTTGGAGGTGGATGAAACCAACCCTTCAAGAGGTTACGCTACCCGTGGCGGGAGGGACGTTTGCGCGTTAGGTATCACCAAGATCTCTGTTTGCTCATGCAGTTGAAGTGAAAATCGAAGTGGTGTTGCCAGAGAAAGAGAGGGCCAAAGAGGAGATGTCTCCCAACGGGAAAGCCAGCCCCATCATCTACAAAGCCAACGGCACTTCGCGACATTACCAGCTGGAGGAGCACCCCCTCGCGATCAACCCCTACCGGAACCTGAAGGACGTGGTCGAAGCCTCTGTTTGTTACGTGAAGGACCTGGACAACGGACAGTGAGTATGGGGCGTCTTCTTTTTTAACCAGGGCCAGATCTACACCAAGCAGGATAGGACACTTTGAAAACGGCTTGAAAACTGTAGGTGGAGTGTGTCCTGGGCCCCAACCGTTGTCAGTACTGTTAAAGCAATAGATCTCGCTACGTTTACATCAAAATGAGAAAACACTTGAGACTCACGGGCATCAGGATGTCTGTGCCAACATAGGTATTTACTTCATTTATTTTGCATGTGGGCGGAGGGGAACTGTCGTTTGGCTGCTCTGCAGCTCCACCCCCAGGGATGGCCAGAAGGTGGTATTGCAACCACAGACTCCACAGGGATCAGGTGACACATAGGTTCCGCTATAATGTGACTGACTCTAGGCTGTTTCCTCAATTGCATTGGCCATGCTGGCTGGGGATGATGGGAGTTTTAGTCCAACACATTTGGAGGGCGCCAGGTTGGGAAAGGCTGCAGTCAGAAATGATTTAATATTATTATTTTAATGGACCCTAGAACTGTTGTTGTTTAAATGGATCCTGTTGTTTTATACTGTTGTTTTTATATTTTTGATGGTTTTAAATAGGGTGACCATATCAAAAGGAGGACCGGGCTCCTCTATCTTTAACAGTTGTATTGAAAAGGGAATTTCAGCAGGTGTCCTTTGTACACATGCAGCACCTGGTGAAATCCCCTCTTCATCATACCGGTTAAAGCTGCAGGTGCCCTGCCCTCTTTTAAATCTGGTCACTTTAGTATAGCTCCTGCAGCTTTAACTGTTGTAATGAAGGGTGAATTGCACCAGGTTCTCCATATATACAAATGACACCTGCTGAAATTCCTTTTTCAATACAACTGTTAAAGATACAGGAGCCCAGTCCTCCTTTTCATATGGACACCCTATTTTAAATTTTGCATACTTTTTAATGTTCACTGTTTTTAACTTTTGTAAACTGCCCAGAGAGCTTCGGCTACGGGGCGGTATATAAATTTAATAAATAAATAAATAAATAAATTACAGGAAAAGTAGTTGGAGCCTTGTTCAAAACGGCCGAAGTAAGAGGACTGGGCAGGTCTTGGCCATCACATTTTGAACAGAGCATCGCAGTGGAGCACGAGACCTGTTTCTCTGCTCAGAGACATCGGCGTCTCCCTCTTCAGAGCTCTTGTCATAGAATCATAGAATAGCAGTCCTTGGCGCCCTCTCATTCTCCCACCCCCCTTCCATGTTCTTAACAAGAAGTTCAGGTTGGGTCTGAAGCGAAGCTCTTCACTGAACGAAGCAGGGCCAGCTGCTATAGCCACAAATGGGAGCTGGGGCACAGGGCTGGCTGCAGGTTTTGGGGGGAAGGCTGAGCAAGAGATACCCCCCATGAGCCCCTTGGGGAGTGTCTTTTCTCCTCCCCGCCGTGGTCTGCCCCCTTTTCCCACCTCCTTGCTACCACTTGCTTGCTGACAGGCCGAGGACTCCCCTGCTCCTCCGTCACGCTAAGGGCCCTTGTCTGGGCCAGAGCGAGAGCAAGCAAGCAGGCTGCAGCTGTGAAGAGGAGGAGCAGGTCCGGGGGGCTCCTGTCCGGGGGCCCCTTCAAGAGTGTGGGCCCTGGCAAGTGCCTGACCCTGCATACTTTTGACCCCGGCCCTGCTGAGAAGCCCAGACCTGACATGCTTAAAGGTGCTTGCAGTTGCTTCTGGAGCGGACATTTTCGGTAGTGGAAAGAATAAATACCAGGAACTGGAAACCTCATGACCTGAAGCTCGGTCTTCGCTCAGGGTCTGTCTGGGAATATGTATCCACAGAACCCTTCTCAGACACCGAGGAAGCGGGGGGCGTGCCGTGGGGGCCCCTCTGGGTAGGCCAGGCCATACAAAGCCTGTGGGTTGGCCACGCCTGGTATAAATCATAGAATCATAGAATAGCAGAGTTGGAAGGGGCCTACAAGGCCTTCGAGTCCAACCCCCTGCTCAATGCAGGAATCCACCCTAAAGCATCCCTGACAGGTGGTTGTCCTGCTGCCTTTTGAAGGCCTCTAGTGTGGGAGAGCCCACAGCCTCCCTAGGTAACTGATTCCATTGTCGTACTGCTCTAACAGTCAGGAAGATTTTCCTGATGTCCAGCTGGAATCTGGCTTCCTTTAACTTGAGCCCGTTATTCCGTGTCCTGCACTCTGGGAGGATCGAGAAGAGATCCTGGCCCTCCTCTGTGTGACAACCTTTCAAGTATTTGAAGAGTGCTCTCATGTCTCCCCTCAATCTTCTCTTCTCCAGGCTAAACATGCCCAGTTCTTTCAGTCTCTCGTCGTAGGGCTTTGTTTCCAGACCCGTGATCATCCTGGTTGCCCTTCTCTGAACACGCTCCAGCTTGTCTGCGTGCTTCTTGAATTGTGGAGCCCAGAACTGGAAGCAATACTCTAGATGAGGCCTAACATGGCGCCTCGCTGCTTTGCCTTGATGGGTCCAAAGAACGGCACCCTCTGCACTTCCTTTGGCTCCTGGTTCTTGGGAACAGGCTCACCATGTCTGCATGCAACCATGGCTGCTGCCCTTGAATCCAGCAGTTCACTGCCGCAGGAGGACAGTCATTATGCTGATGATACGTGTACAACCTTCAAGCAGCGGAGGGCGGCCTGGCGTGTACGTTTTCCCATTTTAAAGGAGTATGTTCCCATACTGCAGGTCAGAGGACTGAGGCAGAGAGAAAGTGAGATTGGTGAGTCTGGCATAAGGCCGCCTATTAATTTCACAGCCATGATGCAATTTGACTGGTGGGCCTTAAGCCAGACGCAGCTCGGCCACTGAGCCACAGTAGCGCTGCGCACAAATGTCACAATCCACACTCCTGCTAAGCTCCCTGCTCACGACGCAAGTATAACGCTCAAGTTTGCTTTGAGACAATATTTAAAACCAAAATCCGTCTCTTTCCAGGATGCGAGAGGTAGATCTGGGCTGTGGGAAGGCGCTGCTGGTCAAAGAAAACGGGGAATTTTATGCCACGGGCCACAAGTGTCCTCACTATGGTGCACCGTTGGTGAAAGGTCAGTCTGTTGTATGTGGCTTTATAAACCTGCAGGAAATGAGCGCAGGGAGTTTTGGGGGGGTCTGGTGTATTCTGTGATTCCAAGGGACTGTTGAAAAAATTCAGCATGTGTGGTAGAGCAAACTTCCTCGACCCTTGGAGCCCTCCAGATGTGTTTAACTAGCTGGGAATGATGGGAGTTGTAGTCCAACACATCTGGAGGTCACCATATTGGGGAAGGCTGTGGTAGTGGGTGCCAAATCCAAATTGTGAGAATCTCAGCTTTCATTTTTTTAATAATAAGGAAGCTTCTAGCCTTTATTTATTTATTTACAATATTTATATTGTATAAATAAACAATATTATATTGTGGCACCCCGGCTGTGGAATGAGCTCCCTACAGAGGTTCGCCTGGCATCTACACTATATTTTTTCAGAAGCCAGGCGAAGACCTTTTTATTCTCTCAGCATTTTAACAGTCTGTAAATTCAATTTTAACTTTGCTGTTTTAACTTTGCTGTTTTAACTTTGTATTTCTGCACTGATGCTGATTTTATCCTGGTTGTGCTTTTATATTGTATTTTATATCATGTACTGTTAGTTTTATACTTTGAATGGTTTTAATTTTTGTGAACCACCCAGGGAGCTTCGGCTATTGGGCGGTATTAAAATGCAATAAATAAATAAATAAATAAATATACCATTCCATATCTAAAATAGATTCCAGAGCGGTGAACATAGGAATAAAGCAATAAAAAGATAAAACAATAAAAAGAGCCAGTGTGGTGTAGTAGCTAAAGTAGCTAAAGTGTTGGACTGGGAGTCGGGAGATCCGGGCTCTAGTCCCCACTCGGCCATGGAAACCCACTGGGTGACTTTGGGCCAGTCACAGACTCTCAGCCCAACCTACGTCACAGGGTTGTTGTTGTTGTGAGGATAAAATGGAGAGGAGGAGGATTATGTATGCCGCCTTGGGTTCCTTGGAGGAAAAAAATGCGGGATATAAATGCAATAAAGAAAATAAATAAATAAAAAGATTTTTTAAAAGATTAAAACAGAAAATTTAAATAATAATTTAATGGGTATTAAGATATGCTGGACATGTGTGCGAAAAGCCTGTTGAAGAAAATCTCAGAAGCCGGAGGCAGAGCTGAACAAGCGTTTCAGTGGTTAGGACAGAATGATGACAATTGGTATATAAATGATTCAAAGAAAGTAAAATTATTCAAATTTTCTTAATTCCATGTAAGTTATACAAGTTACAGAATTTGGTTGATTGCCTGGGAGAAACATTTTAATTTTCTAGTGCAGAGTAAATACAGCCCTATGATAATATTTTGAAGTGGCAACCTGGCCTTCTCAGCCTAGTGCCCTCCAAATGTTTGGACTACAGCTCCCAGAATTCCTGACTATTGACCATGCTGGCTGGGACCAATGAGAGCTGAAGTCCACAACAACTGCAATGCTGCAATAACCTATCAATGACATAAAAAGTGCTTATAGTCTGGGCCACTACATGTGTTGAGCAACTCTTAAGAGGAATAAACACCTAGAAATTCTTTAACTGGACAACAATCCTGTTATTAATTGGCTGTGTTCGTGCCTAACACTAAACCATGGTTTATGTTAAATATGTTTTGCTGTTTTAGCTATGAATTGTCTTGCAGCCGAGCAAACAAACCATGGTTTGTTCTCTCTGTTTCTGTTTTGTTTCTCTCTAGCCGATTTTGCCAGTCTTCAGAGTCTTTACATTTTCAGGATGCTCTTGCTGGACACCTCTGTTTCAGTGCAGACAGCTGTGCAAACAAGCCAGGAATAAGCCACATTCTGGGTTCAGACATCATAAAAAACCATGGTTTAAAACAAGCCGCACTTCATGAGCCAGCAACAAGCTTCTGTTTGTGATGTGTAGCTGCTTAAAAAACAATGGTTGTTTGCAGGGATGGGTTCAGACATGCCAACATGCCAGATTTCAACAAGCTACACCACGGTTTAGCATTATGTGCGGACCAGGCTGCTAAGTTTAGCCCACGGTTATTAATGGTTTTTAAAAAGCCGTGAAGCCTGAGATATGGCAGTTTCAGCATGGTTGGTAGAATCACTTTGCCTGTGTCTCCTTCCCATCTTTTCTGCAGGGGTTTTGTCCAAAGGGCGGATACGCTGTCCCTGGCATGGGGCTTGCTTCAACATTGGCACAGGAGATATAGAAGACTTCCCAGGGTTGGACAGTCTGCCAAAATTTCAGGTGAGGTCTCTCTAGATTTAACAGCCAGGCTGGCTGATTCCACGGTAGGACGGTGGCTCCCTTAACCCAGAAGAGCAGGGCGGTGGGAGGGACGCAACTGGAGAAATGTCTCCTCTGTGCAAACTGAAAATGGCGGCGCTGCTGGGCGTGGGGCCGCTGCTGCGCTTGGGCCCTGGCAAAGGCCCAAATGTGATGTTCTCTGGAGCCAGCCCTTCCCCGCAGATCTCCAAAAGATGAACCGTTTACAGATGTGAGTTACTTTTATGGGGGGTTGCCTCACTCAAACAGTTTTGGGTTCTCTCAAAATCCCTCCACATTTTGGTGGCAGCCTTCTTTTTCGCTACTCTTGCGTTCTGGTCACTTGGCACCCAAATGTGTTTCTCCTATCTCTGGATGGACACACCTTCAGAATCCTCAACGTTTCCATTCAAGGACCATTTACTTTTGCTAATGGGGGCAGGCAGGGTTTTCTTTTCTCAGTTTATAATTATTAAATCCTTATTTTAACAATGGGGAGACGTTAGAACATAAAATATGACTTTTTTAATGCCAGTTTTTAATCCTAGGTGAAAATTGAGAAAGAGAAGGTGTACATCCGAGCAAGCAAACAGGTGAGTCGGCCACTGGGACCCCAACACAAAATCCTGTGGCGTGGCATAAGCAGGTTTACTTGGAACTAAACCCCTTTGAGTCCAATGGGACTTACTCTAAGTAAGTAAGAACAGCTGGTTCACGAGCAGCAGATGGAACCGGCAAAAGCAGGAACTTGGTGATGGGGTGGGAGGGTGGGGTTGTGCTTCTGGGCGGCTGTGAAGGAAAGAAGCACAAGCCTCTGCTTTGGACAGTTTCAGGAACTGTGGGACAGGAAACGTGGATTATGTGCCAGATCTGAGCTGTGGGAGGTGGCAGGATCTTGCCCTCCCAACTCCAGGGACGGGGAGCATAGATAGGGGACAGGGAAGAGCCATTAGGAGCCGTCCCAGTGGGCTCTTCTGCTGCCATGTGCACTTGGCTTCACACGGCAGGTGAAGGCTGGACTGGCTATCAGTCTTGCCTCTTTCCAGTCTTGTAGCAGATATGATGCCCACTTTCTGCATTTTTAAAAAAACTTGCAAGAGTACATTTCTTCATTTATATGTCTCTCCTGCACCTTATCAAAAACCAAAGCAGACAAAAATCATAAGATTAGAAGTGCTTCAAGAATTTAAGACAGGGGAAAAGGAAGGTGTGTTGGTGACGGCACTGATGCTGGCCAACAGATCATTTTTTCCTCCCTCACAGTGGCACCTCCAGGAATTTCCAGCAGCCAGGTCTTCCCTGCCCCCAGCCAAAAATAAACTGAGTGTGCATGAACAGGGAGGCTTCCGTACCTTCCTACAAATGTCATGTTTGCCTTCACCTTACCGTAGATCTTGGGGGAGGAGGCCCCAGGTCTTCCCCCGTGCAGGGTTTTAAGGGGAACCAAAGTCCTTGGCTGAACCCACAGAGCTCTTTGGATTCCCGCGTTTGTACATAGCCATTTAGATAGAGGGTGCTTCCAGACAGCTCCTAGCACGGTCAGCTAGAAGGCATTGCGTAGCAATTCCAGCTTTTTCCCCTTAATGGATTTTCTGTGGATTCTATTGATAGATGAAGCAGCAGGAAAAACATGGGAAGGTTATGAGTGGAAGACAAGGACAACGTCACTGAGCGTCAGGGAGGTCTGGTGGTTAGAGTGTTGGACTGGGACTCAGGAGATCTGGGTTCAAGTCCCCACAGCCATGAAGCTCACTGGGTGACTTTGGGACAGTCACCAACTCTCTGCCTAACCTGCCTCACAAGATTGTTGTGAGCATAAGCAGAGGGGAGGAGGATCATGTATGCCACTTTGGGCTGTGCGACCAGGGATGTTGAAGTTGGCAGGGTTGACTGCTGCCATGAGTCAAGGCCACGTGGCTGCCTTCAGTGACACTTTTGGGCTGCTGGCTTAATCAGTGCACATGTGTGGGTGCTGGTGGGAATCCCTGTGCATTGGCAGATCCTTCCGAGGTTGGAATGGTGTGGTTGACCCGGTCTCCTTACTGGCTCCCAGGCTCTTCAGATGCAGAGACGGACAAAGGTGATGGCCAAATGCATCTCCCTGAGCAACTACAGCATCAGCAGCACAAACGTCCTCATCATTGGGGCAGGTAGGACAGTCCGGCGTGGGCAGACGAAATGTTTCAGAGAATGCTGTTCTCAGCAGGGATGCCCAAAAGAAAAACCCGAGGTCTTTTTAGTTGTCGTTACATATTTTAACAACTCGTTGTTTTTTCATCTCCTGAAGAAGGATTTTATCCAAATCACGTAGAGCTAATTAAATAATTTATTAAAGTTTTTTTTTTTACCAGCACCAGAGAGTGCCTCTCTTTCTGCATCGGCATTGAGTCAGGCCAGTTCGTGGATTTTCGGTGTTTTGTTTTTTTTTTTTAAAAAATGCATAAATAACAATTTGTATGAATTGCAACTGCAACCAATGTAATTTGCACAAATTTCAGCCATAATCTGTGCACATAGCAGCTGTAATTTACAGGAATTGTGGTTGTGATTTCTGCAAATTGCAACTGAAATTCACGCAAATTGCTATTTACACACATTTTAACAACTGAAGAAGTTCCTGGATTTTGGGAAGAAACTTTTGGGTTGGCTCACAAACAGGTGTAGAATCCGGGGCACCGTGGAACTATGGCAAGCCCCCAAAGGGCCGGATTTCCCGGTGACTAACATCCCTGGCAGGAACCCCGATGTCATCTGCCATCCCTTTAGACTTCTTTGTCCACAGAAGTTATTCCATGCACACATACGTAACACACACACACACGGGTCTACACAGCTTCCATCTTTATTTTGGGACTCTCCTTTGGGGCGTCGCTGTGATGAGTGCCTGCACTTCAACATTTACCACTGGTTTTGTGCAGGTCCCGCTGGACTGGTGTGCGCAGAAACATTACGACAAGAAGGCTTCTCGGACCGGATCGTGATGTGCACAATGGACAGGCACTTGCCCTACGACCGGCCGAAGCTAAGTAAGGTTCGTGTCGTCCAGCACGTTTTTGCTTGCTTTCGGTGCTGACTTGGCTGGATTGTAATGCCAACTTGAGAACCTCCCGAAATCATCTTGCTTTTGAAGTGAACTTGAAAGGTTCTTTGTATTCTTCATGGATTTCCAGGGATATAGGGGTGGGATCAGGGCCCTTTGGTAACTACTGAATAGGGTGACCATATGAAAAGGAGGACCGGGCTCCTGTATCTTTAACAGTTGCATAGTAAAGGGAATTTCAGCAGGTGTCATTTGTATATATGGGGAACCTGGTGAAATTCCCTCTTCATCACAACAGTGAAAGCTGCAGGAACTATACTAGAGTGACCAGATTTAAAAGAGGGCAGGGCACCTGCAGCTTTAACTATTGTGATGAAGAGAAAATTTCAGCAGGTTCCCCATATATACAAATGACACCTGCTGAAATTGCCTTTTCAGTACAACTGTTAAAAATACAGGAGCCCTGTCCTCATTTTCATATGGTCACCCTAATACTGAAGCTTCTCTTGTTACCTTAGCTTTTCTAGTATTTAAGGTGACCATATGAAAAGGAGGACAGGGCTCCTGTATCTTTAACAGTTGTATTGAAAGGGGAATTTCTGCAGGTGTCATTTGTATATATGGAGAACCTGGTAAAATTCCGTCTTCATCACAACAGTTAAAGCTGCAGGTGCCCTGCCCTCTTTTAAAATGATCACTCTAGTATAGCTCCTGCAGCTTTAACTGTTGTGATGAAGAGGGAATTTCACCAGGTTCTCCATATATATACAAATGACACCTGCTGAAACTCCCTTTTCTATGTAACTGTTAAAGATACAGGAGCCATGTCCTCCTTTTCATATGGTCACCCTATAGTATTTTAGAAGGGTTCAGTCAAGCAGCAAAAAGACATTTCGCTTCTCAGTGTGAAGCCTGAATGGTGTATGTCAGGATCAGGCCCAGTCTCCCAGGTGTATGTCCTGAATTAGAAATTAGAGCCTGAAGATGTAGAGCAGCCAAGACCGGAAGCAGGGGTGGAAATGTACCAAGCCTCTCCAGGAGTGGAGGAGGAATCTTCCCAGGAGCTTATCGGACAGGAGGCCCAGGCTCAGAGATTGTCTTCCCTCTCCTCCCCCTCCCTGAGAACTCAACCTTTGTCAGAGGGAGCATTGGAATTGACGGATCCCAGAGTCCACCACAGGCTCAAGCGGGTGGTGTTGAGAGGAGGTGGGAGGCGGTCCGCTAGGCTAGCTACTCACCAGAGGTTACAGCTTGAAGACCCTCCCTAAAGGAGGAGTTCAGTAAAAGCCTGTCAGCCATGGTTTAATTGATAGGCTTCGTTAGGCTCGTTAAGTTTACAGGATAGCTTTCACACTCACTTAAGGTGTGAAGAGGTGTATATTTACTGAATAAAGCTTTGTGGGTTGCACGGCAGACCTCTTTATTGTCTCACGTCTCAGTGGGAGGGCTTGGAATCGCGACGGGGGTCTCCACCCCCCTCATCCCAGGACCAACATGTTTAAAGGTCTCACTGCACTGTTCAGACACCAAGTCTGGTCTTCATTGATTTCCCCCCCTTCCCCTGCCCCTCGGTTCATGGTGCCGCCTGAAGCAGGCTGCTTCACCCCGCTGCATGGCTGGCCCAGTCCTGGGAATGCCTGCATGAATTGCTCTTGTGGTCTCAGGCTGAATGCAGTTGCTGAAGACAAAAACGGCTTCTTGTTTCAGTCGATGGATTCTCATGCTGATCAGATTGCTTTGCGCCCGAAAGAATTCTTTCGCACGTACGACATTGAGGTCCTGACAGAAATGCAGGTGCGTGCATGCGTGTGTGTTGGGAGGGGGAACTCAAACTACTGTGCGTTTGATACAGCCTTCCTCAAAGTGGTGCCCTCCAGATGTCTCGGACTACAACTCCCATTATCCCCAGCAGCTGAACACCTCTGGAGGGCATCAGGTTGGAGAAGTCTTGCCCAAGCCTTTCCAAAGCTGTGGGGTGGGGGGTAGGAATCCTGGCCCCTTTGATGCTGTTCCAGGCCCCCTTTTTCAATGTTCAGCTTTTGTTTTGTAAAAAGGAAAGTGAAGTCTCTGGCCTCTTTGCTTACAACAGGGATGGGGAACAGTTTTTGGCCCGAGCGCTGGATTCCATTTTGGTGAAGCTCTTAGAGATCTCATTCCAGTGGTGGGTAGGTCCACAGGCCAAAGTGGAATGGAGCTGAAAAATCCACCCCCACCCCAAATTCCATTGTTACTAATTTATAGGAGGCTGCATATCGTAGCATGCAGAAGTAACTAAGAGCAGCATGTCTATTCAGAAGTGAGCAAGAAAGAGTCACTCAGCAGGACTTTCAAATAGCATCCCAAACACCAAACCTCTGCATGACGACTCAGAAGTAAACAGGAAAAGCTTCTGCAGGACAAGGCTCAGAAGGAAGCAGGACTGAATCACTCAGCAGGCCCCACAAGGAAAAGCTCTTATCTCCAATCAGTTCTTATCTCCCATCAGCAGGGCCAAGCCCAGAAGCTGCTGGGCTGCATAGGGAACCCACGTAGGCCTGATAAGAAGGCGCCGCATCCCTGGCTTGCAAGGATAGAGGGGATACAGTGCAGGCAACGGTTTTGCCCAATTGTCTAGTGCAGGGGTGAAGATCATCTGACCGTGGGCCTAATTCAGCCCATGGGGCTCCCCAGTCTGGCCTGCACCATCTCTTGGGCTTTCTCTCTATCCCCTGGAGGAATCCCTCCCCGGAGGGAATATATGCCCACTGGCATTTCCAATGTTAGATTGGCAATAGCAGCAGGGATGCTGGAAAGCCTTCTCCGTGCTGGGTGGAGGCACAGATCCGGGTGGTCTTCCAGCAGGAAGGCAAATGGGTGACATTAGGGGCAGGGCAGAGTGGGGGCCCTGATGTCATCCAGCCAGCGGGGCTGGGGTGGTTTTGCATTGCCTCCCTTGTCTAGGACAAGGCAAACCTCCTCCTGGTTCTGGCCAGCGAGTGCAAAAGCCCTGGAAGGAGCGATGAGCACAGAGTGGATTCGATAAATGCCCCAGTGTGGAATCGGCCTGGGGCTCAGAAGGGCCTGCAGGAGGCCTCGCAAGGAGGTCTAGGCAGCCTGGGGGTGTTGGGCACTGGGGGAGGGGCGAAGCAGCTGGGGGCCCAAAGGCCCGGGAGGCACCTGCAGAGCCCCAGGTAAGGGCTTCGGCATGAAACAGGCCAGGCCATTTTAGGTGTTTTGGGCCCCAACCTTGGCCTTTGGTTCCCTCTATCACAGGAATGTGGCCCCCAGGAGCTCCTCCAGGGTGGAATTTGGCCCTCGGACAGTTCCCTTTAATGAGCCAGAGGAATCGTTTCAGGTTGTCGCCGTGGATGTCAAGAACAAGACGGCCGTCTTCAAGGATGGGTTTAAGATGGAGTACAACAAACTGCTGCTTGCAACTGGAAGCACGTAAGCAACAAGCAGGGTGTTTGGGGCACCTGAAGTTGATGTGCCATTGTGAATGTGATGGAGCAGGGAGCAGCCGCCCTTTGGCCAGGCGCAGGAAACCACTGATTTTGCCCACATCCAAACCCATGCATGTTCTCACAGCCACATTTCAGATGAATGTATTTCAGTTGATGCCATTTACACTGGAAGAAGCGGAGGTGCCCTGGGATCACATTTCTGGGTAGCTAGACTAGTCCCGTGGCTCAGTTATTGGGCTGGGACCAGTAAGGGACCTGGGCTGAAATAAAAAACTCTGAGAGGGATATAGTGACTGGCTTCGGGTGTCAGGCTATCCATCAGAAAAAAACAGGCTGAATAGGGAACGGCTGTATGAATCTGTCATTTCTTTGGAGTGCAAAATGTAGTGTTGAATGCAGATTTCATTGTCCAGCACAAAAGGGTCTTTGTAGAGCTGAAACAACCTCCCCACATTACTCCTCTGCAAATTCAAAACTGAATATTCTTCAAAGTTTGGAGCAGATTATAAAGAAGTCAATCTGTAAGCACCTTGAAAACAATGCAGTGATTACTAGAAGCCAGCATGGATGTGTCAAGAACAAATCCTGCCAGACTAATATGATCTCATTTTTTGATCGGGTAATCTCCCTTGTGGACTGTGGGAATGCTGTGGACATAATATATCTTGACTTCAGCAAAGCTTTTAGCAAAGTGCCCCATGATATTCTGATTAACAAACTAGCTAAAAGTGGTCTAGGTGGAATAACTATTAGGTGGATCCACAGCTGGCTACAGAATCGGCCTCAAAGAGTGTTTATCAACAGCACCTTCTCAAACTGGGGAGAGGCAACGAGTGGGGTACCGCAGGGCTCAGTCCTGGGCCCAGTGCTCTTCAACATTTTTATTAATGACTTGGACGAGGAGGTACAGGGAACGCTTATCAAATTTGCAGATGACACAAAACTGGGTGGGATAGCTAATACCCTGGAAGACAGAAACAACCTTCCAAGTGGTCTTGATAGGCTGAAAACAACAGAATGACATTTAATAGGGATAAATGCCAAGTTCTACATGTAGGAAAAAGAAACCAAATGCACAGTTACAAAATGGGGGATACTTGGCTCAGCAATACTACAAGTGAGAACAATCTTGGAATTGTGAGATGACAGGATGAATATGAGCCAACAGTGAGATGTGGCTGCAAAAAACCCCAAATGCTATTTTAGGCTGCTTTAATAGAAGTATAGCTTCCAAATCACGCAAAGTACTGGGTTCCCTCTATTCAGCACTGGTTAAGCCTCATCTTGAGTATTGTGTCCAGTTCTGGGCACCACACTTTAAGAAAGACGCAGACAAGCTGGAGTGTGTTCAGAGGAGGGCAACAAGGATGATCAGGGGTCTGGAAACAAAGCCCTACGAGGAGAGACTGAAAGAACTGGGCATGTTTAGCCTGGAGAAGAGAAGACTGAGGGGAGACATGATAGCACTCTTCAAATACTTAAAAGGTTGTCATACAGGTGAGGACCAGGATCTCTTCTCGATCTTCCCAGAATGCAGGACATGGAATAATGGGCTCAAGTGACAGGAAGCCAGATTCAGGCTGGACGTCAGGAAAAACTCCCTGACTGTTAGAGCAGTACAGAAATGGAACCCATGACCTAGGAAGGTGGTGGGCTCTCCCACACTAGGGGCCTTCAAGAGGCAGCTGGACAGCCATCTCTCAGGGATGCTTTAAGGTGGATTCCTGCATTGAGCAGTAGGTTGGAATCGATGGCCTTATAGGTCCATTCCAACTCTACTATTCTATGATTCTATGTTTGTCAGGTTGAAGGCCAAATTTTGACATTGCTATCTAATATATTTTTAAAAAGTTTTTGTGGAATTCTATTTCAGCTCTGGTCTCCCTGTGAATTCATGTATTTTCAGACCCAAAACCCTTAGCTGTAAAGGCAAAGAGGTGGAAAACGTTTTTACCATCCGGACGCTGGAAGACGCCAACCGGGTGGTAAAGTTGGCCACCAGCAAAAATGCTGTCGTTGTAGGTGCCTCTTTCCTAGGTGAGCATTTCTGAGCCTTATTCCAGTGGTGAGTGGGACCAAATCCCCCCAAATACCAGCCTATTGTAGCTTAGAGCTCTTACTCCCAGTAACTCAGTCTTAAGAGAGGCATTTCATTCTTTCAGAATGCATAAAAAGGCACAGATGCTAGGAAAATACAAAACGATGGACATTTGAGGGAAAGGAAGTGGGGCTGGGGGGTGGGGGAAAGGTGCATGGCTGGATTGGGACCCCAGTTGTGCTAAAATTGTCCCACGGCCTGAGGTCCAACATCCCTTTTTAGTGGACTTAGGATAGGTTTTGCCTTCCCACCTTTACCACGATGGCTTTCAATATTTCTTCTGCTCTTTTTATTATATTCTGTGTCCCCGCAGAAGTAAATGTGAGACAGGAAACGCCCCCCTTCGTCTGGGATGCAGGGCAGAGTTGGCTGGCCTACGCCTTTATTTTTAGTGGTGGGGTTCTTGTAGATGCAGGGCTCCCGGTGCTTCCAATCCATTGGCCTTGTGCGGTTCTTCCATCTCTCTCTCCTTAATGGATTCTTTTCTGGTGGAAGAAACGATGGAAGAAGTCGTGGGAAAAACACAGGAGGGCTACAAGTGGAAGATGGCAACCTCTCTCCCCCACCTTGTACATTTCCATGTTTGAGGCAAGGTGATTGCCCCATAGCAGCTTTCTCTGGAAACAGCCACGCTTTGTCCCATCAGATGTCACACCAAAGCTAGAATGGCCCAGCAGTCTTTACACAGCCATGGGTCGGGCCCCATTCATGGCAGCAGAGGGGCGGACAGGCAGATCTGGTCTACAGAGCAATGATCCAGCCAGATGTTCACATGGAAATTTGCCATAGCTCTGCAAGGGTGCCGTAGGGCTTGCCCAAACAGACATACCAAGTCAACTGTGCTCCGAGAGCCTGGCCTACTGGAGGCTGAAACCTTGCCAGCCACTTCCCTGCCGGCTCCGTCAACGTCCTCGGTGTTTCTCGCTTTGGCTCGGAGCTCTTCAGCAAACGCATCGCTCTGCTCTGCTCTCCAGGGATGGAGGTGGCAGCCTACCTGTCGGAGAAGGCCCATTCCGTCTCTGTGGTCGAGCTGGAAGAGGTGCCTTTCAAGAAGTTCTTTGGGGAGAAGGTTGGGCGTGCCATCATGAAGGTAACCGTCTGCCGCCGCTCCAATCTCTCTGAGGAACGGGGCTAAGAAGTGTGCAGGAGGGGTGGGGAGGGTGGACTGACGTTTGGACGGACCCTTTGTGAATGTTCACAGAGTTCCTTCTCTCTCTCTCTCTCTCTCTGACAGATGTTTGAAAACAACCGGGTGAAATTCTATATGCAAACTGAAGTATCCGAACTGCGGGAACAGGAGGGCAAGGTAGGCGGGTGGGTGGGGGTGTGAGCAGCGACTTGGAGGCTCAGAAGCTCCATCCATGCGGCTTGGTGAGGTCTCTGCCCAAAGAGGGTTGCTGGTCCCCTTGAAAGGCTCCAGGGCAGCGAGAGGAGACCTGCCCCCGTGCTTCTTGCCCTGGACAGCGAGGCTACTTGCGAAAAAAACTTTTTCTGTACCAGCCTTCCCCAACCTGGGGTGCTCCAGACATGGTGGAGTGCAGCTCCCAATCTCCCCAGCCAGCACGGCCAATGTCGTAGTCCCAGCGCCTCCGGAGGGCACCAGGTTGAGGAAGGTTGTTCTACAGCTTGCATCGATGCATTAGAAGACTCTAATTCCACTTGGCAGAGATATATTGAGAGATATTCCTTATGACTCAGTGCATGCACAGAGTGAGAAAACAGCAACCGTCTTTTCTTACTCGTGGAGACCAATGTTTGTTTGTTTGTTTTTACACACAGTGCATTTGTGCATTTGCAGACAGTCCCATAAGTTACTGCAGGGAGTGGGGGTTAGTCAGGGTGACCATGTGGAAAGGAGGACCGGGCTCCTGTGTCTTTAACAGTTGTGTAGAAAAGAGAATTTCAGCAGGCTTCATTGGTATGCATGTAGCACCTGGTGAAATTCCCACTTCATCACAACAGTTGAAGCTGCAGGAGCCCTGCTCTCTTTTTATTTGGTCACTCTAGTATAGCTCCTGCAGCTTTAACTGTTGTGATGAAGAGGGAATTTCACCAGGTGAAATGCACACAAATGACACCTGCTGAAATTCCCTTTTCTATGCAACTGTTAAAAGGTACAGGAGCCCGGTCCTCCTTTCTGTATGGTCACCTTAGGTTAGTAGACACTGGGGAGCAGCAGAGAAAATGTGTAGGATTGGGGAAGACTCAGTCTCTGATGTTTATTTATTTATTTTAGCACTTTTCATAGAATCATAGAATAGCAGAGTTGGAAGGAGCCTACAAGGCCATTGAGTCCAACCCCCTGCTCAATGCAGGAATCCACCCTAAATCATCCCTGACACGTGGTTGTCCAGCTGCCTCTTGAAGGCCTCCCACCCTTTAGCCAAAAAGGGCTCTCAAGGTGGCTTACAAAAGTAATTCTTAAGACAGTCCCTGCCCACAGGCTTACAATCTAAAAAACATGACACAAAAGGAAAGGGGGATTGGGAGGGAGGAGGGAAAAAAGAAGAAGCAAATCCAGGCACTAGATTCTTAGTTGCAAAGTTCAGCTTGTGTGGACATTCTGATGACAGGGCCTGAGGTTTCCTCCATTCCAGGTGGCACTGCATGGCACCCCCCTCCCAGATGCGTTGGACTACTAGCCTCATGGGGTTTGTGATCCAGTACATCTGGAGGGTGCCAGGTTGGGGAGGACTGGTGTAGGACAATTGCCCCATCTATGCCACACTCCTCATTTCCTGGGTTCACAGTATGGCAAGGACTCATCAGTTGAGCGACACAAAAGGCATAAGGTCTGGATGTCACTCCATGTTGTTTGTGTGTTCAGTTGTGACCTTTCCCCTTTTTTCCTCCCTTAAAGCTAAAGGAGGTTGTGCTGAAGAGTGGCAAAGTCCTCCGTGCCGATGTCTGTGTCATAGGCATAGGTAAATGGCAGCCTGTTAACTTGGGATCCTCCTCCAAGCACCTCTTCGGGAAGGGGGGAAGGCTCAGAGGGTGGCAACAAGAGAGAGGGCCTTCTTGGTCCTGCCCCCCCCCCCCCAATTGTGGAATGCTCTTCCTAGTGAAGTCCACCAAGCGCCAACATTGTCATTTTCTCGGGGTCAGGTTAAGACTTTCCTCTACCCCCAGGCGTCTTGACAGCACAATATAAGGCTTTTGAATGTTAGTTGTTCTACCAGGTCCTGGGATTTTATTGTTAATTGTTTTTAGCTGTTTCAACCCTTTTAAAATGGTTATACGTTAAACGTTTTTTGCTTTTTGTTTTAATGTTTTATCATGCTGTATTTTAGGGTTTAAATTTTTGTGATCTGCCCAGAGAGTTTTGGCTATTGGGGAGTAGAGAAATAAATGAAATGAAACCCTTCCCACAGGTGTATAAACACAAGTGCAGCTGCTGCTGCATCCCATCTGTGAGTCAACCGTTGCGACACCTTGTGTCTTTTGCAACAAAATGCTCTAAAACATGGTGGGACACGGAGGCCTGAGGCTGATTCTGATGGAGCTTTTTAAAGAATCGTTCCATTTTCAAGCTGGATGAAGTTGCCACAGGGTGACTTCCAAATGTTGCCACCCAACTGCTCGTTATTATTTTGAACTGGCCCTACGATGCGATGCTTTGCTCATAACTGGGGTGGGGTGCGGATTTGAGGCCAGGTGGGCCAGAGGGCAGGGCTTCTGCACAGCTCCTCCCACTGACAGTATTTCCTTGTACCTTTCTGGCAGGTGCGACTCCAGCGACCGGCTTCTTGAAGCAGAGTGGCATTCATGTGGACTCAAAAGGTTTCATTGTAGTGAACAAGGTAAAAAGAAGCGAAACTCTTGACTCTGAGTCCAGGCCCCCATCTATACGACAACAGGATTGCTCTTCATTAAATATAAACCCGAATTTTTATCAATTCAAACGTAGGTAAAGAGCGAGCAGCAACACTGATTTGTTTCCTGAATTAATTTTTTTTATAGTGAGTTATAAATGCGCACGTGTGCATTATCGCATATACAGTGATACAACGCTATGGAGGAGGGAGGAGCGAAGCTATAAATTTTATAAGCAGATCTCCGCAGATTCATATAACACACAAACTGGGAGCAGGGGTGGGGGAGGAATGAGGCCACAGAGGGAAAGGAACGAGGCAGCAGAACATGTCTGCTTCGTCTGGCTGCCTTTTTCCCCTCTTTCTTTTTGTGAACTGCCCAGAGAGCTTCACGTATTGGGCGGTACAGAAATGCAAAAAATATATAATTACAGAAATAAATTTGTTTTAAGAAGCTTTCTCTGCGGAGCTCCGCAGAGAGACTTCAAACTAAAATCAGCGCGAACGAACGAGGCAGCCAATTGGTGCAAAATCGGGAAATCGGCCAATCACATTATCTTACCCTCAAAGCTCCGCCCACATGTCAACATCCGATTTAACTCTCCCAAAGACACATAGCCGTAACACGGTGCAAACTCGGACGTGATCTAAAAGTCGCGGTAGATCGCGAATGCGAAGATGCGCATTATCGGGTTAAAAACCCGACGCTGCGGCAAATGGACGGCTGCATCATGTAACCTAAAACACGAATATGTGCATTTAGGTCAGGGTAAACAAGCCATGTAGACAAGCCCTAGAAGGAAGGCTGGAGCCCAAAGGTGGGGGAGGCCTGGAGGCGGACGAAGGGGCAGGAACCGACTTGCAGGTGACGAGGCGAGAGGGACGGGCATCCACTGAATCCGAAAGAAGAAATAAATATGGAAGAGCCCCACTTGCATTAATTCAGACTTGGTAAATTTTAACTGAAATGAATCAGAAAATTACCAAAGTAATTTTTCCCCATTTGGATCTTTTTGGTATCCTCCCACCTCCCAATTTGGATTTATTTTACTTGAAACTGGGAGGTGGGGGTGGAGAAGAGGCTGTAGTTTGAAAACAGGCTGGGTGGAAGAAAGTGCTTCCCCCCCCCCCCCCAGCAAAGGATCCTGTTGCCCCAAGGGGAAGAGGCAGCAAGCTCATCTCTTGCACCTGCCCCAGTTGCAGAAGCTGCTGCTCATGTCTCCAACCTTCTGTGGAAACAATAGCCAAGGTCTTTAGCTGCTGCTGTAGCTGGATGACCCTGGCTCTAGCGAAGAGGTGGATGTGCATCGAGTAGGCAGAAGGAAGTCTTACAAATTCGTGGGACTTTTTCTGTCTAAACACGCACACGATTGCACCATCCAGATGATTTCGGGTCCCCAATGGAGGCCGTCTCCTTTGACTTGCATAGGAGTAAAGCAAGGCTGCAGCCCTCGAATCAGCAGGGAGGGGGAAACGCCCAACCCCCCCACTCAGCAAGGACTCTGGAGAAAGCACGGCCCTTGCTTGAGGCTGATTGTCCCGCCGCCCCACCACCACTCGCACGCACACTCATTTGCGTGTCTGAATTTTAAAAACACGAATGAAAGAAATGATGAAAATAATTCTAAATCTGAAACATGAAAGGAAAAACAAAGGTGAACCTCCCCCACCCTCCCCAGTGCATGTCCTTTAGCATATCTAAATTTCCTCCCACACTAGAGGCATTCACGAGGCAGCTGGAGTGCCATCTGTCAGGGATGCTTTAGGGTGGATTCCTGCATTGAGCAGGGGGTTGGACTCGATGGCCTTGTAGGACCCTTCCAACTCTGCTATTCTATGATTCTATGATCTGCTTGAGTGACATTGAACACTATTGTTGGTGGAAATTTCATAAATAAATCTAAATTTCATAAATAAATAAAACCCTAAACCAGGCGCTGGGCTTGGCCTGTGGAGACTCCTGGTGCCGTTGGCTTGCTGAAGCGAACCACAGCTGGGTCAGCTCAAGGCCTGGATGGGAGACTGGCTGGAAACCGGCACGATCCCCTGTGCATCACGGTCACAAATAAATAGGTGCTTTTCTTTTTCTGGTGCTGCTGAACGCAACTCTTAGGGGAAGGGGAGAGAGAGCACTGCAGCCTTCAACCGTCCCATCCGAACCAAAGGTTTTATTTATGATCACATTTATATCCCATCTTTTTGTCCTTTTGCAAGGAATCCAGGGCAGCTCCCACGGTCCTCCTCTTCTCCATTGTATCTTCGCAACAACAACCCTGTGAGGTAGATGAGGCTGAGAGTCAGAGACTGGTCCAAAGTCACCCAGTGAGCTTCATGGCTGGATGGGGACTAGAACCCGGATCCCCCAAATCCCAGTTCCACACTCTCACCAGTATGCCACACTGGCTCTCATATTCTCCTCCCAGTGCTTTTGTTGTGTGTGTGTGTGTGTGTGTTGTGTTGTGTTGTGTGTGTGCGTGCGTGGTGGTGGTGGGCTGAATCACGTGGTACAAACTGCAGCCATGCTCTCCACCAATGGGACCTTCCCCTCCTTTCCAGATGATGCAGACGAGCATCACGGGCACCTTTGCAGCCGGGGATGCCGTCGCCTTCCCACTGGCGCTGAGGAACAACAAGAAGGTGAACATTCCTCACTGGCAGATGGCTCACATGCATGGTGGGTGCAGTTCCTTTATGTATTCCTTTATATGGCTGAGGATAATAACACTGAAGATTAAAAATGGAATCTTAATCAAGACACAACATGAAAACAAATCCATTAAAAACACAATAAAAAGCACAACTTTGAAAGAAATAAACTGCACCTGACCAGTTAAAATCCTCTTCAACAGCAGACCAGCTTATATGCCAAAGGCTGGCCTGAGTGAAAACATCTTTGCTGGCCATCAGAACAGTGACCTAGCCTCTCTCAGCAGGGAGTTCCAAAGCCTGGGAGCTGTCACCAAAAAGGCTCTCTCTCAGGTTCCCGTCAAACGTGCCTGTGCTGCTGGTGGCACCAAGACAAGGCCCTCCCCCCACCCCACCCCACCAATGATCTTCAAGCCCAGGCAGCCTCATTGGGAGAAGGCAGCCTTTCAGGTAGCCCTGCCCGGAGCCACATAAGGCTTTTGCAGGTCATAGCTAGCATTTTGAATTTTGCCCCCAAACAGACTGGAACCGGTGAAGCCGTTGTAACAAGGGAGTCACCTGCTCCCTGCAACTGGTCCCAGTCAACAGTCTGGCCGCAGCATTCTAGACCAGCTGAAGTTTCCTAACACATTTCAAAAGTAGCCCCACATGTTGCAGTAGTCCAGACTGGATGTACCTAAGGCATGCGTGATTGTGGCCAGATCAGGCAACTCTGGAATGGACGCATTGGTGCACTAGCCTCAGCTGCGCAAACGCTCTCCCGGCCACCACAGAGACTGGCATCCAGACGGTGATTTTGAGTCTTCCAGCCCAGGCTGAGTCCACATTCCCTGATCTGCCTTTTGACTAACCAGGAGCACCTCTGACTTTTCTGGGGCACGTCTACATGAAGGGTTTTTCCCAGGGTGGCTCTGCAGCAGCGGCACGTCATCTACATGACGCAGCCGCCATTGTGAAGCCATCCGGGGGCAAACCCTGGAAACTCCGCTGCAAAAAAGTTGGGCACTTACCCCGACTTTTTTGGCAGCGGAGCCCATGGCTCCTCTGGAAAAGTTTTTAAAAAAGCAGGGGGAGGAGAGGAACGGGACGTTCCTCCCCCCTTTTATTTTTTTTATTATCCTATATAATAAAATGCAGAGTGCTCCCCCTCACCAGTTATCGTTTTCCCCCTTTGGCACCCTCTAGCGACGTTTCTCGGAATTGCCAACGTGCTCCCCCTCGCCAGTTATCATTTTTGCCCTTTGGCGCCCTCTAGTGACATTTCTTGGAACTGCCAGCGTGCTCCCCCTCACCAGTTATCGTTTTTGCCCTTTGGCGCCCTCTAGTGACATTTCTCGGAACTGCCAGCGTGCTCCCCCTCACCAGTTATCGTTTTTGCCCTTTGGCGCCCTCTAGTGACATTTCTCGGAATTGCCAGCGTGCTCCCCCTCACCAGTTATCAGTTTTGCCCTTTGGCGCCCTCTAGTGACATTTCTTGGAACTGCCAGCGTGCTCCCCCTCACCAGTTATCGTTTTTGCCCTTTGGCGCCCTCTAGTGACATTTCTCGGAATTGCCAGCATGCTCCCCCTCACCAGTTATCGTTTTTGCCCTTTGGCACCCTCTAGTGACGATTCTCGGAACTGCAGCCTTCTAGGGAAGTTCCAGAAAAATCACTGCCAGGAGCTTCCGGCCTAGCAGACGGGCCAAAACTCACTCTCAGTAACTAATTTGTCTCATGAGGATTAATTTGACAGAAGGCTAACCTCCTCACCAGTTATAAAAATGTTAGCAAGGCTTTTACTTTAAAGTTATGGCAATGTCCAGAGTCCCACGGTCTGAGGACATAAAGTTAAAAATGATTGATGGGAAAGAACAGGGGAAGTTTGGTTTAAAATCTTAGAAAAGTGTATACCAAAAATATTGTATTCAAAGAAGTCCTAACAAAATAAATACACCTGTCATATGACGCGCTTTTCACTAGTTATCTATATCTGTGGAGCTTCGCAGATACAGATAAGAGAAATAAAAAGAAATGGGGGCGGGTGGAGAGGAACGGGCAGCCAGAGGGAGGAGACGTGGTTCGCCCAGTCCCTCTCCTCGCGTCCTTCTCTGGCTGACTCGTTCCTCCCCCCACCTTGCCGGTTTTTGTTTCTATTATCTGTATCTGTAGATATATTTTTTTTACTTCTCCAGAGGCACGGGGCCAGAAAATTCGCACTTGCCTTCCTTCCCGTGCAGATGTCGGGAAGGAACGCAGGTGCGGGTGCAAGGCGTCTCGTGGCACCAAAGCACCGCCGTAAAGATGGGGGGCCTGGATTAAGCTTGAATTTGATTTTAAATGCGATTTTAATATTTATTGTGAACCACTGAGGGATTTTATTATATTCGGTGGTAGAAAAGTGTCACAAACAAACAGTTTCTTCAACCGCATTCAGTCCATTGCCAATATCAGGTGAAATTTGCAGCCGAGGAGGCCTCTGTCCGACTCGTCTGAGAGACCATGAAGGGCTGGGTAGGTGGAGGCTGACTGCACCCTCTACAACGGCGTTCATTTCTTTTTTAGTTGATGAATTTTTGATCTTGATATCATTTGATTTCCTATTTTCCATATGGAGCTATGGCCCAATTAGGGTCCACCTGGAGAAGAGCCTTCAGGGTGGTGGCCCCCTTTCTGTGGAATTCCCTGCTACTGGAGATCAGGCAGGAGCCAGCTCTGTGTTGTTTCTGGCCCCTCTTGAAAACAGTTCTGTACTGGGAAGCATTCCTGAAATGATCAACCATTGTTTTTATTGGCATTCTGTTTTTAATAACCTTAATATCGTGTTCTTAACTTTTTATTATTGTGTTTCCTATGTGTTCACCGCTCCAGGATCTGTTAGATATGAAGTGGCATACTAGTAAATGAATATTTTCAACCTCTTTGTGTGGGTGCATGGGTGAAAATGCAGAACGGAGGATTGTACATGGAGATAATAACAGAGTAAACTGGCTGGCTGCTTGATGGAACAAGGAAGTTGGGCCGGGTGATGGGCTTTTGGTCTGCTCTTGGAAGGCTCTACAGACCTTCTGAGCTAATGCCACGATTTCTCTCCCTGCTCTCCCACTTTCCAGGGCGCATAGCAGCGCTAAACATGTTGGCCCACGGGACCGAAATCAGCACAGTTCCTTACCTGTGGACAGCTATGTTTGGCAAGAGCATCCGCTATGCAGGTAAGGAAAGGGATCACCCGGCCTGGGGGTGGAATCACCATGGCTGCCATGTCTCCTTCACTGCAAGGTCCTTGGAGGAAGAAGCAAGAGGCCTGTTCTGGTAGGGAATGGAGTTTGTCAGCTGCAAAGCCAAGCAGGCTGAGGTTCACACAGGCGTGTCTGGGCAACCCTGGAGGTGAACAGTTGGGGCAGAGGTCTGCATGGGAGATGGATCTTTGCAAACCCTGATGCAAAATGGCCGGACCTGCGCTTTCTGGACTAACCTGTTGATCGGAATGTGATTATCCTTGAGCTTTGCAATCGGTTCTCGACTCCAAAAAGCAGTTCCCAAACGCATATTGAAAATGCATACCTTAGGATAAAATACATTTGGAAAAATATACGTGGAGATAAAACACGTTTGTAAATGCATATCTGGTGAGAAAATACATTCCAAAGCACACATTTAAATAAGCATTTTCATGCAGAATATATATTTTTTGCAGTTTAATGGATTTATGTATGAACACATGCAAAGTTGACAAAGAAATATGGATCGCTCCGTTCCTATGCATGCTGCCATTTTGCAGGGGAACGGAAATTAAAACCCACCAGGTGTGTGGTATTCACTGCAGAATTGAGGCTCCTGTGGATCTCTGCTTCCAATCTGAACTAAAGAGCAAATTTCTAGCTGTTGTGGTTGTCAAGATCTGTTTGACGGAGTGTGGGTGATGGCCGAGGAATCCCAGTCGCCAGTGATGGGGCTTGCAGGCCTTTGCCTCCTCCCCATAACTAGCAAAGCCAGAACACATTATGCAGAACATGGGAAAATAAGGGGGGGAATAATTCACGTAACTTGCATGATCAATGTTAAGAGATAGGTCACCTCCCATTTTCTTTTTTCTTTAGCACGGGGTACACAGAGAACATGGTTAAATCTTCCAATACATGCTTTTGTCTTTTCCTTTTACAGGCCACGGGGAAGGATTTGATGATGTGATTATTCGGGGGGACTTAGATGAGCTGAAGTTTGTGGCTTTTTACACCAAGTAAGTGCCCTGCAGCGCCCACGTTTTGCTAGAATGTAAGAAGAGCCCTGATGCAGGATCAGACCAAGGGCCCATCCAGACCAGCATTCTGTTCACACAGTGACCAACCCGCTGCCCAAGGGAAACCCACAGGCAGGACATGAGTTCAATAGCACCCTCCCACCTGTGTTCCACAGCAAATGGTGTAAACAAGCAATTGCAAAGGATGCTATGTATGCGCTGCACTCCTTGACCTCTGTTGGGCGCCCCATGTTTTCTGCTGGGACTGCATCGCACAAAAAAGGAGCAGAAATCAGTTCCAAGAAACACAGCTAAAAAAAACAACTTCAGAAAGCAAGTGTCTAACTCTTAGAACTGTGATTGTAAAGTGTGTGGACAGTAAAAGATACAAGTGCTCCTGTTTACAGTTCTAGTTGAAAAACAGGAAAGGAAACACTCCTTGTGTAATGCTCTGATCTCAATTCTACAATGAAACATAGTAGATCCAGCCGATTCACAGCTTCTTATAGAAAAGCTCAAAGATAACGCTGTTATCCATGGTCTTGTAACCACCACTTTGATTACCATCATTCGTCATATATAGGGCTGCCTCTGTAGTCTGTCTGGTCCAAAATACTGCCATGCAGCTACTAAGTGGAACTGGTCACTGGAACCAGTGCTTAGCTGCACTGGCATCTGGTCCATTTCCAGGAGAAATTCATATTGCTGGTGCTTACTTTCAACATCCTGCATGGATTGGGACCAGGCTACCTGAAGAGTCCCATATTGATCTTCAGAGGCCCTACCATCTAAGCAGGGCCGGCGCCAGACTATATTGCGCCCTAGGCAGGCGCGTTCTGAAGCCTCTGCCCCGACCCCCGCTTGCTCGCTCACTCCCGACCCCCTTGCCCGCCCACTCGCCCGCTCGCTCACCCACTCGCCCGCTCCCGGCTTTGAAGCCAGGATGCTGGGGTTGGGGGGTGGGGCGGAGGCTTTGAAGCGGCGCACCTGGAAATGGCTTCTTGGCATGCCGTACTGAAGCCTCCGCCTCCAACCCCAGCGTCCTGGCTTCGAAGGAGCCAGGACGCTGGGGTTGGGCGGTGGCTGGGACAGCGGCTTTGGAACAGCGCGCCCGGAAGCCGCTCTAGGAGAGCGGCTTCCGGGTGCGCTGTTCGGTGCCCTCATTTGCCTGTTGCTCTAGGCCGCCGCCTGAGTTGCCTTTATGACAGCGCCAGGCCTGCATCTAAGGAAAGGCAGATGACCACATGAGAGAGAGCCTTCTCCGCGGTGGCACCCCAATTGTGGGATAGTCTCCCCAGAGAGGTTCACCTGGCACCAGATGGCTGCTTTTATTCTCTGAGGCATTTTATTAGCACATTCTTAATGGAATTAGTTTTATGCTGCTCTTTATCTGCTGTTTTTACTAATTTGTTTTCTGATATTATACTTTTTTTTAATTAAGTGCATTTTTATGTGTTTGTAAAGCTGCCCCAGGGATTTTTCTCTGAAGGGCGAGATAATAATAACTCTAGATAACGTTTAACTAGATAAACAAAAAAAGAGGGATACCCAACAAGAAATGATGTGCATTTGCCTAGAGCAGCGTTCCCCAACCAGGTACCCTCCAGATGGGTTAGGTTGCAAGTTCCATCATTCCCATCCAGCATGATGGGAGTTGCAATTCAACACATCTGGAGGGAAGTCTGGTGTAGAGCTTGTTCCAGGAGACTCTGCCACAACACGGGCTTCCATGGCAGATGTTCTGGGGTTTCTTGGCATGTGACCCGACATGTGAAATGAGTTTTCTGGGGTCTGAAAGCCTGAAACTCTCCTGGACTGGGTGACATGGAAAACTGAGCTCCTGAAATTACGTGTTATTCTGCCATCTAGGAGGGCCCCCAAAAGATGGTCACTGACCCGCTGCGTACAGTCTTGGAGGTAACTGAGCAACGCTGGCTGATGAGGGCTAACTGGGGTCTCTCCTTCCAAACTGGGGCATTTGGGTCACCCCTTTTCTCATTCCTTCCCTCCACGGGTGCTGAAGTGATGGGATTCTAGATGCAAACTAAGCGGAATTTTCTATCTTCTGTTGGGCGGACTGACAGTCTTTTATGTTTAACAGAATTCTTTGTCAGCTTGGTCAAAACGCAGCATATTTCAGATGTGTGTATTACAGACAGAAGGAGGGACGAAGCCCATAGCACCACTCTGCTTTCTGCTTTCGAAGCAGCCCGTGCTTTTGAGGCACTTCTGTACTGGCACTTTGCTTGCTTTCTATTCCACCTGGTCCTGGGGGGCAACGTGGGCAGCTGCTGTCTAGTGTCTACTGAACAGTAGGGTGTTATTGCGTGAGTCAGGGTGCTTCTAGACGAGACTTCCAAACTCTGAGAATTTTTCCCCCAAGTTTGCATGAAAATCCACACACATTTCTCCTAATACACACATTTTTGTGTGCAATTTTGACTAATATACATTTTTTCTAAGTAGTTTTCTCAAAAACACATTAAATGTATTTTAATGTTATTTTCCTTCATATACGCTTTTTTGCATATGCTTCCCCCTGGTAGACACATTCTGAATGCATTTTTTAAATCAGAGAACTCCCTTACAAAATTTGGAGAAATGCGAATTTCTAAGGATAACTGAGTTTCGGTTTACATATTGGTTTGAAACTGCAAAATTAGCGGTTCGCATTAAAATGTGAACCAAACAGATTTCTAGCCCATCCATGGCAATCGCCCTGACACAGAGGCCAGATGTCTTTGTCTCTGTTTGTTTCCCACTGCTCCTGCCGCATCATTCCTGGCCATCAGGAAAAACTTCCTGACTGTTAGAGCAGTACGACAATGGAACCAGTTACCTAGGGAGGTTGTGGGCTCTCCCACACTAGAGGCCTTCAAGAGGCAGCTGGACAACCATCTGTCAGGGATGCTTTAGGATGGATTCCTGCATTGAGCAGAGGGTTGGACTCTTTGGCCTTGTGGGCCCCTTCCAACTCTGCTATTGTATGATTCTATGATTCTTTCCTTGCCACATAAAATCCACTAGGAAGGGAAAGATGGGATAATTGTACAATGCCTTTTGATAGGAGCTGGAACCCTCCGAATTCTCCTGGCCTGGTTTGGTACGTTGGGAGGTGAAGGCGCTTACTTAAATGGACTGCTCTCTATTACCGTGGGGGGGGGGGTTTACCTCGCGCTAGTAGAGTCAGGTGCTGTACTCCTCCTTCCTGTATTTCCATTGGTGATGGACTCTTCTTGAGTGATGGATCGTTCTCTCTACTTGTCCACACGATGCAGCTGGAATTTTCATTCTGCCTTGAAGAAGCGGCTCTTGATCAGACAACTGAGGTGGTTTGTGGGGAGGAGAAGGATTGTTGTTACCGGGCATTCATCCGGGTAGATTTCGCTTCTCTGACCCAAATTGGCTAAGCTGGAGCTTCACATGTTTTGCCGCAGGCAACTGCTGCACCTAATGAAAGAGATCATGAATGCAAAAACAACACAGCCCAAGATGTGTTGGATTTGGGTATAAAACTTGGCTTGGGCACAGCAGCAAAATAATCTGCTCAAGGAATGGAGTCTTTGGTAGATGGTCAATTTGCTGGCACACTCCCTTCAATTTAAGAATGGGGTTTAGACAAAATAATAATAATAATAATAATAATAATAATAATAATAATAATAATAATAATGGCAGTACCTGTTTTCCTGAAAATTAACAGTCTTTGGTACGGTTCACACACCACGCAAACCCACACTCAGTGGTTGTGTGGGTTGTTGAACTGTGGATTAGAGTCTTGCCTGAACCCAAGACATTTTCAGCAAGGTTGCTTGTTAACCATGCAGTGTGGCTTGTTAACCACTCTGAACAATCCAACAACAACCCATGGGCTTTCAAGGTGGCTTGTCCCAGAAAAATAAGCCACACTGCATGGTTAACAAGGTACCCTGTGGAAAATGTCCTGCGTGCAGGAAACACGCTAACCCACAGTTCAACACACAACCCACCATTCAACCACTGTGGCTGCTTTCTAGGTGTGTGTGGAATGGGTCTACTTTGTCCCAAAATTCAGAAAGGAGCTCTGATGAGGTAGTTCTCCCCTCCAATTTTCTGAGAGGCTCTGTCTCTCCATACCATAGGATTACCCATTTGGGATAACCACTTCCTTATAGCCTATGGGAATTAACCAAAATGCTTACAGCTCTGTCATTTTTTAAGGTAAAGAGATGAAACTTGCACTGTGATAGCTCTTAAGTAGGGCTTTAGGCATGCCAAGTTTGAAGCAGATCGGTTTATCTCTTGACTTTTAGGATTTTTTAAAAAAAAGTTTGAGGTTTTAAAATTATTAAACCGCTGTCATTATTAAAGATAAAGAGGTGAAAGTTGGCACCATGATAGCTCTTAAGTAGGTGCCAAGTTTCATCTCTTTATCTTTAAAAATGAGAGCTGTAAGCATTTTGGTTAATTCCCATAGGCTATAATGAAATGGTGGTTATTGTGTTGTCCGAACTGAGCCTGTGTGTGGGTTAGCATGTTGTACAAACCCAGCCATTTTCTGTAGTGATATGCCTTAGCAAGGAAGGACAGAGCTCCTGCTTTGCATATAGAAGGCCCCAGTTTCAATACCTGGCATCTCCAGGTAGGACTGGGGAAATCCCTGCCTGGAACCCTGGAGAGACATTGGCCGTCAGTGTGGACCAGCCTTCCCCAACCTGGGTTCTTCCAGATGTTTGGGCCCACAACTCTCAACAGCTACGACCACTGGCCATGCTGGCTTGGGTGGACTGAGAGCCAAAATATCTGGAGGGGCCCAGTGGAGACAACCCTAAATGGGCCAATGGTCTGGCTTTGTATACGGCAGCTCCATGTACTCATGTTTCTTTTGTTCCATGGGAAATCCACTGAAAGGACAAATCAGAGTCAAATTGCAGCAATATCTCAGCTTGAAGGTTAGACACCCCTGTTTACGCAAATTAACACATAAAATTACCCAAAGGGTGAAAACAGGCATGACTTGAGAGCAGAGCTCACTGTAAATTCTCAAACTGCAACAAGAGCCTTGGCAGTGACTTTGTCTTCCAGGTTGTGGAATGCTTTCCCTCCAGAACTTGTCCCTGGGAGGAGAGGAGGTACGTTTCATCTGAACACAGTGAGGGCCCTTAACGCTCTAAAAATGTCACATGCACCCTTGCCCTAAACCACCTATTGGGTCACACAGAGGAGAGCCAGGATCTCTTCTCGATCCTCCCAGAGTGCAGGACACGGAATAATGGGCTCAAGTTAAAGGAAGCCAGATTCCAGCTGGACATCAGGAAAAACATCCTGACTGTTAGAGCAGTACGACAATGGAACCAGTTACCTAGGGAGGTTGTGGGCTCTCCCACACTAGAGGCATTCAAGAGGCAGCTGGACAACCATCTGTCAGGGATGCTTAGGGTGGATTCCTGCATTGAGCAGGGGGTTGGACTCGATGGCCTTGTAGGCCCCTTCCAACTCTGCTATTCTGTGATTCTATGATTCTATAAGAGAAGCCGACAAGCTTGCCTGCCACTCAGCTGTTTCCTGGGGCCTGGGGAAAGCGCTCCAAGACCCACCGGGTCCTTTGGATGATTTCCTGCCCCCCCTAAGCACCTCTGTTGCCTCCCTTCGCCACCCTCTTTCTTTCTTTCTTTCTTTCTTTCTTTCTTTTAGGAACGATGAGGTGGTTGCTGTGGCAAGTATGAACTACGATCCCCTTGTCTCCAAGGTTGCGGACGTCATGGGTGCTGGCAGAGCGATCCGGAAGCGAGACGTGGAGTAAGCAGATGCACCTGAGCCCAGGCTGCCATTTCCCACAGGCTCATTAGTCCACCCACCCATTTTTTCCCTTTTCTGTTTGCAAAGTTTCTTGACTGATCACAGAGGGAAGGGGTTACTGACAATCCCCCCCCCTCCGCCCTTTCTAGGAGGCACAGGGCCGTGTGGGACAATGTTGTCTGCATTCCACAAATGCACGGTTGAACCATAAAACTGAGCATTGATTGCAGCATCTGGTAGATCTCAGCATTTATTTTAAATTCAAGTTTCTAGTCCTTAAGCCTGCAAATATCAGCTCGAAAGTCAGACTGACAGTCTTTCTTTTCTGGGAAAGACTTTTGGCACTTCCCAGCGGTGGGACAGGTGAGCTTTTCCCCAGTAAGCGGATGCAGTGATAGGGAAACAGCTCACCTGCTTGGAAGCTTTTGGCTAATGCCTGGTGAGCGCTTCAGTGTTGGGGTGCTGTGACTTCCAGTGGACGAGGGTCGGCCTCATTGGCCTATTATTTTGGGTGTTCATTTTGACCCTTCCCATAAACAGTAAATGAAGTTGGAAAATTGTTGCAAAAAAGTAGCACATACATAATATGCAGAATTTTAAAAAGGCAAGTTCCTAGCCCCTGTGGCTGTAGAGAGAAACATGAAAGTGTGTGGTCAATGCCCGCTGAAATCTCAGAAGCCGGAGAAGTGGGCCAGCTTGGGGCAGAATTCTGATGGTCTGAGCAGGGTGGGAGGGGTGCAGAGTCCTGGGCTCTTGCAACAGGGTGATTCAGTTCGCAGCAAATATTTATCCTCCTCTTCTCTTTCTTTCTTCTTCTTTTTCTCCTTTTATGCTGCAATTTAAGGCTCTTCATCCGCTATGGCAAGTATGTATGCTTGAGTCGGCACGTTGCGCTTGCTAACCGTTTCACATCCAACAGCTAACTTTCCACCAGGAGCTCAGTCCGAGGAAACACTCCCTCCACTTTGAAAGGAGCCTCTGGATTATTAGAATTTGCCTGTTTCTGTAGTCCCGGGGTGGGGGGCGGGGCATGTGCCTCCCTGCTGCCCCCGCAAATTCAGTCAATATTTCAGAGAGTTGAAAGAAAGGATTTGCAGGTTTTCTGAACTGCCTTGAACTCTGGGTGGAGGCAGTCAATGGGCCCGTTCGGACAGCGCGCTAAACCATGGTTAGGCCACTAGCCCTTTTGCAGCAAGAAGTTAATGAGCGTGTTTAGACTGTGGTTGTGTAGCCACCATGGTTAGGAATGGTTCACGTGGCACGCTAAGCCACAATGTTTAGCTCAAAATGCTTAACCACCGTGGCTCAGCGTGTCATCTGAACAGGGTCAGTGGGAGAGCTTTAGAAGAGGGAGCATTGCTGCTGCTGCCCCGCCGTCTGTCTCCTCTGGCTAACACCTCTGCGCCTTTCCAACCTGCAAACCGCCCTTGTCTGCTTGCAGCCCAGGGTTAAGGCTCTTGGGCGGAAGATCAGGAAGCGTTCCCGCAATGATGCTCCTTTTTTGTCTTCCCTATAGAACTGGAGACATGTCCTGGCTCACTGGAAAAGGCTCCTAACAGCCCAAGAAACAAACGGATGGTTTTCGACGGACTCCGCAGAGGAGCGCCACGCGCCCTTCGGAGAGTTTGAGGAACCCGGCACCTTCCCCCAAACCTTCCCCAGGGCCCTTGTTCTCCTCCCGCCTCCCCCAAGGGACCCTCCACGGCAAGATTCACCTGCACTTTAGTAGCCGATCATGGCCTGGCCTTCTTGGCCTTCTGGGGCCAGGCTGGACGCACGCTGCTGGAGAGCTCTCCACGAGGTCAGGGGAACTGCTGCAGAGAGTGGGAGGCGCCGGTCACTCGCAGTCTCTTGGCACTGGTGTGGAGAGCCTTTGTCCGGAGCAAAGGGGCTGCAAAGGCTACTCTCTGGCAGGGGAAATCTCCACGGATTGCTGTCGGCCCCATCCATGGTGGCTGCTGCTGCTCACCATCCCCGCTCAGACGGCCGTTCCTCCTTTCTGCTCCGTGGCCTGCCACGGTTCCTCCCAAGCACGTTCTTCCATGCTTTTACTGCAGTGAGCTCGCCGCCGCCGCCTTCTTCCTTCATGTGGGCCAGTGGCCACAGACCTGGGAAGTGTCTTGGAGCAACCCTGAGCAAAGGGAAACAGGGCGGGCAGAGGAGGGAGGCGAGAAGCCCGGTTGTGCATGGGAACGCCTGCCGTCCCTCGCTTCCCTTTGTCGGCCAAATTGCTGCTGCATTTGCATAGGTGCAGCTTTCTCCTGGCTCTCTCCTGCCCGGTGGGGAACTCTATGGGTGTTCTCCTGGAATGCAGAAGCAGCACAGCATTCAGCTTCCTAGTCATTGCAGCTTCCTTCCTTCCTTCCTTTTTAAAGAAGCAAGTTTCTAGCCCTCAAGGGGTTGCCAAGTTACGCTTGCAAGTGTGTGGGGAATGTGCCTGCTGAAATCTCAGTAGCCGGAGAGGTGGAGCAATACTATTTTCAATACTCCTCCTACGATTAGCAAGCCAGAATAAATTCCTGAAGGTCAGAGAAACAAGGCAAATGGTTCCCACTTGCAGCATCCATACAGATACCAGAATTCTGGTTTTCTTGGTTGCTTGAATTTGTCTTTTCTTTTCACCCTGGCTAAACAGAGCTGCCCAGAGAGAGGCACATACCTGTCCCGTGAGGTGTAGGGGGTGGGGAGGCGGAACCTCTCCAAATAATCCACCCAAATAATTGCTCCCAACTGTTACTTCCTCTGGTCAGTCAATTGGCTTTTTCTAGATATGTTTTCGTTGCAATTCTGGGGCCTGCTTGCTGGGAATGATGGGAGTTGCAGTCCAGCACACCTGGAGGGCACCAGCTTGGAAAAGGCCAACACAGGAGAAATGAGAGGCCCAGGTTTGCTTTTAGCGGAAGTGGCAAATCATTCCCATCGGAAACTCCAGGCCCCGAGGGCGGGTTCTTCATGTGCTTGGTTCCTGCTAAATTTCTCTTCCCGAGTGGTCATCCCCCTGGTGGGGGTGCAGCTGTGGAAGAGGCTGCAGCTGAGCCTCCTCCCCCTTCCTCAAAGAGGGCTAGCCGCCTGCTCCAAGCCTCTGAAGCACCCTCCGCCTCTGCCGTGCTGATAGCAGAGTTGCCCTGTTCCAGGTTGACAGAGGCCTGGTGGTTGCAGGCAGGACTTCTACAGCTGCAGCATTTCTTGTTGCTACTGTTGGATTCCTGCTCCTGGGGTGGGATGAGGTGGGCTGCTCAAAGCCCAAAGCGGTGGTGACGGCATTTGCTTGACCATGTAGCTTCATGGGGCCAAATCTAAATGTCCGCTCACTTTGTCAAGGTGTCATGCAAAATTAGCCATCTCACAATTTGTCCACTTTTTTCTAGGTTCTTAATAAACTAATATACATGATACCACCCGTCTCCTGTCTTGCTTCAAATTGTGCTGTTGGTTGGGATGACAGGAGGCCTCTTCTGGCATTGCCCCGTTTTCTTTCTATTTATTAACTTATTGCATTTCTATACCGCCCAATAGCCGGAGCTCTCTGGGCGGTTCACAAAAATTAAAACCATTCCAAGTATAAAACAACAGTATAAAAACATGATATAAAATATGATATTAAAAGCACAACCAGGATAAAATCAGCAACAGAGCAGAAATACAAATTGAAAACACACATTTTCTAACGGTGCCCTGCTCCTGTGCCTTTAAACTCAGCCTGACGAGGCACATTTAACTGGCGTGTGGATGTCGCCCCCCCCATCACTGGAAAAAGTGTCACTTTCCGAACTGTACCTGGTGTTTGGAGGCCACTGGGTTTCGCTGGTGCACCCGTGTGGTCTCTCTGGCCGAGTGGGTAGAGCTTTCTCCCCCCTCATCCTCTGGGATCCTCATGATGGGCCTTGAGGAGGGATTTGAAAGCAGGAAGGTGTCCTGGGAGGCAGCTCCAGGCCTGAGAGGCAGCAAGGGGGAATTGAGGGACCAGGAGACCTTTGGACGGCTCAGGGCACAGAAGGTGAGAGACAGTGGCGTGTGGGGAGATCAGAGGCCTACAGCCAAGCAGGGGCAAGAAAGGGATTTAAGTAGTGCCATGTCATCACAGCTTTTTATGTTTTTAAACTTCGTATATTTGTTTTTAATGTTTACTGTTTTTAACTTTTGTAAACTGCCCAGAGAGCTTCGGCTATGGGGCGGTATATACCGTATTTCTTCGATTGTAAGACGCCATCGATTGTAAGACGCACACTAATTTCAGAACCACCAAGAGAAAAAAAAAAGCTTTGATTCTAAGAAGTAATAAACGCACCTGCAATTCTAAGATGCACCCCGTTTTTAGAGATGGGAGGGAGGTTCTGGGCTCTCCCACACTAGAGGAATACAAGAGGCAGCTGGACAACCCTCTGTCAGGGATGCTTTAGGGTGGATTCCTGCATTGAGCAGGGGGTTGGATTCGATGGCCTTGTAGGCCCCTTCCAACTCTGCTATTCTATGATTCTATGTTTCTATGTTTATATGGTGAAAAAAGTGCATCTTAGAATCGAAGAAATTAGCAAGGGAGTGCTGGATACAGGTGAGAGGACTGAGGTGAGTCAGTGGAAGACTAGAGAGGATCATGGTCCAGGAAGAGGTGACCAGGTCACGGACCAGAGCTTTTGCAAAGCGGTGGGGGAAAGAGCCCTATTTTGGAAACGTTATAAATAGAGAAGTGACAGGGCTTGGGTGTAAGAATGAGAGAGAAATTCATTGGGTTCACATTTTAATGCAAACTTAACTTTGCACTTGTATTTATTTATTTTATTTTATTTTATTTATTACATTTATATCCCACCTTTTTTCCTCCATGGAGCCCAAGACAGTGTACATTATCCTCCTGCTGTCCATTTTATCCTCACAACAGCAACCCTGTGAGGTAGGATGGGCTGAGAGTCTGTGACTGGCCCAAAGTCACCCAGTGGGTTTCTGTGGCCGAGGGGGGACTAGAACCCAGATCTCCTGACTCCCAGTCCAACACCTTAGCCACTACACCAAATAAATAAATAAAAACCAGTTTTCCTTTGAAATTCGCACTTCCCCCAAATTTTCAGTGGAGTTCTTCCAACAAAAAATGCATTATAAAATATATAGAAGCGAAAGGTGCACACAAAAATCTTATATGCATTTTTGTGCACATTTTATGTGTATATACGCAAATTCAAAACTGCATTATATTAGGAAAGTTGCTGGCACGTGCACATTAGACAAAAATATCTACAAAAATGCACGGATTCCGAGAAATACACAAATGTGTCTGATTTCCATGCAAATGTTTGGGACAAACTGAATTTAAGACAGGGAAAATGAACACTGGAGAGAAAGCGTAATTCACAGATTCGTTCATCTCTACTTGCTGACAGACTGAATATGAGGAACAAAAGGGAGAGAGGAGCCCACGACCACGCCGTGGCTTTGGGCCTTTTCAACAGGATGGATGGTAAATTAGGGATGAGGATTCGTTGGCTTTGCATTGAAATTTGTAATTCCTGAACAAATGGAAACACAGTTATCTTTTGGCATTCCCTCCTCCCTGAATTTTGCAATAAAGTTCTCCAATCAAGAATGTGTACATTGTGGAATGGTTTGCACAAGAAACTGTGCATTTTTGAAAATAACATGAAAATGCATTGTATATGGAGAAATTGCTTGCAAAATGATGTACAAAAATGCATAAAGGGAAATGAGACTATTAGAGGGAGAGGGAAAGGAAGCAGCTGCTGAACTTTGCAACTTAGAATCTAGTGCCTGAATTTGTTTTTTTCCTCCTCCCTCCCAATCCCCCTTTCCTTTTGTGTCATTTTTTTTTTAGATTGTAGGCTTGTGGGGAGAGACCATCTTAAGAAATATTTTTGTAAGCCACCTTGAGAGCCTTTTGGCTAAAGGGTAGGATAAAAGTGCTAAAATAAATAAATGTATATGAAAATGCAGAGAAATGTCCCTGTGGCATTGTTGTTTTTTAATTGCAAACTGTTGCTGAACTGGAACAAAATGAAGACAAAAGAATGGCTAAATGAAACGGAGAGCTTTGCCCATCCCTAATGGCGATATTATTAGTGGATAAAGAGAGTGTCTGGGGAGAGGAGAGTTTAGGAGGGAAGCCCCCCCCCCCCGATTGTGGGAAGCCCACTCCTCTCGTTGCTTGACTGGGACTGAAGAGATGAGCTTGCCCAGCACCTGGGGGGTGGGGTACGATACACAGCCGGTGGGCTACCTTTCGCTTTGTGGGTCACCAATTGCTTTGCTTCGTTACCTTTAACGGCAACTTTGTCTGTAGCTACCGGGGCTGTGAAGCTGTACAAGGTCAGCGTGGGATCATGTTGCCATCTGCAGATCAAAGCGCTGTTAAAGTTGTCTGTGAAGTAGCTGGTCAAAAACCAGCCACTCCTGCCCCATGTTGTGCCACGGGGCAGGGAAAGGAAGAAGGCAGCTTGACCCAGCAAACGGTGTTTTCTGCTTCCTGGGCCCTATTTTGAGCACGGCCGGATTACTCCTGGCCAGACGGGCGGCATGCGGCCCGAGCGACAGCTGAGCTGCTCTCCAGCCCTGTAATTCGATTAGCGGTGCGTCTTCCCAGCCCTGCCTGATCCAGGTCGGGAACGGGAGGGAGGTGGGTGAGGAACAGGACAGGGGGCAGACGGTGGTCCCTCGGCGAGAACCATGGCGCTGCAGACGCCTCTCCCTCCCAATCTCCGGAAGGGCTTGACGACTTTCAGTGGCTCTCTCTTCATCAACAATAAGACGGGCGACTGTGGCGTGGCACATATGTACCAGCCAGGTAGGATGTTTGGGCAGCGGTCTTCCATAGGGCCCGGGCACAACTAGCGGGGCCTTCAACATTGCACGGAGGCTAATGACGCTCCACTATTCCTACATCCCACCCCCTGCCGATGCTCCAGGTTTCAGTTAGAACTCAGACGGAGCTGTCCAAGGTGTGAGGAACCTGGGATAGCTCCTGAGGCGTTCTGATTGTTTCTGACCGAAATCCAGAGCGGTTTACTACCCCACTGACATCAGAGCCACCAGCCTCCACTGGTTGTATTACTTATTGTGTTTCTACCTGCTATTCAGTTAGTCTGAAACAGTTATTCTGAAAGCCCTAAACGGTTTGGGGCCAGGTTATTTGAAGGAACGCCTCCTCCCATATGTACCTGCCTGGACCTTAAGATCATCCACAGGGGCCCTTCTCTGTGAGCCCCTGCCAAAGGAAGTGAGGCAAGTGGCTACTAGGAGGAGGGCTTTCTCTACTGTGGCACCCCGGCTGTGGAATGAGCTCCCCAGAGAGGTCCGCCTGGTGCCTACACTGTACTCCTTTCGTCGCCAGCTGAAGACCTTTTTATTCTCTCAGTATTTTAACACTTAATTTTAACTTAAATTTAAATCTTACTGTTTTAACTCTGTATTTTAATCTCATATCAATTTTGCTGCGTGGTTTTATCCTGGTTGTGCTTTTTATACTGTATTTTGTATTTGTGCTTTTAACTTGTTGGTTGTTTTATGATGGTTTTAATTTTTGTGAACCGCCCAGAGAGCTTTGGCTATTGGGCAGTATAAAAATGTAATAAATAAATAAATAAATAAATAAATAAATTGTCCTGCACAGACTACTTGCTTTCGTCCATTCTCTGTTCCCCTCATAAAATGAATGATTATTTATTCACTTGTTTGTTTTTACATTTATTTCCCACACACAAGGAGCCCAAGGCAGCATATATGATCCTCCTCCTCCTCCTCCTCCTCCTCTCCATTTTGTCCTCACATCAACCCTGTGAGGTAGGTCAGTCTGAGAGTCAGTATCTGCCTGAGTGGGGACTAGGATCCGCTCCTGAGTCCCCGTCTGCCCCTCTAAACGCTACACCACACTGGCTGTAGTTCTGTTACGGAACTATAAAACATGGGCCATGATCCTGTGCAGGCCCTAAGACATTTAGTGCTTGCGCATGAGGATTTAGACATCTGTAGTAGAGACAAAATGTCTGCCCCCACCCCAACACGCATGAGTTTTAACCTCTAGGGAAAAGCAAGAAATGTTTTTGTCTACACTCGCTGTCTTGACTTTCTTTCTAGTAACTCTGCTTTGGATCCTTTTCAATCTGGATTCCATCCTCTACATTCCACCGAAACAGCCCTTACTAAGATCACCAATGATCTCCTTACAGCCAAGTCTAAAGGCCATTATTCCGTTCTTATTCTCCTTGCTCTAACTGCAGCCTTTGACACAGTTGATCATGATCTTCTCTTAGATTCCCTTCATGACCTTGGATTTTGTGGCTCTGTCTATAACTGGTTTGCCTCCTATCTAGCGGGTCGCTCTTTCAGCGTGTTGGCTAATGGCAGCTCGTCTTCCTCCTTTCCCCTTTCAGTAGGGGTTCCGCAAGGCTCAGTGCTTGGCCCGTTGTTGTTTTCCTTATACATGTTGCCCTTGGGCAAGCTTATTCAATCTCATGGCCTCCAATATCATCTGTACGCCGATGATACACAACTATATCTGTCATCTCCGGAATTTTCTCCTGATGTTCACGATCGTATCTCGGCATGTCTTTCAGATATCTCAGCTTGGCTGCTTCATCGTCGTTTGAAACTTAATATGGCAAAGACTGAATTGCTTGTTTTTCCTCCTAAACCTTCTCCTCATCTCTCATTCTCTCTTACTGTCAATGATGTTACGCTTACTCTGGTCAAGGAAGCTCGTAGCCTTGGCTTTATATTTGACTCCTCGCTCTCCTTTATTCCTCATATTGAGGCAGTAGCTAAATCTTGTCGTTTCTTCCTGTATAATATTGCCAGGATTCGATCATTTTTGTCTGTCTCTTCTGCCAAGACGCTTGTTCATGCGCTGGTTATTTCACGGTTGGACTACTGCAACCTTCTTCTCTCTGGCCTTCCTTCTTCTCACATCAGTCCGTTGGTTTCTGTTCACCACTCTGCCGCAAAGATCATCTTCTTGGCTCGCCGCTCTGACCATGTTACTCTGCTTCTGAAATCTCTTCATTGGCTTCCAATTCACTTCAGAATCCAATATAAACTTCTCCTGTTAACCTTCAAAGCTTTTCACGGTCTAGCTCCTTCCTATCTCTCCTCTCTCATCTCACACTATTGCCCCGCTCGTGCTCTTCGCTCCTTTGATGCCATGTTTCTCGCCTGCCCAAGGGCCTCTACTTCCCTTGCTCGGCTTCGTCCATTTTCTTCTGCTGCCCCTTACGCCTGGAACGCTCTTCCAGAACATTTGAGAACTACAAGTTCAATCGCAGCTTTTAAAGCTCAACTAAAAACTTTTCTTTTTCCTAAAGCTTTTAAAACTTGAAGTTGTGCGGACTTTATACTGCTAGTCTTACCCTACCCTGTGCCTGCTTACCCTACCCTGTGCCTGTTGGCATTCTCTTCCCCTCCTTATTGTTTTACTATGATTTTATTAGATTGTAAGCCTATGCGGCAGGGCCTTGCTATTTACTGTTTTACTCTGTACAGCACCATGTACATTGATGGTGCTATATAAATAAATAATAATAATAATAATGTTTATTCCTATCGTTACTCAATTCATTTTCATTGCTGAAAACCTTCATTAATTTTATTATTCAGGAGAAGAGTATTCATTGTCACAAATATCATGTATTTCCCCAAACATTTCACTTCCAATGGATTTAAGCAGAGAGGATCTCCTTTTGTGCCCAGCTTCCTAGGTGTTGGAGACCAAGGGTGTAAGTCATGCTTTACAACACATTACACATGTCTCCTCAGAACTAAGTCCCATTGACTTCAATGGGGCTTACTCCCAGGAAATGGGCATAGGGCTGCAATCTTAGTTGTGCCTAACTTATCCCATAAATTTCAGTTGAACTTTACAGCCAGTGTGTGTAGTGGTTAGAGTGATGGACTGGGTATCGGAGGATCCAGGTTCTAGCCCCCACTCATCTGTGAAGCTCGCTGAATGACTTTGGTCCAGTAACAGACTCTCAGCCCATCCTACCTCATAGGGTTGCTGTGAGGAAAAAATGGAGAGGAAGAGTATCATGTACTCTGCCTTGGGCTCCTTCAAGGGAAGGCTGGATATAAATCTAATGATAAATAAATAAATAAATAAATAAATAAATAAATAGGCTTCCTCCTCCTGGTGCCTTCCAGATGTGTTGGGCTGAGCATGGAGAAGGAGCCAGGGCGGAGAGAACCACAACAGTTATGAGGTAGCAGGGGATGGGGAGGGGTGAGCACTTTCTGGGAACCGAGGTCAGAGCATTAGCTCTGAGCTCAGTTCCGAGAAACTGAAAAATCCCATGCAATCTAGACAGTGTCTAGTGGCCATAGGATTCCTCCCAAAAAGCAGCTAATAAATCTTTGTAAAAAAATTAAAAAATAAGAAGAAAACTGGTAATCATTCCATAGGAAACCATTTTCTTCCTGACCTGCTGTTTCAAACAATCCTTTCTATTTTCTATCCTGTTCAGGGCACACAGTGCTTTCCAGCCTGCCGCTACAAATGATGCTCTATTTCAACGTCTTCTATTTCCCGTTCTGGTGTCTGTCGGAGGGGGTCATGCTGGAACTCAAGGTATCAACGTGCCATTGAAGGCTGTTTTGTGTAGCCTCTGTGTGTGTGTGTGTGTGTGTGTGTGTGTGTGTTGTTGGAGATTTCCATCCACTCAACGCTTGGGGTTGTTGAACAGGGCAGGAGCCCTGGGGGCTTCACCACTGGCGCTATGGAAGAGACAGGGCCGGTGTGAACAATTTGATGCCTCTTGCAGCTGCAGCAAATGATCTAGTGATAGTTCTGTTCCATTCTGGGCTGCATCTGGAATGTCAGCTCTGGGAGCCACGTTTCAAGAAAGTGCAACCAGTGGGCAACATTTACCCAAGAGAAGAGAAGATTTAGGGGAGACATAATAGTGGTCTTCAAATATCTGAAATGGTGCTGTGCAAAAGATGGGGCAGAGTTGTCCTCTGTTGCTCCTTCAACTCCCAGAAGCCCCTGTCAGGACCCCGGGTGTTGAAGTCCAAAACATCTGGATATCTACTTTCTGCCCACCCTGGACTAGATGACTTCCATGGACCTTCTCATGAACTGGGAGGTATTTGGGAGAGACCGCAAAGGATCTGGGTGCACGCTCTTCTAGGAGCACGTGTTGCTTAGGAATGTGGGAGGCTGCAGTAGACTGAATCAGGGCCACTGGTCTGCCTGCCTGTCTGACTGTAAGTGGCTATGGATGGTTCCAGGCAGGAAGCCCTCCCCCGTGGACTAAGCGTGGAACCTTCTGCCCGGGAGGCCTGTGCTCCACCTGTGAGCCAGAGCTCTTCCCCGGTCATCGGCAGCCCTAAAGAGCAGTGATCCTTCTCAAATGCCCACTGGCATTGCATGTACAGGGAGGCCAGTTGTTAGACCAGCTTTGAGATTTGAAAGAGAAGGAAATACTTTGATTGCCCAATACTGTAAGTATTGCAGAGCAAGAGATGAACCCGCAGGTCTCCAAATCAGCCCTGGGGAAAAGACTCCCACACTACAGTCATTCAAGAGGCAGCTGGACAACCATCTGTCAGGGATGCTGTAGGGTGGATTCCTGCATGGAGCAGGGGGTTGGACTCGATGGTCTTGTAGGCCCCTTCCAACTCTGTTATTCTATGATTCTATGACTCCTCACAGCTTGGTACCTACAGGCTGATCACAGCCATAGCTGCAGATGTGCAGGACTTGAGCTCAACCACCTCTCCCTGCCCTGCTAAATTTGCAATGCCAGGAGACCTTAACATATTTGGTGCTGTGCAGAGGACAAAACAGGAGCAAGGAAGCCTCCAGGGCGTGAGGAAATAGTTCATTCACCTGAGCAGCATTTTGGCAACAGTCTTTTCCCTGTTAAAAAAAAGTAAAACTCTTTCCACCTTGTAAATCTCCAACAATGAGATTTCAAAACCTTCCTGGTTTGTTCTTCAACAGCTTCCTACAATTCTACGGCTTGATCTGCCTTTCCAGCGTTTAGCCCTGTTGCTTCATGCCCAGTATGGTGCAGAGCGGTTTAGGAGAAGACCGGTCTCGCGTGTTTAAAGGAGTGGGTGGAGTCCGGGGCAGCAGGGAGTTGTGCTACAGCCTTCCTCAAGCTCATGCCCCCCACGTTTTGGACTGCAACTCCCATGCTGTCTGGGAATGATGGGAACTGTAGTCCAACACATCTGGAAGGCACCAGCTTGGGGAAGGGTGGTGCCCCATGTTGTGGGCTGATGAATTCTGTGTGGTGAAATCAAGCTGGTTTCTTTTCATCTCTCTATTTTAATGTTCTTACAGTATAGTTTGCTGCCCACTTACTATCAGTTTCTGCTTGTTGCTGCATACCTGTTGCTCACCTTAGCTGAAGGTTTGCGCCTGTACCTTGGATACCTTGGAAATTTGCAGGAAAAGGTAATTTCCAGGAAAACGGGGGGCTACGACTATTTGTTTACATTTATGTCATATACTTTTATTTCTGGAAACCATCCTTCATCAACAATGGATCCCAGAGCGTTTAAAGCCACATATTAAAATAGCAAATACTCAACAAACATATACTACATTTTAATTATAATATTATGATAGTTCAGATACTACCCCACCATCCATACTCCTACACAATATACTGGCGTTCTTCAAACACTTTCCGCCACGACCCAGTGCAATACTCTCAGACCCCTCAAGGCCCTCTTCCTGTGCTCAGTCTGAAACTGTCTGCCATGGAATGTGCAGGGCAGGAAGCAGGGATTGAGAGATTCACCGTCCCTGAATGAACCTCCCTTCCACCTTCCAACGTTTGCAAACCTTTGAACTGCACCGACATTTTCAGTTTTGCTGTTGTACGTTTGGGGTGCACATTGGAGAGTCAAATTTGCAGTCTGAATGTGAAATTTGGTATCAAAATGTGAGTGCTTTGGACTTGTCAGTGTCTCTTAAGTATTTCGTTTTTAGTTCATGTCAAAATGTTGAAATCTCAAAAGCAGCCAACTCTCAAATTCTGTCAAAATGAAACAAAAATAGAACTGCATGTCAGCTAGCTAATACTGTCAGATATCAGCTGCCAAATAGCTAATACTGAAATCAGATAATTGAATCAAGTATCCAATCTTGAACTAAATATAATTGGATGCCAAAGGCCTGGCAAGCACTTGCTTTATTTCTTCCATTTTTCATCTCACCCACCTTTCAAGTAACTCAGGGTTCCCCTTCCATTTTATCCTCACAAGGTAGGTTATCCTTGGGGAAAGTGAGACTGGGATCAAGGTCACCTAGAGAGCTCCTTGGTTAAGTGTGGATTTAAACTCATGGGTCCTAAGTTTTAGTCCAACACTCTAACCATGGCCACACAGGCTTTCGCACTCAACTCTTGAGAGAACAGGTGTCTCTACATTAAGTAAAAAACCTGCATTGAATTGAGGAAAGTCCTTCCTCGGCAAGTTCATAGCGTTACATCGGCACTACACGCTGCTGATATCGCACCATTCAACTTTACTAGCTTCTCTGTGATCTTTTTGAAAGTGGGGTAAAAGGGGGAAATCATGGGAGATGCCCCAGAGGTTAGCGACATTGTGTAAAGGACCCGCGAACTCCTGTGCATGATCACAAACGTGCAATCAATGGCTCGTGTAGAGACACCCAATGCTTAGTGGAGGGTAAATATGAAAAATTCATAGAGGAGAATTGTGGGGAGCAAATTTGGCTCCAATGCAGACTAGGCTTCCCTTGTGCTTCCGAGACCAATTTCAGGGGTGAGATTTGGGGCTTGGTGGCCACCAAAGGGTGAACCCTTGCACAGAGCAGCGCCCCACGTGGGTCAGGTCTTTCCAGCCTCACTAGCAAACAGCCAACCCCTCTTCCGGGTCTGCTGCAGGTTCCGGAGCTCGCTGGCTTCATCCTCCTGTCCTTCCTGATTGAGATGCCCGTCCTGCTGTTCATCCTGACTGATGAACACATCGTCAGGCTGCCCCTGGAGACGGCGGTGCACCTGATCCTCCTCCTGTTCCTCGTCTCGGAGATCTCAGCCGCCTTCCCGGCACTCAAAGGGATGGCCAAAGAGCTGGCCCTGCAGTTCTACCTGAAGCAATTTGAAGAGGGGCCGGGCAGGGTGGGGCAGCAGGCCAAGAGCACAAGAGCCGGCCAGTGGGGCAGCCAGCCGCCAATAGGCCCTGAACCCGCCCCACTGTCTGCACGGAATCACTGACGGGCCTCTTACTGCAAAAGAAGGCTCCAAACCCCATGTGAGGCAATACCTTTATTAGGACTAATAAAAGAGTGAGCAAGCTTCTGGGTCCTCCAGAACTCTTCATCAGGCTAGATCAGGAGTGCACAAGCTGCCCTCCCAGGCCTTAACTGTGTGCCCCCACAAACATTCACATATAGATTGTGTGTTTCATATAGATTGCGTGTGTGTACATGTGGCCCCAGAGCCAGGATCCTGTGCAGCTCTCGGAGCTGAAAAGGTTGTGCATCCAACCCCTGGGCTCTACGGACAAAAAGCAGTGGGGGAGGAAGAACCCATTGTTTTTACAAAGGGTTAGGCCCTCCGTTGCGGCCATGAGGTCTGCAGCTTAGACTCGGGTTCAAGACGGAGGTTGCCGTGGCTGCTGGAGTCAATGTCCTGGCTTCAGTTTCCTCGACAGCAACACCTTGAACTGTGACGGAGGCGATTACTGGAACGCGACCCACCGAAGAGACCAACGGCCGAGGGTGAGCAGCCTGGGGAGTGGACCCAAGAGGCTGCTTAACCACTGGGGGGCTGCTTGCTATCAAGTCCGGCCCTTGGTCCATCCAGCCCGGTCCTGCCTGCTCTAACTGGGCCCACGGCGCTCTCTCTGACGGCGGGGTGGGAGGGGTGGGGAGAGGTCTTTCCCCTCCAGGCTACCTGGGATAGTTGAAACAGGAATGCCAGCCAGACTTCAAAAAATCTCAGCTTCCAGGAAGGCCAGACTTCTCCAAAGTTGCAAGCAGAGATCTTGTCCGCTTGGCAGTCTCATGCGCTTTCTTCTTACATTGTGTCTGGTTGTAAAGCTATGAGGCCGTCTTGACTTCGTCTTTAGGCGGCTCTGCCTGCAAAGTACAGAAGAGGAACTATGAAGGGCCGGGCTGCTGCTCAACTGGTGCAGCTCTTTGCTATTCCAGCCTCCCACGTGGCTTTAGGAGAAGGGGGGCGTTGCAGTGAGATGCAGCAGCACCTCCCAGCTCCGGACTTCACTTGGGCAAGGGCAGACAGAAGAGGCCAGGGGGTCTTTGAGGGGTGGGAATGGACAGTGGGGGCGCTAGGTCAGCGGAGGGGGGAGCTGTACTGACAGGAGAAGTGGGGGCGGCAGCTTAAGGAATCAAAAGGGTTGGGGGAAGCAGGAATAATTAGAGGGAGCTCCTTTGAAATGTAGAAATTCACGCACTTTACAGCAGGGGAGAGAACCTGGTGCCCTCCAGATGTTTTGGACTACAACTTCCACAATGCCTTCTAGGCCACTGGCCACGCTATCTGGGGCTGATGGGAGTTGTGGTACAAAACATGTAGAGCTCCATTAGACAAGCATTTTATTGCAGGCTCGTTGCTGGACACTCGCGGATTTTCGCAGGCCCTATTCACGGCGTCGCCTCTGCCCCACACGCCTCCCGCCCCTTCTAGCCTTCTTTGCGCTGCAAAAAAAAACACCCCAGTATGTCTGACTTATTTTTAAAGACGGAAGTTGCCGCTCTCTCCTGCTGTGAGCAGGAGAAGCAGCGGGATCAAAACGGCCCCTTGAATGGGCCACGGGCACGTTGTTTACTTCCTCTTTTGAAAGAGGAAGGAATGAAGGACAAACATGCGGGTGGAGAAGCGATGGTAAGGAAATGTGATTTCCCCCCACATGATGATCCTCATAGAGGGCACCTAGCTAAGATCAAGTGGGATAGATCAAGTGGGCTTATGGGATAGGGATGCTTTTGCAAACAGTTTTGGCAAACATTGTTTAAAAAGTAGTTTCTGCCCAAGTCCTGCTAAGCAGGGTATCACAGACAACCCCCAGCAATGCGGTAAACATTCAGGCAGCTACATGCTTTTCTCCCCGCTACTCCATGCTGATCACAAGGGGACCGTGAACCGCGGCTTCTGCTGATGCAGGCAGTTCTCTGCTCGGGAGCCATGGGATGGGGCCAGGAGAGCTAAGTGGGGCGGAATGACAGTACACAGGCACCACGGAAGCAGCGCCTTGGCAGCGCAGGATGGCGCAGGAGCGAATTCAACGGCAGCACACGCACAAGAGGAGCAGACTGGCAGGTCTTCGTTACCTCCTCATACTTCTCGCCCCGATAGAATTCGGCTTTGGTATCAAGGTACAGCAGAACGAGATCGCAAAGAATGGTGGCCTAGGACGGCAAAAATACTCCGTTCATGGTTAAGCGTGACATTAACTCATGTTTAAATGATGCATTGAGTTAAATAAACAGTTCTTTAATATACAAGAGAGCATTTATAACAGACAAATTCACATTCAGTCCATTCTAAAATTGCTATGTGCAATGCAGGTTGTAAGCGCAGCCTAGCTGAGGAAAGGGGCTGTGAGGATCAGGTCCCTGCTGCTGCTGCTGCTTCTACAGGGGCAGGGCTACATTTCTCAGGACAGCGCTATCCAAAGGTTTTTTTGCTGTACAGGGCAAATTAAAATCCGCCTGCCCCAACCTCCATTCCTTAGGTCTGGCCTAATTACCACATAATCAGAGGCGGAAGTACATTGTACACACACAGTTCGCCTTTTCATTTTTAACATCCCCTCCTTTCCAGCCGTGTCCATGGGCAGCCAATGGAAACAAAAAGGGTCCCAAAATCTAGTCTCCTCCCAGAAGCTGTTCCAGTGCATCTGTGCCCCTCCCTTAAAAGCACAGGGGTTGGCTCCCTTCCCAGGGAAGATTACCAAAAGAGAGAGAGAGAGAGAGAGCAAGCCCTGGGATTTAGGCACCCCTGAAGACGGCTTGGTTTGCGGTATCCCTTTGCTGCGTACCCCTCCCACATCCACCAAGATGGGACTTCGGTTGACAGAAGATTCCACCTGGGCATACTTACGGCACCAAGAAGCACAGCCCCCGTGCCCAAGTTGACAGCAGTGGGTATGATGCTAAACTTTCCAGCCTGAGCAAGAGAGAAAAACACTCCAGATACGATTATACATTATGAGAGATTACAGCTATGTTCATGGCATGTAAACAAATCTGTGATTGGAAAGGAATGGGATTTCCGGATATTTGGTAGAAAGATATCCCCCAAATAATGAAGTGTGATATGGCACGACAAGGGATGCCAACTGACCAGTAAAAACCCAATCTAACTTATTCTTGCGCCTTTGGTAGCAGCTGGGCCTGCAGAAATCATCAGGTGGAGATAGATGTTACATTGCCTGATAACCTGTGTGGATCAAGCTCCTGTTAAAGACACATGGGCAGGGGCCACCTAAAAAGTACTGTTGGTCTTTTTCTAATTAGAAACATTGGAAGCTGCCTTATACCAAGCCAGACAGTGGATCCGTGCAGTTCAGTGTTGTCTACACTGACCTCCAGAGATTCAGAGCTTCTCTACATTAAGCAAAATTCCCATATCTTTATGAGGGCTTTCAGTTTCTTTGCGGGATTACGATGGGCACCTTTACACAGCAGACACATGGTTTGAATCAAAGAAAGTCCTTCCTCTGCAAGTTCTATATATTTCTGTGTCTTTCAGTTTACAGCCACTAGATGGTGGTATTATTATAGTGCATTATAACGCTACAGCAGCATTTCACACAGAGGATCAATCAGAACAACATCCCTCTCCGATCTTTTTGAAAGTGGGATAAAGGGGGCAAAGTGCAGGAGACGCCCTGGAGGTTGATGTCGTTGTGTAAAGGACCCACAAAATTCTGTGAGCGGCCAATCATGCGCGTGCAATAAATTGCTCGTCTTGAAAAGTCCTCAGACAGGGATTTTTTCCAGCCCTACATGGTGATGCTGCCGGGGATTGAACCTTTTGTAATTCTGGCTCCTCTTTCTCCCCAGTTTCTTATATGTTCTGATGGCCACAATTACTCCAATAATTGGGAGCGCGCACAGTGGCACAACAGATCATTTTAATTTTAATTGTGTTGATTTGTGTGCTGCAGGACAAGCAAAGGAAATGGGGTGTGTGTGTGCGCTTGTGCAGAAGGGCTTCATGGCTTCATAGCCTTCATGGCTAATGGAAGTTGGGCTTCCAATCGAGGACTGAGGAGGCGAGAGGCTGAGTGGATCAGGAGGGGGGCCGGGTGAGGCACAGCAAGAAGCAGGCCTCCCACAGGGAAGGTGGGGAGGGAGCCGGAAGTCCAATTCGACACCTGGGACAATGGATTGGATGCATGCTGAGCTTCTCCAGCAGGGATCCGCCACGCAAAGGGCAATTCAGGGCTGTACCTGGCCGTGGACAGAAATGTCGAAGCGGATGCCATAGAGTTTCAGCAGGCTCCTGGAATGCCGATGTAACGGGTCCCAATAATAGGTGGCAGTTCTAGCAAGAAATCATACAGATGGATGAATAACAACATGCCTGCAAGGCCTTGGAAACTTATTTAGTTATTGTTTTGATATCCTGCCTCCCTCCCTCAAAGGGGTGCTCAAGGCAGCTAATAATAAAATACAGAAAACAAAATCTTAATTAAAACATAGCATAAAAACAAATTAAAAACACAATTAAAAACACTACAGTAAAAGGAATAAACATCACCCACACGGTTGAGACACACACACACACACACACACACACACACACACACACACACCAGCAGCAAAAGAACAGATGATATGCCAAAGGCCTGCCTGAACAAAGCAGCACAACAGAAAGGGGCCCATGCAGCCGGGAGTTCCACAGCATGGGAGTGACCACCCAGAAGGCAATCGGTGGAGGGGCCAAGGGAAGGGGCCCCTCTCAAAGGTCTTAAAACCTGGGCGAGCTCAGCATGGGAGGCTGTGGTCTCTCAGGGATCCTGGTCCCACACTGTATAGGGCTTTGTAGGTCGCAACCATCCCTTTGAAATCTGCCTGGAAGCTGTTGTAACAAGGGAGTCCCATGTGTGGGACAGCTCAAGTTTCTGAACAGTTTCTGAAGGAAATCCCACATAGAGCACAGTAGAGTAGTCCAACTGGGATGTAATTAGAGCATGCGTGACTGTGGCCGGACCAGACATCTCTCGGAACGGGCACAGTGTGGGAACGCATTCCTGGACACTGCTGGGACCTGGCCATCCAGGTTTGGAGCTGAATCAAGAAGTAGACCCAAACTGCAAACCAGAGTCTTCAGGGGAAGTGTAACTTCATCCATCAGTGCTGGAATCCTTATTCCCTGACCTGGATTTCAAGACGGGGGGGGGGGGGGGACACACCGCCCAGAGAGCTTCGGCTATTGGGCGGTATAAAAATGTAATAAATTAATAAAATAAATAAAAAATCCACAACACACACATACACCACCCATGGCATCCTCGTCAATCACCTTTGCCACGGCCTCTTGTCCATTGCTTCTGCTCTCAGAGATGGCCCTACGGTGAGGAAAGGTGTGGAGGCCAAGTGTGGGCAGCATGCATGGCAGTAGAATGGGTGACAGGCAGCACTAGTCCACAAGACACACAATTTGGCATGCTCTTGCACAGCTCCTGTTCATTTTCATGGGACTTGTGCAGGAGAACTTCCCAGTGGAGTCTGTCTGCCCCACGTTAATTAGTGGGAGGTTTCTGGGAATCCCAGCTTATGTTTTAAAAATTGAATTGAACTACCTTCTGGAAGAAGTAGAATATCAGGCAAGAAACCAACTGGTCTCCCAGCTTGCCTCAGTTCTACAAAAGGAGAGGTAGCTGGGCCCACATCGGTCAGGAACCAAAAATCCCTCTCTCCTCAAATTCCTACAGTACTATGTGGTTACTCAGTGCTGGAAGAGATGCACTCTGCACCTGCTCGGGGACACTTCTACGTATTCTTACTTCACACATTGTTGCTGGAGCTGAGCCCTGGCACATATCCAGTCCTAGTGCTTTGCAACTAACAACGGAGCAATGCCTGTGGTGGTGGCAATTCAGAGCAAGCAAACTTGGCTGCCTGCATTCATACAGCTCCTGATGGCCGATTCCCCCACCTGAAATTGAATTTCTTTTCCAGCAGGCTGAAGGAGTAGCAGGGCTGGCAGGCAGAAGGCGGCTGGTCTAAGTCGCAGTTCCAGTCGATACGCAGGCCGATGGCTCCCCCCTGTGTAGGACCCACAAAAGCAGTAGCAAACGGATAAAGGGCCCCGTGGCGTGTCAGCAGAGAGCAACCGGAATCCCTCAGCAGGCTGCTCCAGCCAGTGCCCATCCCACACTGCTGCATGCTTCCCAACAAAACACCCCCCCCCCCAATACCCCTAAGCAGCGAGAAGGTCCAAGAGCTGCTTAGCCTCCATTTCCTTCGGATGAGCCAAAGGCACGGAGGGGGCCTTCATAGCAGTTGCTTCATTTACAAAAATACACAGAGCAGACCCTAACTGTAGGTTAATGGCAGGTTTCCCTACAAGGCCGAAAGATCCACCACCTTACATCAGCACCTCGGAGGTGCCAACAACCAACCCACAATTCCTTCACATTTTTTTCTCCCCCAAACGGCTGCTGTTTCTCTCCGTGTGTGTCACTAACACACACACACACACACACACTCATAAGAAGAGTCCTGATGCTGGTTCTGACTGAGGTCCATCTAGTCCAGCATTTTGTTCCCACAGTGGCCAACCAGCTGTTGACCAGAAGCCACAAGCAGGACATGGGTGCAACAGCACCCTCCCACCAATATTCCCAAACAGCTGGTGCATATAGGCGTAATGCCCCTGATACTGGAAGTAGCACATAGCCATTAGGGCTAGTAGCCATTGACAGCCTTCCCCTCCCGGAATTTATCCAGCCCCCTTTGAAAGCCATTAAAGCCACCCCTGGTGTGTGTGACTGTCAGGGTTCCATCCATGACCTGGACTCCCTGAGAAACTGCTTCAAAATCTTTTGCCTCCTTAAGAGTCCCTTCTTCCTTTCTTCCTACCCCTTCCCAATTTCATGGGGTTTAGGCTGTAGACATGGGATGAGACATTGGGCTTAACTAGGGTGGCCATATGAAAAGGAGGACAGGGCTCCTGTATCTTTAACAGTTGCATAGAAAAGGGAATTTCAGCAGGTGTCCTTGGTATATATGGAGAACCTGGTGAAATTCCCTCTTCATCACAGCAGTTAAAGCTGCAGGAGCTATACTAGAGTGACCAGATTTAAAAGAGGGCAGGGCACCTGCAGCTTTAACTGCTGTGATGAAGAGGAAATTTCACCAGGTTCCCCATAAATACAAATGACACCTGCTGAAATTCCCTTTTCTATGCAGCTGTTAAAGATACAGGAGCCCTGTCCTCCTTTTCACATGGTCACCCTAGCTTAACACAACAGTTTACTAGTATATTAAAACAAGCAATAAAGGTATTTACTCAGTAGAACTTAGTGATACAAAAGGTATTAAGAGAAAATAAAAGTTCCTTCACCCTAGCTGCATTTAGATTTCTCTAGGCTGCTTCTTCCTGCTCTATCTGCATGCTGTGGTCTTTCTTCCTTCTCTCTCTCTCTCTCTCTCTGACTGTTTTATATACCCTCTTCCCCCAAACCAGGAAGTACTTTTTAGCCTTGAAGAAATGAAACTTATCTCGGGAAAATGAAACTACTCCTCTCAGGGATTCACCCTCCCAACAAAATAAGAACCCCAGGCCTCTAGGCCTGACCTTATTACCTTGCCTCTGTAGGCCTCAAACCTTCACAGTGACCTTCCCCAAGCTCCAATGAGTATCTCATCAAACACACAGAAGGCCTGTTCACATTTATTTTTTTATTAATTACATTTCTATACCGCCCAATAGCCGGAGCTCTCTGGGAGGTTCACATGTAATGTCAACCCATCAATTTAAAAACAGAAGGGCTGTCATGCATGGCTCTTCTGCTTTTACCCCACAAACTACTATCGGCTCCTTCGTAGCACGTGGAGTATGGTGTGTGAACCCAGATCTCTGGGTTGTTTAGGGGTTAAACAACCTGGCAGTTAACAACAAACCATGGGTTAATGACTGGATTGTTTAGCCCCTAAGCCACCAGTCCAGGTTCAGCCGTCACACTCCACAACTTACAAAGGAACCAACCTTGGGTTGTGTGATGCAAGCGGTGTGCCTGGTCGTGCACGACAACCCATCAGTTTTTAAACCAACGGCTTGTTATGTGTCAACCTGGTTAATGCTTTCCAACTATCCCCTAATCATTTGCTCCCAGCAGATGCTCTGGAATCCATTTTGATGGCTGGTATAAACATGGTTCAAATAAACAATACATGTATCAGCCGATCATTCTCAGCCATTAACCAGCAATCCCCCAAACAAAGGGGATGGTCACCCACAGCCCCGAGGTCATGTGGGAAAGGTCAACACAGCCAAATAGTCACCACCTTCTTCCACTCCAAGCTGGAGCTTCTGTTTTATATCAGCAGTGTGAAAGGGTGCCAAGCTATAGCATCCTGCTGAGGCACTGTAGGGATGGATACTGAGAAGTTTGCTGTGGGAAATCATCCCCTGCCTGTCTTTCAAGCCAGGAGCATAAGTCCCCTCACTCATTTCCTTTGGATATTTATTTATTACATTTATATCCGATCTTTTTTCCTCCAAAGCTGTGTACATAATCCTCCTCCTCTTCTCCATTTTATCCTCACAACAACCACTCTGTGAGGTAGATTGGGCTGAGAGTCTGTGACTGGCCCAAAGTCACCCAGTGGGTTTCCCATGCCGAGTGGGGACTAGAACCCGGATCTCCCAACTCCCAGTCCATCACTCTGGCCACTACACCACACTGACTCTCATCCAGGATAATCTTAGCCAGGACATATTTTACTTTGCTCGGTGCAGGAAAGAGCCCAAAGGACCCCGGGCCTCCCCAATGCACCTGGCCTTCCAATTGGTGGTCTACTCTAAAGACAGTTGCCCATCAAGCCTGCCATTCAGCCAATGGAACCTACCCAGCGCGCAAGCTCCTCAAAGCTCTCTCCAGTAGCCTTGACCATGTCGTGAATACGGAAGACGGGGCAATAAGGATCAGCAAGAGCCTCGTATCTGCAGCCCTTGAAGTAGGAGTCATCGGTTGTCTTCAAAGTGTTGGTCCTAAAAGAAATCAAGAAAAGAATTAGGGCCTTCAGGAAACTGGTTGTAGGAACAACTCAATCCAAAAGAAAGCCAGACACTGAAGGAGCCTCTTATTAACAAGATTTCACAGCAGCAACCCTCTCTCTGATCTCTCTAGTTAGGGTGACCCTATGGAAAGGAGGACAGGGCTCCTGTATCTTTAATAGTTGTTTAGAAAGGGGGACTGCTGAAATCCCCTTTTCAATACAACTGTTAAAAATACAGGGGCCCAGTCCTCCTTTCCATAGGGTCACCCTAGGAAAGAGGTGCAGACCCTCTTTTGGCCCAGGAGCAGAATACCTTTTCAGAGAAGCTGGGAGGGTGAGGGGGTGGCATTCCAGGGGTGGGGGGAGCCAAAAGCAAAAGTGGGGGGGGGGGCGCAAAGGCAAAAAGTGGAGCAAAAATACCAAATAACCCCAACCCCCAAATATCAGCATTTACTTTCCTTTGGGGGGGGTGTTAAAGCTTTTACTGCCAAAAAACAGGTCTTGGGAGAGGCATTTCAGCCTTTTCGAATGGGGGAAAACTGCACAAAACTTAAGAATTCAAAAACAGTCAGTGGTTGGGGAAAGGAGGGGGAAGAGAAGGGGCGTGGCTATCAGGCTAAGGGGCTATCAGGGGAACCCCATGGGCCAGATTGGGACCTCAGGTGAGCCGGATTTCGCCCCGGGCCTGAAGTTCTGCACTCCTGCTCTAGGGCTTGAACCATCACGAAGTTGGGTTTGGCTTTCCTCTCCTCACTACAGGGGTCTTTGTGCAGCTCCTCCTCATTTCAGTGGGGTTTGCTAGAAGAAATGCGTGGGCACGTGGCATCTCCACCACACCTAATGGCACTCAAATCCACCACTAGAGTGATAGCGGCATCACTTTGCACTCCCAGCAGCGTTCCTGCACAGCTCTTGCTCACTGCGATGAGGTTTGAGGAGGAGAACATCCGGGGAATTGTTTCCTGGGAAAGGAGATTTCAACCATACTTTCAACCTCAGCCACCCAAATGTCTTCTGCTGGCCATGGTTACAGGCTGATGGGAAAGAAGTTTAAGGAGTCCTTCAATTGGGAGCCTCCCCACCCCCACCACCAGACACACTCCAGAAGGGCACCCGCTCACTTCCGCAGGGCCAGAGACCTTGCATGACTCAAATGCACCGGATGGACACCCGCATGTGTGGACTGTAGACAGAGCAGGCTGTCTTCTCTAAGTGCCCCCTTCCCAAGACCAATGTCTCAGGCATGGCAGGGTCCCATGGACTGACCCTCTTCTAGGTCCCTCAGCTACAGAGAAGAAAGCTGGAGACAGATCATTGCTCCTAAGGGAGGTGGAAGGGATTTAGGAGAAGTTTCATTTTTACACAAAGATTGTTGCTAGTGATTTTCGAAGTGTGAATCCCTGTTTGATGCTGACATTATAGTGTTGTTGATTGTTCTGGTGTAGCGAGCGGTTAGTAAGAAAAGGCAAACTTCAGCCCACCTGAACTTGTTTTGTGCCACCAGCACCTCTGCTCAGGTTTTGCAGGGTTTTCAAAGCAACCAACCACTTCAACACCTATTTAACCAGAAGCAAAAATAGGATGTGACCTCAGCCAGCACTGCTTCTTTCAAACCATCTGGAAAAAATAAATAAAAGATCTCCAGCCTTGGCAGCTCTCAGCTTGCTTAAAGATCTCTGTCCTTACCTGGAGAAGTTAAACTTGGTAAAGTTGACTGTGTTTTTAATAAAGAGAGTGAAATTCTCTGCTGCAGCCAAGAGTGGTTTCCTAGGTGGAGAAATAAAAGTTGGGCCTATGAATGAAGGAACTCAATTTGTTTCTTACAATCTATCGACTGTTTACAGATTTGGGAAATAAATTAAATCACCGTGCTGCGAGAAAACAAGATTTCTGGTGGACACCTGACCAATAATGAGCTTTATCACACCAGCGTTATACTGTGCAATCACTGCAAATTGCATGCAAAGGACTCAGAAGTTTTCCAGCTTATAATCTGCTTTTACTGTGAAGGACTCCCAGGCATCCTGCTTTAATTGTGCTATAAAAGCAAAAGACTCGCCGTATTTTGATACTAGTTTTCGAGCGTATGAATTAAACAAATGCTTACATCTGCGTAAGCTTTAAAGATAAAGACATCAAAATTGGCACAATAATAGATATTAAGGAGAGCTTTAAGCATACCAAATTTGAATTGGATTGGGTCATCTGTTTATTTTTTTATGGTTTTTTTTACATTTGCCCCCTTAAACCCGTTTCCTGGTATGCAAAGGATCTGGCCGCCCGGTAGCAACAACAACAACAACGCCGACAGCTTAGTGCTGTAGAGATAATTCGAGGGAAACAGGTACGTGGGATGAAGCTAACAGGGTATGTATCTTTCTTGGAGATAGACCACAGTTTCACCAGAGATTTGAAAGAGGGATTGCTGCTAGCGGTGTGTATACTCATCTTTTGCTTTTATTTCTGGTTAAATAAGTTTTGAAGGGTTTTGTACAAGCTGAAACCCTGCAAAGCCTATTTGATCAGAAGGGACAGTTGGTACACCTCAAGGAAGTGCTGCCTCTCCCAAACCACTTTCCTCTTTCATTAACACTACTGTCTCTTTCTAGCCAAGGAATTCTAGTTGGCTTCTGTTGGGGTGCAAGGATAGAAGAATCACCGAAGGGTGATCTCAATTTTCTGAGTGCCAGCTGTTACACAGCAGAAACACCACCATCAATTCACAAGAAGGAGGCTTCAGCAGGTTTGGGAGGGCACCAAAGTTTGCAGAAGTACAAGAAAAACCCAAAACAGCTCAGTCAGGACTGAGCATGCTCAGTGGTCGTGGAATGCTGGGGGGGGGGGTGGATTGTAGGTGGGGGAACCCAGGGGGAACAAGTGGAGAGGGGGAAGCAGAGTGGAAGATGGAATCCTGAACAGCAACATTCCAGATGGCAATCTTTTCTTGCAGGTCCCACTAGTTCTATGCAACAGCAGCAAGGAGGGAGACTTTGGTACCTGGGCAAGGTCCTGTTTTCCACTGGACACCACCCATAGATCTCGCAGGTACTCCGAGAGGTGTTATAATGGACACACTTCCCTGTCTTCACACCTGAAAGAGAACAAAACCCCAGATTAATCGCACCGTTCTTTGACTGCCGTCCATGCGTCTGCTCATGGTGCTTTCCACCCGCCTGCACCCCATTTAGGGCCTTGGGAAGCTAAGTGCTCCAAGCAGCTGCCCCAGCTGCCAATTCTGGGATAGATGGACCAAGGTTCTGATTAAGATTGAGGCCGCTTCTTAAATGCAGGGATGGGGGACCAGTGGCTGACTTCCTTCTGTATCTCTCGGAGGGTCTTGGACTCAGGAAAGCTGGGAACGATGCAGAGGAGAACTTGGAAAATGATGGGGGTCGAGGAAGCACTAACTGCCGGGCAAAGTCAAGTTCACAGACTGAATTGGTGCCAAACATAGCTGGGTGGTCAGGGAACTAGGATTGAAACAGGTCTCCTTACCATTTCCATGGACCACAGGCTGTCCTGCAGGACAGTCCAAATCTCTCTTGCAGTTTCCATTGGGAACAGAAGGGTGCTAGATGAAAGATGAACACGTTGATTATGGTGAACGCTTTTGTGGGCTACAGTCCACTTCATCACCAGATGCATGATGCGTTATCTTTAGTTGGCAAGAACACAGAGGTGTAGAGGGCAGAAATGTTTAAAAGAGGGGCTGAATGGCAACGAAATGAAAAAAGGACACTCTCTGACAATTCAATAAAAGTGCAAATGTGCATAAAACAAACATAGCAGACCCTTCACAACAGCAGTAATTGGTGATGATAACACAATCATTTTAGCATTGCAAAATAACATTAACACCATTTAATTTGGGGCTTCCCCAGAGAATTCTGGGAATTGTAGTTTGGTAAGGCTGTGGGGGAATTCTCTCTCTGAGACTCCATAGCCCAGCCTTTCCCAACCATGCCTCCCCTGGCTGGGGATGACCCACTCCCACCACACTGGGCCATCCAGACTTACATAGAATAAGCTACACGGCACAATTGGGTCTACAATGTGCACCAACCAATGGCAGATGAATGGCAGAGAGGCGGATTTAGGGACTCATCTTGACTTCTGCCAGCCAGCCAAGCCACAGCTGAAGGCAAAATGGACAAGAAAAAGAGGAGCCCAGTAACGTACCTCTGGGCATGTCCCTTGCACTTGCTTCGGAGTAGCAATGAGATTGGTCACCAAAAAGAAGACATTTTCTCCCTAGGAAATGTTTCAAAATATATTCTTTTAGTTTTTCTATAACAGGCTGTCCAATGGTCCGAGCCCTGGATTTGTCCCTGGGAAATCTGGAAATCAGACCCACCAAAATCAATGGGACTTATGTTAGTCCTGGGTTGGATCCAGACCCACCGAAATCAATGGGACTTATGTTAGTCCTGGCTTATTTAAGTCCTGTAGTTTCAATGGGTCTATTCTGAATTATTAGATCCAATCCTGTGTTCACCCATGAATCTTGTGGTCTTCTCAAGGAAGTGGTGATCCCAAGATGGTGGAGGAATGTTAAGTGACCACCTTAAGGGGAGGCAGATGGTGGGTGCCACTGAGGGCAGTGAAGAAGGAAGCAAACGGATCTGGTCCAGGGGGCACAACCAACTGAGAATGACTTCTGGGCAAGGCTGGGTAAGAGTAGGGTAGGCAGCAATAGAGACAGGCCCACCAAAAGAGATTTTTCTAACATGGGAACTGCTTGTTTATTTGGTATCATTTCTTTACTGCTTTTCAGCAAAGAGCAATACTGATGGCTACAATATCTGGCATAATTTTTGGACTTTTGTGTCTTTCCCCTATCCCGTTTTTGTACCACCTAGCCCAGCCTCCCCCAGCCTGTGGATGATGGAACTTGTAGTCCAACACATTGGGAGAGCACCAGGATGGGGAAGGCTGACTCAGTTTGATGATGAGGTCTGGAGAACTGCAGCCTAACAATGCAATTCTGTGCACGTCTATTCAGAAGTAAGCCATATTGACTTCAATGGGACTTATTCCCAGGTGCACAATCCTTAGGCTACTACCCGATACACATTTACTGGGGAGTAAATTTCATTGAATTCAATGTGACTTACTTCTGAGTAGATACGCATAGATTTCATTGTTATTTATTACATTTATATACCGCCCCATAGCCGAAGCTCTCTGGGCGGTTTACAAAAGTTAAAAACAATGAACCTTAAAAACAGATATACAAAATTTAAAACCACCAAAAGTATATAAAAAAACAACAATATCCATTTAAAACAACTATTTTTGGGCCAGTTAAAATGACTTCCTTTTCAAGAAGTCTCACGGGAACACAGACTGACGAATTTACTGAAAAGTGGATATTCTTTATAATATTTTGGAACAACGCATTCCAAGATAATGTCTGCCCTTCTGCTTCTCCTCACCTTATGTTATAATTGTCTCTTTAATCTGTTTTATCTATTTGTCTAAATACCACCATAGCAACTTTACTCCTCCTCCTCCTTTTACTATCTTTAATTGACCCCAGATCTATCTTTAGATTTGGCTAAGAGTTCAAAGTTGTTTTTAAATGGATTTCGTCTTTGTATGTTGTCTGTTTTTATGTTTTAAAATTTTGTATGGGCAGTTTACAAAAGGGCAGTTTATAACCACCTCCATTTTCTAAAGGAAGCTGTATAGTATCCATTATACAGCAGGCGAAATGTCACGTACCGAGGGTGTCTTCAAGGATGTCTCCTGTGTAACTGCCTTATCTATCCAGAACAATAGCTTCATTGCTCCAGGCAGAAAAGTTAACTTGAAGCAACTTACTGTTGCAAAGGGAATGTTTTGCAGAAGATGCAAAGGGAATGTTTTGCAGAAGATATGGGGGGGCTCTGGTGTTACATTCTGATTGGTTAATATTGCTGTGGGGCACTGCCCCTTTCAGGCTTGAAAAGCCCTGCTGAATTTCCAATTCTTTGTCTGACTGTTGCTTTCAAGACTCTCAGATCTTGATTATAATCAATAAAGCGCTTTGGACCCTCTGTCGCTGGAAGTGTGGTGTCGTTCTTGGGGGCTGAATTGGATCTCGTCCCTAAGGGCAAGAACTTGTCTAACAGTATGTTGTCTGTTTTTATGTTTTAAAATTTTGTATGGGCAGTTTACAAAAGGGCAGTTTTATAAACTTGTATGGGCAGTTTACAAAAGATTAAAATAATGTTTTAATCTTTTGTAAACTGCCCAGAGAGCTTCGGCTATGGGGCAGTATAGAAATGTAATAAATCATCATCATTATCATCACCTCTTGCCTGTCCTTCGTTTTGCTCTGGCCTGGCCGAGACACTTACCTGAGCGGGCTTCACGTAATCTGCCACATCCCACAGCTGGTGTCCAAACTCTTTGATGTGTGTGGCTGAAACCCCTTTCAGTTTGGTGATCACAGAGACATGGGGGTCGTTGTCCTTTTCCTGGTAGCCCTTTTTGGCTAGGAGCACCCATCTGCAATGCAGCAGAAAGAACAAGTACTCAACGTGCTTGAGGAAACTCCCAACTCCTCAGATAAACTTCTCCATCCATGGAGATCACCTGGCAGGACTCTGTTGAAACTGACTTGGCATTCCAAGACTGTTGCAAGGAGCAGGGCCTTTTCTGTGACTGGCCCTCTGTGGTGGAACACTCAGCCCAGGCTCATTAAGGCCAATCTAATTCTGAGCCTTTCAGAGAATCCTGTTCTCTAGCTTCTTCTGCTGCTAGCAGGATATTTCATCCGACAGGGAGCCCTGAAATTTGCTTTGTATTTTATTTCAGGGCAATTGAAAGCCTTCGGCACAACCTTTAGTCCCCATTTCCTAGTGTAGCTGGATGCAGGTTCAGACCGAAGGAAGTCCTACAACTCCCATCATCCCCCAGCCAGCATCGCTGGCTGGAGCATGCTAGGTGTAGGACTTATTTTTTCTCTGAACACTCCTAGGATTGTACACTAAGCCTCTAAGGATGCTTACAGATGGAGGGGTCCAGGTGCTAATCCTTAGAAGGCCTGGAGCAGCTCTTCTGTCTTTTTCTCCTTAACAGATTTTCTGCACTAAGAAAAAAGACAGAAGGAACAGTGGGAAAATATGAGGTGGGTGGGTTACAAGTGGAAGATGACGTCATCAGGACGCCCATAATATTCTGTGAATGAGGCTGGGTGACGGCATAATAAAAGCCTCACCTGGAAGCACCCTTAAGTATGCATAAATGTAATATATGGCTCGAGTCCAGGTTCTCTAAAAGACCGTATTCTCCCTTACAAGACTGCCTGTGCTTTAAGATCTTCAGGGGAAGCCCGTCTCTCAGTCCCGCCAACATCACAGGTGCACCTGGTGGGAACGCGGCAGAGGGCCTTCTCGGTGGCTGCTCCGGGGCTCTGGAACTCCCTTCCCAGGGAAGCTAGGCTGGCTCCCTCCCTGATAGGCTTTCGGAAGCAGGCTAAAACTGTTTTGTTCCAGCAGGCCTTTGGTGAATAATTGGGACCTCTGCCTATGCTAATGGACTTTTAAACTGTCAGTTTAAATATTGGAAAATATTTAATATATTTTTAACTTTGTATATTTCTATTTATAGGTTTTAAATGTCTAAGTTTTAAATTTTGTAATGCCACCTTGAGGCTCAGCATTGGACAAATAAATATAATAATAAATTTATTATTTATTTGTAATTTATGTAATAAATGAATATTCTTCTCGTTTACCCATTTCCATTTCCATTCATTTCCTCTGTTCATATAGTTAATGTTAGATGCTCAGCAAAGTCTTCTCATACTTTGCCCATTGATAATGCTGTAACAATAATCACCATTATTATTTTTGGCATGAACTCTCATGTCAAGCTGCTGTTAAAGGCAGAGGCGCAGGGACAGTTAAAAACTGTGGCAACCCTAGGCACATGGGTGACAAAAGCAGCACATGTGAAGAAGTGTGTGTATGTGAGGGAGGGCAAAGGCTCCTCCTGACAAAGGCTTTTACAGAGCTATTAGGAATCAGAGGTCACTTCTACGGAGGCTGTGCCGTCATTCCAGGCAATGCAGCAATTTACTTCTAAGCCGGCCCCTGCTGTCTGCACACACAGCCACTAGAAACGCCCATGACTTGGATTTTGTAGGTGCATCGGTGCCCCCTGGGCAGCCCCGTCCTCTTCTCTTACCCGAGGATATAGCCCAGGATCACCAGCTGGAGCAGGCGGTGCAGGACGCCGACCTTTCTGTTCCTGATCAGTGCAAACTTCTCCGTTTTATAATCCAGAAAGCCGAAGCAGGACTTTCTCCAGAGATCCTCCATTGTTGTCTGGCTGTGAAATACCGGCAGCGCTGACAGCAGCAGGCACCACATCCTGGCCCAAAGCCCAGGTGGAGCGTAAAAGGAGAAGAGGCAACTTTAAAAGAAAATGCCCACGTCACTGGCATCTGTGTCAGCAGCGTCCTCCCAAAAGGCAGGAGAGGGGGGGGGTAGAAGAGGCACCGGCCCTCTAAAACGGGGAATGGACAAAGGGTGGGGGGTGGGCATGAGGGTCTGACATTGACACCGCTACTGTCTCCACTTGACACACATTCACTGGTCCCTGCACATCAGTGTGCAGCCCATGTAATTTATTTATTTATTTATTACATTTCTATACCGCCCAATAGCCGGAGCTCTCTGGGTGGTTCACAAAAATTAAAACCATTCAAAGTATAAAACAACAGTATAAAACCATAATACAAAATACAATATAAAAGTACTAACCTATAGATTTAAACCTCTGTAGATAACAGTTTAACCATCAATTAACAAGCACTAGCAATTTCATGTTTATCTCATCTAGCACATGTCTCATTTATCCTCACAACAACCTTGTGAGGTAGTGCAATAGTGTGACCTCAGGCAGGTCATGCTCTCTCTCTCTCTCTCTCGAACTTACTTCACGGAAGATAAAATGAGGATAACATCATGTACAGCAGCCAAGTTCTGTAGAGAAAGGGCAGGATACAAATGTGAATAATGGAACTATTTTACAGATGAAGAAACTGAGGTTTAGAAACAGTGACTTGCCTAAGAAGGAGTACTCACATTTGTTTCAAATGTTGCTATGCACAAAAGAAGTTGTGCACACTTCACTCCTTGGACCAGTTTGGGGGGCTGTTCTGGGAGACAGGCAATCTTCTGACACTCAGAAGCACTATTTTTCTACAACCGGTGGGGGTGGGGAATCTTTACTACATATAGAGGCCTTCTCCTATCTTGCTCTCTTCCATAATTTTGGCCCCCAAAGCTGTACATATCACAGGTATTGGAATGAAATTTGGCATCCAACTTCAGGAGACTGTTTCTGTTTGGAATACCAGCTCAAGCATCCTTTTCAGTGGGGTCAGGAATGATTGGGTAAAAGACAACACAAAATGAAATCTGACTTGAAGGTGGAGTGACCACTGTAAAATAGGGTATGTACGTTTCTGATTGAATTCTCCAATTGATGCCTGAATCACTCCGTTGTACCATTTCCAGGGTTCTGGGGAGGAGGAAAAATACTGTGATCTTTGAACAGTAAGATATGAAAATGAACACTGGAGGACATGTTTAGAGGGCAGTTCTACATTTCAGGTTCAAACCCCAGCTCAACCTGTGCACACATTTTCAAAACAATCGTGGCCTCCCAAATGTTACCTGTAACAGTAGTGCAGTTAACTAATTTTAGAACTTCCCTTAGGGCACAACCCTGTGCACGTTTAGACAGAAAGGCGTCCTACAACTCTCAGAGCATATGGCTGAGAGAATGCGGGGACCTGTAGGCCTTTTTTCTGTCTACACATGTATAGGATTGCACCCTTAATGATCTTATGGGTGCCATGTGTATTGCATTTCTCTTCTCCCCTCCCCTGTAATCTTCATGATTACAGGAATAAAATGGAGTTTGCATCTATTGCCCTGATGCTAAACACATCTAGTTGGGAATAAGTACCATTTTATTGTAGAAAGGACCAATATTTTTAAAAGTGGAAATAATAAAATAAGCATCTGTAATTATGTACATGCCCTGTTCCCACAATTCTTAAGATGTTACTAAGGGGGAAAGGGATGCTATGGCAAGCAGAATCAACCCCGATGGCCTCCTCAGCCCCGTGCTGGCCTAGGTGATGAAGTTATTCCTGTTTGCCACTACCCCCAGCACCTACTGGTCTCTGGATGGTCAACTGGGAGCTCTGTGGGCTGTGGGTCCCCTGGGCCTTGTCCCTCAGGTCCAGCCCAAGATGCACCATTGTCCTGTAAATAAATCCATATTTGAGGATTCCAAACCGTTCCTTGTTAATATCTACAAGGGATGGAATGGGCACACAAAAAGGAGCCAGCCAAAAGCCCAGCCAGAGCAGTGTAGCCAACACTGACAGCAGCACATGGCATTTTGGACCTGGTGATCCATGGTCTCAGTCCTGCTAGTTGATAAGTTAACAAGGAATGAACACTTCTGGACACACCTGAGGAGTGCAGGTTCTATCAACCGTGGAGTCTAATCCTGCATTTTGATTCCAAAAGCAATCAGCCAAGTGCCTGTGGGAAACCGAGAAGCAGGATGTGAACGTGATGGCCTTTCCCTGCCACTTGTCTCTGGTGCCTGGGTTGCCAGAGGTAGGCAGCCTCTGAAACTGGAGGCTCCACTCAGTTACCATGGCAAACAGCTGTGTGTAGACCAATCCTGCTCCACGGATTTGTCTGTTCCTTTCAAAAGCTATCTATGCCAGTTGCCATCAGCATGTCTTGCAGAAGCAATTTCCGTGCGTTAACAAAGAACAGCCAAACCTGCTTGTTTGGACATTGGAGGTTTTGGATACCAAACTGGGTCATCAGCCAAATAAATAAATCCTCAATTCAAACAGACTTTTAAATTGGTTTGCACCTCGGAACATTTTTTTAAAGCATTTTTTAAATTGTAAACTTTTCAACAAAAGAAAAGAAAGAAAAGGAAACAAGAAAAAATGTGGCTACATAGATTTTAATATGTAAGAACATAAGAAGTGTCCTGAGGCTATACCAGACCAAAGGTCCATCTAGTCCAGCACTCTGTTCGCACATCAGTACATTCAACAGAAGCCGACCAAATATCCAAAGACATATCCATTCGCAGGAGGTGTCTAAATACTACCCACGCACACATGTTGAACGTGTGTTGTAAGGTGGGAGGTGTGCATTTATCCTTTTTGTATTGTAATATCAGTCTTTTCGCTGTCAGAAGGGTGCTGAGAAGCCATTTGCACTGAACAAGAGTTAACTTCCAGGAAGCAGGTAGATAATTTAAAAAAGCATATACATCAGTAAATATTTAGGAGTGTTCCTATACAAAATTTTATCCATATAATGACCTCCTCCCAAAAAGGGGCAACTCCTGGTCCTGGGCATTGCCAAAACTGATGCTCAAAAGAAGTATTAGCTGTGTTAAACCTCCAACAATCACCTGGCTTTTAAAAGCATGATAGCAAAATAGAATAAAATTTAAAACCCAGGGCCTTTCCTTGAAGGTTAAAGCAGCCTCTCCTCTTTCACATTTTAATATTAAACACGTTTTAAAAACACAGTTCTAAAAGAATTCATAATGAATCTATTTGTTTTACTTTTCATACATGGTGGAAGTGTGGTGAAAGTATTTTGCCAATTTCGTTATTTGCCTTATTGTAAAAAAAACCCCCACTATCTTATTGATACTATGTTGTTATAATGTCATCATCCCCCAGCCCCCACAAAAGGTTAGGGGCAATTTTAATATTTATTTATTTATTTATTTCATTTCATTTTTATACCGTCCAATAGCCGAAGCTCTCTGGGCGGTTCACAAAAACATGAAAATAAGCGCCTCAGAAGCTCCTGGGGGTCTCGAACCCGCGATTCATGGGGATTTTTTCCACCTGCAGCACTTCTCTCATAAGCCAAAGCAGGTGCAGGCGCTGCCCTTATTATCCCTAGAGTTTTGATAGGCTAACCGCTTCAATTCTATCCTCCAATCGCCTCACGCGGTCCCTCCCTGCGCCCTCCCCTTTCGTTAGAAGCCCCGCCCCTCACTCCCACAGCGACGCCGTTGCCATGGTAGCCAGAAAGCGGACTAGGCCCAAGCCGCCCTGATGCCGAAGCTGCCGCTGCTGTTGTCGCCGGTGCCCGAGCAGGAGACTGACGTCGGGGGGCGGCTTCTTGGTAGCGGCTCTCCCGCCGATATCAGTCGGTGTGGCTCTCAAGGTTCAGCGGTGAGGGAATAATAGGCCAGAGAAGGCCGAACCAAGGCTGAAGACGGGTGGGCAGGACTGGGACTGAGCAGGCCGCGGAGAATTCTGGGGGTTGTAGTTTTGGAGCAAGACTTGATGTTGTGCAGACTTCTACTGTTACTTTCTACTGTTAGTTTTACCCTACCCTGTGCCTGCTTACTCTACCCTGTACCTGTTTGCATTCTCTTCCCCTCCTTATTGTTTTACTATGATTTTATTAGATTGTAAGCCTATGCGGCAGGGTCTTGCTATTTACTGTTTTACTCTGTACAGCACCATGTACATTGATGGTGCTATATAAATAAATAAATAAATAAATATAATAATAATAATAATAATAATAATAATAATAATAAGTTCCCTGACCTGACGCCATCCGGAGGTGTTGGACTGCAATTCCCATCACCCACAGCCAGCATGACCATTGGGGGTGATGGGAATTATAGCCTGGCACGTCTGAAGGGCGCCAGGTTGGGGAAGGCTTGGGGAGGCTATAAAGTGCCTTTCTCTGAACAGAGGCGCTAAAAAGAAATTGCTCATAAAGGTTAATAATAGGTTGTTAGAGGGTCCAAAGCGCTTCTGATACGTCTCCCTTGTTGTCATCCTCCTGACAACCTTGCCAAGAACCAGGCTCCTGCCTCCACCAGCTGTCAACTGGAAGCAGCGTCTGAGAGACCAGCTGGCAGGCAGCCTGATGCCATCCAGATGTTTTGGGCTACAGCTCCCATACACCCCAGCCAGCATGGCCATTGGTCAGGGATTATGGTAGTGGTGGGGCAAAACATATGGAGGGAACCAGGTTATCTCCTGTGCCTGACTTTGTTTTTTTCCTCTTCCCTCCCAATCCTTTTTCCTTTAGGTCATATCTTTAATTTTTATATATATGTTGTTGATATATGGTTTTTTTTGGTTGAAAAGCAGGGTTAAAATTCTTTAAATAAATAAGGTAGGTAAGTATTATTCCCATATTTCATATTCTCTAACTGCTCAGTTTTATCTTGTCGTGGTGCTGGAGCTTGAGCACCTCAAGGATGCCATGAGCTAAACCGTGAAGGGACACCCAAGACGGGAAGGTCATGGCAGAGAGGTCAGACTAAATACGATCCCTGGGGAAGGTAATGGCAACCCACCCCAGTACTCTTGCCATGAAAACTAAATGGATCAGTACAACCAGAGAGATATGTCGGTATACCATCGGAAGATAGGACCCCCAGGTCAGAAGATGGTCAAAATGCTACTGGGGAGGAACAGAGGATAAGTTCAACTAGCCCCAGACGTGATGACGCAGCTAGCTCAAAGCCGAAAGGACGGCTAGCGGCTGACGGTGCTGATGGTGAACGACGAATCCGATGTTCTAAAGGTCAACACACCATAGGAACCTGGAATGTAAGATCTATGAGCCAGGGCAAATTGGACGTGGTTATTGGCGAGATGTCAAGATTAAATCTAGGGAAAGTGGAAACTTGATGTTTTGCAGACTTTATACTGTTATACTGTTAGTTTTACCCTACCCTGTGCCTGCTTACCCTACCCTGTGCCTGTTTGCATTCTCTTCCCCTCCTTATTGTTTCATTATGATTTTATTAGAATGTAAGCCTATGCGGCAGAGTCTTGCTATTTACTGTTTTACTCTGTACAGCACCATGTACATTGATGCTGCTATATAAATAAATAAATAAATAAATAAATAATAATAAGGCAAAAGGAAGAGGGGCCGACCAAGGGCAAGATGGATGGATGATATTCTGGAGGTGACAGACTTGACCTTGGGGAAGCTGGGGGTGGCGACAGCCAACAGAAAGCTCTGGCGTGGGCTGGTCCATGAAGTCACGAAGAGTCGGAAACGACTGAACGAATAAACAACAAATGCTTTTATATTGCACTTTTATACAGTGTGTTTTATTTTATACCTTGTTTATTTTGTTTATACTGTTGTTTATTTTATACTTTGAATTGTCTTCATGGTTTTAATTATTGTGAACTGCCCAGAGAGCTTCGGCTATTGGGCAGTATAGAAATGCAATAAATAAATAAATAAATATGACATCATCAATGTGTCTGGTGCATGTCGCTGCCCAAGTGGCTTACATAATAACCTAGTTCACACAACACAGTAGCTGCCCACCGTGGCTTAATGTACCCACAGGGGCTGGTGTTCTGCACCTCGCTTGCTGTAGCTTGTTGTGTCATGTGAACCCACGCAGTAACCCTCTAACAACCCATGGGTTGTTTTGAGATTATTTGAGGGATGTTTTAACCTCAAGCAACCCCATCACCTGGGTTTGTATGACATGGCAAGCCAGGTGCTTGCAAGCATCATGCAAAACTGGTGCCTGTGATTGCCTGGCACGATGCAACTTCTCCCATAGGTAAATTAAGCCCTGATGGACTGTCTTATAGTGCAAATCAGGTCAAGGCAATTTCGTGGGACTCATTTCCAAGGGAATATGCATAGTTTTGGTTGTTAGATTATCATCTTAACCACACTTCCTTCTAAGTAAACATACTTAAAATCATGATTGATTTTGGGAATAGTGCCACTCAATTGGAACCTCAGCCATGAAGGCCTGGCTCTTAGCCCCAGCTGAGTCTAGTGAGCCTGCAATTGGACTCCTCATGAGGACCAGGGAGATGCTTGCTGAATTACATTGAATGTTTTACCATCCAGAATGGGAATGTCCGTTGAAAACATCTGATCCAATTTCATTCAGATTTTTCTAGTTTGGTGTTTTGTTTTAAATGTCTCAATAAATAAATAGAATTAAATGTCTCAATAAATAAATCTATTTAAATAGAAATGTAAATGTTCGTTCGAAACAGACGTTATATCTCCGAAAGTTCTTCACCGATTGCTTTGAAATTTTGACACAACATTGCATTCGAATACGCGAGCGTTGTTATGTAACTATGTTCTATATGGGGTCAAAAGTTTGTCTTAAAATCGAAGAAATAGGCCTCCTCAAAACCAGTCCTGCTGATCATTGTGACATCGCCAATCAGTAGGCCAATCCACTGCCTCTGCCTTCTCTCCTATTTGCATGTTCTCTCCTATTTGCTCTTATAGGTCATTGTGACATTGCCAACCAGTAGGCCAATCCACTGCCTCTGCCTTCTCTCCTATTTGCATGTTCTCTCCTGTTTGCTCTTATAGGTCATTGTGACATCGCCAACCAGTAGGCCAATCCACTGCCTCTGCCTCCTCTCCTATTTGCATGTTCTCTCACAATTGGCTGAGTGAATATAGATGTCACACCTGTGACAGTTACACGTTCTGAAGAAAGGTAACTGCCAGGAGTTTCCACTAACCTTCTCACCGTAAAAACATCCTTTTAAAAAAACCAAACAATCTGCTTTACTTCATCCAAATAATGCCTCGCAGAAGATCACACTTAGGTCGTCGTACTCGCAGAGCGGAAGCACTGTGACGAGAAATTGCAAATCAGACTGAGGAAGAACGGGCATCAGCAAACGAGAAAAAAAGAAAAAGAATGCCTCAGATATGTGCCAAGGAACCAGCCCAGCAACATTCAGCCAGACTTGAGGATGCACGGTTGTGAGCACGGCAATCGCGTTCTACAGCTTCAGATCTGCTTTGTTCTTAACAGAATGAACGCGACAGGCTGAGAGTGGCTGAAAGACGTCAACGAGAAACAGCACATCAGCGTCAAACACGACTCTGTGGTAAACAATCACACGATTACAATCGCCTTGCATTCCGGTACAACCCAGCTGATGATTATAGTTTGAGGCGGCATGTTCTCATCGGCACTATGACTGAAGTGTGTCCTTATTGCAAGGCTCTTAAATTTAATGGAGAAACAAAAGGAATGTGTTGCGCTGCTGGAAAAATTAAACTGCCTCAACTTGGAGAACCACCAGAGCCATTACAAACTTTGCTTGCCAGATATACCGCAGAATCAAAGCATTTCCTATCTAACATCAAGAAATACAACTCATGCTTCCAAATGACGTCGTTCGGCGCAGAAATCATCACAGCTCCATTTATGCCAACTTTCAAAGTCAAAGGACAAATTTATCATAAAGCCGGCTCCTTCCTTCCGTTTCAAGATAGTCAACATAAATTCCTACAAATGTATTTCATTGGTGATGGCAATGATGAATTGAATGCACGCTGCGGAATTTATACCGGCATAAAAAGGTCCATCGTTTCAAAAGCTACTTCACGAAAAAAACAATTTAGTACATTTGTTCAAAACAGCAATTGGCATGATGCCATCTGATACACACAAGATTGTTATTCATGCTGACAAAACGCCTGCTGGAGAACATGTGCGAAGATTCAATGCTCCAACTATAGACGAAGTGGCAATTGTTATAGTCGGAGATCAATTTCAACCTAGAGATATTGTTATTCATTGGAAAAACAATCAATTGAAAAAAATTGCAGAAACTCATCGATGCTACGATGCCCTGCAATATCCAATCATTTTTTGGGATGGTGCCCGTGGATATCACTTCAACGTTAAGATGATAAATCCAGTCAGTGGCGAAGAAACAGATATGAAATGCAGTGCAATGAACTATTATTCATACCGATTAATGATTCGAGAAAATGAAGACAATCACATTTTGAAATGCCGTCAATTGTTTCACCAATACATCGTAGATATGTATGCAAAAATAGAAACAGAACATTTGATATTCATCCGTTTAAATCAGACCAAGCTTCGCTCAGAATACGTTCATTTGCGAGATGCAGTTGTAAATGTCGGTAATACAACTAACTTTGGAAGACTAACGATTTTGCCATCTTCATATACAGGCAGTCCACGTCATATGCATGAGTACGCTGAAGATGCAATTGCGTATGTTCGTCACTACGGCCGTCCAGACCTATTCATTACATTCACATGCAATCCAGCTTGGGACGATATACAACAGCTCTTACTTCCTGGCCAATCGCCAGTGGATAGGCATGACATCACAGCACGTGTTTTCAGACAGAAGCTGAAATCGCTGATGGATTTCATGGTAAAACATGAAGTGTTTGGGTCTGTGCGCTGCTGGATGTACTGAGTGGAATGGCAAAAGAGAGGATTGCCACATGCACATATACTAATCTGGCTCAAAAACAAAATCACTTCAAATGAAATTGACAATGTAATATGCGCTGAAATACCAGATGCCGACGTCGATAAGGATTTGCATGAAGTTGTGACGAAAAATATGATACATGGACCTTGCGGTACACTGAATCCAAACTCACCATGCATGATAGACGGAAAATGTTCTAAGCGATATCCTCGAGCATTAGTATCCAACACAGTTACAGGAAACGATGGATATCCTTTATACAGACGAAGATCAGCAGAAGATGGCGGAAAAATAGCAACCATAAAAATGCGAAACGGTGACATCGAAGTAGATAACCGGTGGGTTGTTCCATATTCGCCTTTGCTATCAAAAACATACAAAGCGCACATAAACGTGGAATACTGTAACTCCGTAAAATCAATAAAATATATTTGTAAGTACGTGAATAAAGGCAGCGACATGGCAGTTTTTGGCGTGCAACCAGAAATAAGTGATAGGAATGCGGTCATACATATCGATGAAATAGCACAGTATCAGGCTGGAAGATACATAAGCAGCAATGAAGCTGTATGGCGAATTCTGTCATTTCCCATACATGAACGAAGTCCAGCTGTTGTTCACTTAGCAGTACATCTAGAAAATGGACAAGGCGTTTATTTCACAGCTGCAAATGTGGAAAAAATAGCCCTGAATCCACCGGCTACAACGTTAACTGGTTTCTTCACGTTATGTCAAAATGATGCATTTGCAAAAACACTGCTGTATTTGGAAGTGCCTACGTATTACACATGGAATGCAAGTAGAAAATCATTTCAATGACGCAAATGAGGACAGCGAGTCGACGGACAACCTGGCATATTCAAAGAAACAACGATAGGCAGACTGTACACCATGCATTCCAATCAAGATGAATGCTTCTTTCTTCGCATGCTGTTGGTAAATGTGCCCGGTCCAACGTCTTTCCATCAATTGAGAATTGTCAACGGCGTTACACATGCCACTTTCCGCAGTGCATGTCAAGCTCTGAATTTATTGGAGAACGACCGACACTGGGATGTATGCATTAATGACGCGTGCAACACGTCACATCCAAATCAAATTCGTGCATTGTTTGCAATCATATTGACCACCTGCTCTCCTTCATCTCCAACAGTTATGGGAGAAATATAAATCGGACATGGCTGAAGATATTCTCCGTCGAATACGCAAAGAAAATTCAAATATGAACATGGATTTCACACCAGAAATCTACAACGAAGCGTTGATAATGATTGAAGATTTGTGCTTAGAAATCGCAAACAAAGTTCTCAATCAATTGGGAATGCCATCACCGAATCGAACTGTTGCTGCTTCGTTCGATGTAGAATTGCATCGTGAACAAAATTACAACACGGATGATCTTTTGTCGTATGTGCAATCAAATATTCCTAAGGTAACGCTTGAGCAAAAACGCATTTACGATCAAATAATGAAAACCATCAATAACGGGATTGGAGAAATCTTCTTCTTAGATGTGCCAGGAGGAACTGGTAAAATGTTCCTAATTAGATTGATTCTGGCAGCAATTCGATCCCAAAATGACATAGCCTTAGCTCTTGCGTCGTCCGGAATAGCTGCGACATTGCTACCTGGTGAAAGAACTGCTCATTCCACTTTGAAATTGCCATTAAACATACAATTCATTGAAACTCCCACATGCAACATTTCCAAAGCATCCGGCATGGGAAAAATATTACAAAAATGCAAACTTATTGTTTGGGATGAATGCACAATGGCACACAAAAAATCACTCGAGGCTCTTGATAGATCATTGCAAGATTTGCGTGAAAACATCAGACCATTTGGGAACGCATTAATATTGCTTCTAGGAGATTTCAGGGAAACATTACCTGTAATTCCTCGATCGACACCAGCGGACGAAATAAATGCTTGCCTGAAATACTCTACTTTGTGGCGACACGTAAAGACGTTAAAATTAACTACAAATATGCGTGTCCAGCTGCAAAACGATCGATCAGCTGAGATATTCTCACGTCAATTGCTGGAAATTGGGAACGGAAAGGTGCCGGTTGATCTGACCTCAGGACGAATTTTATTACCTCATAACTTCTGTAATTTAGTGACGTCAAAAGAAGAATTGGTTGAAAAAGTATTTCCAAATATTCAAACCAATTATAAGAATCACGATTGGCTGAGTGAACGAGCTATTCTTGCGGCCAAGAACAAAAACGTCTACGAACTTAACAATATTATTCAATCTAACATTCAAAGCGAGGCAGTCGCATACAAGTCCATCAACACTGTTGTGGAAGCAGATGAAGCGGTTAATTATCCAACAGAATTTTTGAATTCGCTGGATCTGCCAGGGATGCTACCGCACGTACTGCAATTGAAAATCGGCCTGCCAATTATCATGTTGCGAAATATCAACCAGCCAAAACTGCAACAGCACGCGGCTTGCAGTAAAAAAATTACTGAGCAACATCATAGAAGCAACAATCTTGACAGGACCTTTGAAGGGTGAAGATGTCCTCATTCCTCGCATTCCTATGATTCCAACAGATATTCCATTTCAATTTAAGAGATTGCAATTCCCAATTCGATTGGCGTTTGCAATCGCCATCAACAAAGCTCAGGGCCAATCTTTAGAATTGTGCGGTTTAGATCTAGACACAGATTGCTTCTCACATGGACAATTATATGTTGCGTGTTCTAGAGTCGGAAAACCAGTCAATCTCTATATCTACACAGACAATGGAACAACTAAAAATATTGTATATCCACAAGCATTGTGAAAGTAAACATATTAGAAACATCCGCTTTGTCTTTTCTTTCTTTTCAATTTAACCAGACTGAGCCACAGCAACGCGTGGCAGGGTACAGCTAGTAGAATTAATATAAAATTTACAAACAAATACATAAAATAACGAGAGGGGGGAAATAAGGTAAATTGAGTTGATGTGACGAATTAATTACAAAAAAGAACACCCTGCTTAACCACATGTCCTGCTCTGACCCTTTAAGCTAGTTGATTATTATTTTTCGTTCACTGTTAAGTACAGTAGTGAGTTGTTGCTGCTTTTAAACAACTTTTTTCTTGTTTCTCAAGAAAAGGTGGTCTTCTGCATTATTATTTTCTTGGTAAAATTATGTGTGTATGTGCATGTATCTTGACAATATGTTCTCTCAGACTTTTTCCAGGTCCTCTGTTGAATCTGAGACTCTACATAAGCAAAGTGATGCCTGCTATGCAGAGAATATTGAGAATGAGTCTGAGGAAGAGGAAGAGGAGGAGGAGGAGGAGGAGGAAGAGGAGGATGAAAGGGAAGAAGAGTGGGACACAGACCTTGAAATAGAAGGTATAGCTTAGAAGTTGCAGGCAACTGCCGGTACATAGAGGATAGGTGCATTGCCTCTGAATGTGGAAGTTCCATATATAGGTGTTCTGCCAGCTGCTGGTAGGCCTGTCTTCCATGGATGTGCCTAGCCTTTTAAAAAAAACAACCCCACACACCAACCTCTCTGTTAGTGGCTGCCTCAACATCCTCTCTTGTGGTGCTGCCATGGTTCAGGAGGCCCTGGGCAAGATCCCTCCCCCTCCCGGGAGGCGCCACACACACACTTTTGGGTATTGGTGCCTGGTCTCTCTCCCCTCACTCCCCCTAGTACTTCCTCTTTTTCTCGGTGCACCCCCCCCCCACTCCATGGTGCACTCTTTGCTCTTTCTTTCTCACCAGATACCTCCCCACCTGCTCTCCTGCCCACTCTTCCCCATACCAGGCAGCTGCATATTTTCTTTCTTTCTTTCTATGTCTGTTAACTTTTAGAAGAGTTTGGGCATGCTGCAGAGCCTCTGGTACCACAGAGGCTCCCTGGAGAAATGATGATGCCAGGTAAGACTGCAGCTTCCTCTGCAGCATTCACAACCTGTTCTGAAAGTTCAACGAAATAGAGAGAAAGAAAGGTGGCAGTCCTTGGTAAAGGGGGAGAGGGAGTATGGGGTGGGTGGGAAACAGAAGGGGGGAGTGTGCCAGGTGTTGGTTGGGGGAACCTCTTCTGAAAGGGTTTTTTCTTCTTCTTTAAAGGACTGCATTTGGGGGCCCTCCAGGCAGCAGTGCCCCTGACCCTTTCAAAGAGACTTGCACATGGGGTATGTCCTGCAGGATTGTTTGGCCTGTGTATATACTTCTAGTCTTGGTGTGAGTGATGGTACTTGATGTATTACTGAATACTTTGAACTTTAAGGGCACAATCCCCTTTGATGCAAATGGTATACCTATTAACTATGGATTTTAAATAGGTTTACTTTTCCACTAAATTACTGTATTGTTTTCCAAAAGCAGAGTTTTTTCTGTGACTCTTCTTCTTCTTCTTCTTCTTCTTCTTCTTCTTCTTCTTCTTCTTCTTCTTCTTCTTCTTCTTCCTGCCACAGATTCTAAGCCATCCTATGATCCAGCCGGAAAAGCCAAGTACCTTCACACATGCCAAATGTATGGTGTCATCCCAATCTCTTACTTTTTACGGCATATGAAAGATTCTGAACTAGCCCTGATGCACCACGGCCTTGGCCCCAAGGTAACAGCTGGAGCCCATCCTTTGGTCCCATTAATATGGTCTTGTGTTGGCATTCAGCAGTTGCAATCTGAATTTTATACCATCAACCATGGTATCCTCCTCAATTGTCTCCGTGGGATGAGCATTGGAGGCACTGTGTTATGGTGTTTCTAGTCCTACCTGCAGGGTTGATTTCAGAGAGTAACATTGGGCGATTATATCTCGGCCCCTTGGCAATTAAGGTATGGGATGCCGCAGGGCACCATCTTGTCCCCAATGTTGTTTAACATCTATATGAAGCCTTTGGGGTCGGTCATTAGGGGATTTGGATAAAATGCCATCAGTACACTGATGCACACAGCTCTATCTCTCTGTGACATCTGAATCAGGAGAGGCTGTGCAAGTCCTAGATCGGTGCCTAAACTCAGTAATGGGCTGGATGAGGACAAATAAACTGAAGCTGAATCCTGGCAAGATGGAAGCCCTGTGGGTGAGTGGTTCCCGAGTCCAGGGAATAGGCTCATTGCCTGTTCTGGATGGGGTTGAACGCCCTCTGAAAGATCAGGTTTGAAGTTTGGGGGTACTGCTAGATCCATCATTGTCACTGGAGGTCCAAGTGGCCAAGTGGCTTGGAGTGCCTTTTACCACCTTCGGCTGGCTTGCCAGCTATGGCCTCTCCTAGACAGGGATAGCTTGGCCACAGTGATACAGGTGTCAGTAACTTCAAGACTGGATTATTGCAATTACGGCACCTGGGGCTGCCCTTTGGGCTACTCCAGAAGCTAGTACAGAACGCAGCAGCACGGCTGTTGTCAGGAGCTGCCTCTTTTCAGCATGTAACTCCTTTGTTGAGGGAGCTGCACTAGCTGCCTATTCACTACCGGGCCAGGTTTAAGGTTCTTGTACTTGTGTACAAAGCCCTAAACAACTTTGGGACCAGGATACCTGAGAGAGCACCTTCTCCCTCGCCAACCTGCCCGGCCACTGAGGTCATCTGAGGGCATGCTCCTGGTGGTTCCACGTGGACCTGTGGCCTGATTGGAATCCACCAGCAGAAGAGCCTTTAGTGTGGTGGCCCCTTCTCTGTGGAAATCTCTGCCCCTGGAGGTCAGGCAGATGCCAACACTAGGCTGCTCACCAAGAAGGCCCTTTCCCCAGTCACCACCCACCATGCCTCTCCCAGCAGCTTCATGGGATATTAAATAAAGGGACCAGATAAAAGCTTGTGGGACACCATAGGTCAAAGACCCCGAGAGAAAACTAGATGTTAGGGTGAAGGGTTCTTACAGCCTTGAGGCCTTCAAGAGGCAGCTGGAGAGCCATCTGTCAGGGATGCTTTAAGGTGGATCCCTGCCATGAGCAGAGGGTTGGACTCAATGGCCTTATAGGCCCCTTCCAACTCTACTATTCTATGATTCCCAGACAAAGTTTGCTCTGTCATTGTGAGTCCCCACTTGCAAAAAGTCCCCACCTTTTTAATGGTGTGCTGCTTTTAATGATACACTGGTTTTAAACGTTTGGATTAGTTGTATGTATTTTATGGCGTTTTTATTTGTGTTGTACCCCGCCTCGATCCAGAGGGAGAGGCGGATAACATATTATTATTATTATTATTATTATTATTATTTTTATTATTATTATTATTATCCAAAGTGGTACGGCCCATCCATCACTACCCTTTGTGAGAGCTAGGCTAGAGAGCTGAATTCAAGGGGCCCTTAGTCTGATCCAGCGTAGGCATCCCCTGTGATTGTAACCCTGTTGCTGATAGCTTCTTCTCTCTCTTATTTTTCAGGGCGCCAAAGCTCTAGCCCTTTCCTTGACAAATAACACCTCCATTGTGAATTTGAACTTGAGTGACAATTGGCTGAATGGAGATGGGGCAGTTGCAGTTGCAGATATGTTAAAGGAAAATTGTTATATTTCAGGTGTGCTTCTTAAGTTAGATGTTTTGAGAAGTGGTTCAGAACAGCAACGGGGTAAAATATAGTCCAGGTGCCTTTGTATAGCTGGTGGGTCCATTGTTAGATTCCTGAGACCCTCAGCTTTCATTTTTAAAAAGCAAGTGTCTGAGCCCTTGTGGCTTCATAGTGATGTTTGAGAATGCAGTGGAACAGCCCTGAATGAGTCATCCTCTCAGATTCTATATTCCATATCCTGAGAGTGAGTGTTCCTAAGAAGCCAGATTCCTAGGAACACTGGCTTCCTTAAAGGAAGCCAGATTCCAGCTGGACATCAGGAAAAACTTCCTGACTGTTAGAGCAGTACGACAATGGAATCAGCTACCTAGGGAGGTTGTGGGCTTCCCACACTAGGGGCATTCAAGAGGCAGCTGGACTACCATCTGTCAGGGATGCTTTAGGGTGGATTCCTGCATTGAGCAGGGGGTTGGACTTGATGGCCTTGTAGGCCCCTTCCAACTCTGCTATTCTATGATTTTATGATTCTAGTTTTCCTGGCGTCCAGGAAATACTGAAATGGGTGGTTTGCAGGGTGGGGTGAGGAGGGATTCTTCTGTGAGGGATTGTCAGTGGGATCCGTTATTCTACAGTCTTCTTTCCATCTCTAAGATCAAGGTGTTAATTGAAGACAAAGGGAATCTTCTATAAGAATACAGCGGTGTGAGGCTTTTTACTCAACATCTACGATTTTGCTCGTTTTTGTTTTAAACTGAAGCTTGAGCAGTGTAGGCCTGCAGGAAATTTTGAAACTTTGAAAAAGTTCAAAGTTAGACCTCAGGGAAACTCAGGGAGGGAGAAGGATGAGGCAAAGGGGGAAGGGTAATGCCCCACGCAGTGCATGTGATGTAATATGTGACACACTGGCTCAGTTCAGACAACATGTTAGTCAACGCAGTGTGAAAACTCCACTCAGTGGTTGGGTTTTTAGGGGGTGCTTCCCACACAACATGTTCTAACTCCACTGATGTGTGACTGTGAGCTACCGTGGAGTTGAGTAAAATCCATCACAATGTTTGATTGACAGTTTCTCCACCCTCTCTCCTCCCCCGGTCCTCCTGATGGTATCCCATCAGCCATTGCTGCAAAAAACCAATCCCAGCGGCTCTCCTAGAACGGAACTTGCTCCTTTCACCACTCTTGCCAGGGAACTCTGTAGCCAGTGGGAAAAGTCAACGCAACGGAAAACTCCATGGAACCCTCCACACAACACAATGGTGGTACAGGAACTCTCTCCTCTGCACAGTGTGGATATTCAGTGTGGAGTATTTTCCCCAAAAAAACAAAACCCCTCCACCGTGGGGTGGAATTTTCCCACCAGACAACACATTTCTCAACAGTGGTGTAAAAAACTCCACCGTGGAGTTCTAAAACCACTGTTGAGAAATGTGTTGTCTGAACTGAGTCATAGAGGAGGAGGAAGAGAAGCTGAGGAGAAAGAGCTGAAAGGACACCAGAAGGAGAAGAGAGAGTAAAATCTTACATCATGCTTTTTATCCTCAAATTTCTAGAAATAGTAAACAATTTTTTTTAAAAAAAAGAACATCTTTTTTGTTTTCATTTTTGATGGTTTATTTGTAGTACATTTATTTTTAAAGTGTCAAGTTGTTCCAGTCTCAAGGGAAACATATTTTTATCCAACCATTCTCAGACTACTAGCTCTTGTGGTGACACAGAATTTGCAGTAGTTTGAAGAGAATGGATCTGGGATCTGAGGTGGATTTGTGGTGGGCGTAGTGCTGAAAGGTCAGTATTCTTTTTCCCTCTCAGATGTTGACTTATCAGAGAACAGACTTGGAGTGAAAGGGGCAAAGGCCCTATCTGCTATGCTTCGGGAAAATACAACACTCATCACCCTGGAACTTTCCGGAAATGAATTAAATGACGATGCGGCCAGTTATCTAGCAGATGCGTTTCTGACCAACAACAAAGTGGAGTTCCTCAATCTCAGTCACAACAAGTTTGGGGAGCTTGCAGGTAAAGCTGCTTTAGTAAGAATGGCACGGAGGCATCTCATGTATGTGGTATGTTGGGAGGCTGGGTTTGCATGGTTTCCGCAGAAGGACTTAATGGGGCTAATTCTCAATGTAGTTCATGAGCCACTTTTGTGGAGTGAGACTGGGAAGAGGCTCCATCCAAGGCTCTTACATGTTTCAGCTAATTCCGGACCTCCTTAAGTGTCGTATCTGCCAGCCAAGGAACCACCATGAAACGTTTATTTATTTATTACATTTCTATACCGCCCAATAGCTGAAACTCTCTGGGCGGTTCACAAAAATTAAAAACCACGAAGAGCATAAAAACAACCAACAAATTTAAAACACACATACGAAATACAATATAAAAAGCACAACCAGAATAAAACCACACAGCAAAAATTAATATAGGTTAAAATATGAGATTAAAACAGCAAAGTTTAAATTTAATTAATTAATTAATTTCATTTCATTTAATTTCTATACCGCCCAATAGCCGAAGCTCTCTGGGCGGTTCACAAAAATTAAAACCTTGACGAGCATAATAAAACAAGTTATTGTTTTATTATGCTAAATTATGCTAATTATTATGCTAAGTTAAATTAGGTGTTAAAATACTGAGAAAATGAAAAGGTCTTCAGCTGGCGATGTAAAGAAAACAATGTAGGTGCCAAGCGAACCTCTCTGGGGAGCTCATTCCACCCCCGGGGTGCCACAGCGGAGAAAGCCCTGCTCCTAGTAGCTGCTTGCGGTAGAAAACAGAGATGCTGCCGCCGGAGGACTCAAGTAGACACTGCTCCCAATTGTGCTGTATACCCTAAACATTTAGGGTGCCTGCTTCTAGCCTAACTGCAATTCACCAGCTTCTAGCATGATCAAAAGCTTGGAATAAAGAAGGAATAAATGTCAAGGTTTTTTTGTAGCTATCCTTAATTTCTGCAAAGATGTGTGTATTATAATAGACAGGCCACTCTGTGTATAGTTGAGAATTCACTCCTGGCGTTCCTTTTTGACAGATCTGGGTCACTGGATATTTTTGCCAATAAGATGGGATACTGGGGAGAGGGCTGGAATTAAAAAAGAAAAGAAAAGATGTTTCTTGACCTGTTTTATATATTTACAAGTTGCAACCACTAACTACCAATATTCTTTTTAGGATGCAGCAAGTACAATTGTCCACTTCTGTGCTGTATCAGCTCCTCCTCCTTAGATTTTTAAATTTCTGCACTGTTCTTGATTTTTGTACTCTTAATGGCTACCCTCTCCTCTTTCCTTCCATTTAGTTGCTTAGTCACTCCTTTTGTTCTTTTTGAGTTTCTTGACTACTCCTTACCCACGATTGCTTAGAATCTCCTTAATTGCCTTTACGCAGTGAAGGATCCCTACATTCTGCTTGCCAGATCTCTCCTTCTTTGCCCCTTCACTTTGGATAGGACACTGAGTTGATGGAAAACCGAGGGAGAAAGAGAGCTATGCACAGAAAATAGGGAGGAACATCCACAGTGAAAGAAAGAAAGAACTAAGGTAGGACTTGGGAGGGAGGGGAAATATTTATTTATTTGTAATTTCTACCCTGCCCTAAGCATGTTATCAGGGTGGCTTACAATAAAATATAAAATATACCATAACGTAACTTATATATAAAAATAAACTAAAAACCGCAATTCTATAAAAGCAGCATAAAGATAATATAAAAATAATTAAAATAAAACAGATGAGCAAAATCTTCACCTGGTGCCAGAAAGACACCAGAGAAAGGTCAGGTGAGCCTCTCTGTGGAGACTGTTCCAAAGTCAGGGTGCCATCACGGAAAAGGCCCTTTCCCCCTGTAGCCACCCACTGCACCTCAGACTGGGGGGTGGGGGTATCTGGAGGAGAGCTACTAACAATGATCTCCCAAATACAGCCAGGCACATGTGGAGATGGGTGATCCTTGATGTCTCCGGTCCCAAGCCATGAAGGACTTCAAAGGTCAAGATCAGCACTTAAGAATTGGGCTCAGAAATGGGCCACGTGCTGATCCCACCCTATCCCAGCAGCAGTGTTCTGAACTAACTGTGGTTTCTGTACCATCTTCAGAGGCAACCTCACGTATAATGCATTGCAGTAGTCTAACCTGGAGGTTCCCAGCCGATGGATCAGAGGTCAGGCTGTTTCTGTCCAGGTGTTAGAGATGCTGCTGGTGAACCAGCCTGAACTGGTAAAGGGTGCAGACCTCATTGTTCTTTAGTTATGTGTTTGTTGGCCTGGAGGCAAAACAGAACCGAGGGAAGGGAATCTGTCATTTCTCCCCAGCCATAAAAGCTACAGTGTTCTTGCTCATGCTCCAAATGGTGCATGTGGTACAGCCATGGTTGATCCAAGAGTGCCTGAGGCAGGGCAATCAGTCCCCACCATCTCCATTAACATTGGGATGTGAGCCCACTGGGGTATTCCCGTGTTCGCTTTGAGCGGGGGATGCCCACTTTGTTTTCCTCGTGGTGAGACTGTTCTGGAAGCGATCCCATTTTCCCAACAAAACCTCTGGCTTCGTTCATTTCCATGAATGCTTTTCAGTAATGTGCTCTGTCCATATGTGCACCTTTCTGCAGCGCACTTTCTCTCTGCATGTGCCTCTTTCCAGCTTCTGTCCTTCCTTTCCTGCTGTCTGGGGAGAAATGCCAATAGCATTAGGGATATTGGGCCTCTGTGACCAAGAAGCCTTCTGCCGTTGGTCGTCAGTCAAAGGGGTCCTTTGGGGGGGAGCAGTGTTGCTGCCGCTCTAACCCAAGGCCTCTGCTGCCCTGACCTCCCAAGTCCCTCTTCCATTGCTTGTGTTCTGAAACCTTCTCCCCCCCCCCCTCCACCCACCTGTAATTAACCAGGTGAAGTTCTTGGAGCCGCAGTCGCTGAAAATGTGGGCTTGAAGGAGCTCAATCTCGGCTGGAACTACTTTCGGGGCCAAGGAGCTGTTGCTATTGCCAAAGGCTTGGGGGTAAGAACTGTGTTCTTTCCAGGTCCTCCATCTTGTGTGGATACAGGTGTACTAACATTACAGTTGGCCTTAATAGGGAACATTTGTTACAGATGATCAGTAACTTGGAAGAATTGTTGGTCAGCCTTGCTTTTATGTTCTGGCATACGTCTGGAGTATTTCAAGCCATTTCTATAGCGCTTCAGTGAAATGGGCCAGTTCGAGGGATTGTTAGATGCTGGGGCTGGATTCCTGTGGGTCCGTTTTGCTGAATCTCATCCAATACATGAAGGTTGACACAGTAGGGCAGCTATGGGAGGTGGGGGTAGATCAAGAGACGGGATGTTTGGCTAAAGAAGGAAGAAGTAGGAAGGCATAATGAAGGAAGCGGAGAGCTTGTCAGTCCTGGATCAGCGAGGTCCAGTAATCCTGCCAGAACGAAGGTGAAGGAGAAAAGCATTTCCCTGTGGTTCTGTTGCCAGTGTTGGAATTCTGCCAGCATGTGCCCAGAAGGTCTGCTAGATTCTGGAGGTTCCTAGTCAGTCCCTGACTTCGGGAGGGCAGGAAATCAGGAGCATCATTGTTGGGAATGAAATATGCTCCAGTTAGATCGGCTGGGATCCACAGCTAGTTTGCTGCATCTGATGGGGCATTGGACTCCATGTTTTTTTAAAAAAACAGCAGGTCCCTCTGCTACACACCAAGCTGCTTTTGAAATGGAGGAAACTGTCACATGCAGTTTGTGCCATTCAAAGAACGAAGTCCAAAAATCCATCTAGGTGCATCTAAACCTTGGTCCTGCCTGAAGTAGCCCTCATGGGTCCTGGCCACTGTTGCAAAGCTGAGTTATTGGTGGCCTGTTTCAAAAAACGGCATGAAATGCAAACAAGACTATCACATGACATCATACCAAGTCATGAGATCAGCCTCAGTTTGGGATGGGTAGACGTCCCGCGAACAGATCTTTGCTCATTCTTCTCTTAGACCTCTAGGACCTCTGTCTCTTCTGTCACCCTCTGGATAGTCCCTTCTGCAGTGCGATAGTCCCTTCTGCATTTCCTGAACTCACATCCCTCAGAATAATCTCAGGTCCTCTTTAGGTTGGGCTGCTTTGAACCTTACTTGGTGAAAAATTGTTTTCACCAGTTTGTGAAAAGTCTTTATGTAATATGGGAATTGGCATTTTAGTTCTTATTGTGCCAGAACTGTCCAGATTAGGGCATTTCTGTTTCTTTATTAAAAGCTTAGGAAGGTCCATTCCTAAATCTCTGTTTCAGTCATGTTGAGACAATACCAATGTGGCACCCTAAATAAAGAAGTCTCAGGAGGGGGACTGTCTGGGTAGTCTTAACTCACTAGAGCTGTTCGTATGACATGACAGCCCACTGTGGGTAATTTAATCCATGGTGAGGCTGCAGCTGCAGCGCAGGCAGAGCATGTACGGACACCATTTTGAATACACAATCCCAGCTTGGGGGTTGTCGTGTTGTGCAAACCTAGCAGGTGTGGGTTATTCGAGGGTTAAACAACCCTTGCATAATCCATGGTCTGTTTCAGGGTAATGTGAGGGTTGTTTAACCCTCACATAACCCACACTTGTTATGCAAGCCATGCCATAACCCATGTCAAATAACCCACAATGAGCTGTGGCATGTTGTCTGAACCCGTCACTGAGCCTGTGTGTACTTGGAGAACATTCAGCTTAGAAAAGCTTTTGGAAGGAGGGTACTTAGCAAAACAATTCCCATTTCTGGATCAGAATGGACTAGTCTGATACATCAGGAATGGCAGCATGTTCAGCATGGAACAAATTGCCCGAGACCCCTTCTCACTCACTCACATGGGGCATTCATTTCACTGCAGCTTGCGCAGAAGACCTGTCTGCTGGTCCCGAGCTGGCTCTCTTCCGCTCTGCCACACCCAAATTTCTCTACTTGGCTGCTTCCCCTTGCTCCTGGTGGGTAGGGGTGGCCTGCTTTCCGTGACCGTACGCAGGGCCCAGGATTTGGGGCTGTGCACTCTGCTTAGTGCCGTCTTCCTGATATCGCACCATCATGTCCTGCACAGATTTGAACCGGTTCTGCCCTCTGCCTTTGATGCTGCTGTGCTGTGCCCTTGGCGGCAAAGTGGGAGGGTAGAGTTTGCAATAAAGCCCCGTATTTCCTCCCAGTGTTGGGTGCACAAAGGAGACTGAGCCTGTGGGATTATAAAGAAGGCAAACGTGACTGGCAGGATTGGGAGAACCCTAGCCGTTGTGAGCAGCGGAGAGAGAAGCACAGAGACCATGGAGTGAATAGGAGCTATTGGAGAAAAGCCCCACCTCTGACATGGACATAAGAGCTTTACAGCTTCCTCCAAAGCTTTACTAAGGCTGCCTCCTTCCCTCCGCAGGCAAACATATTCCTTCGGGTGCTCGATCTTTCCTACAATGGCTTTGGTAATAGTGGGGCGGCTGCCCTGGGTGAAGCCCTGAAAGTCAACAACGTGTTGGAAGAACTCCACATTGGGTAATAAAGTTCAGCCTTTCGTTTTGTGCTTCCTGAGCGTCTGGAGCTTCCCCACCCCCCTCTCAGTAGTCCTTATGACAACCTTGCGAAGTAGGTCATTATTATGAAAAAAAACAAAAACCACCACATTGTAAAATGGGGGAACCAAGGCTGAGGCTCCCTAGTGAGCTCTCGGCTGAAGTTGGATTCCAATCTGAGACTTCCCGGCACACACTCTTAGCCACTAGACTCTGCCTGGTCTTGGTGCGTAAGAAAGTTGGAAGTGGGAGCAGGTCTTCTCCCAGCCAGTCCTAACAGATCAAGCCGCCTGATGCTGGGCTAGCATGGACCTCCTTTAGCCTTCCCCGACCTGGTGCCCTACAGATGTGTTGGACTGCAAGACCTATCATAGAATCATAGAATCATAGAATAGCAGAGTTGGAAGGGGCCTACAAGGCCATCAAGTCCAACCCCCTGCTCAATGCAGGAATCCACCCTAAAGCTTCCCTGACAGATGGTTGTCCAGCTGCCTCTTGAATGCCTCTAGTGTGGGAGAGCCCACAACCTCCCTAGGTAGCTGATTCCATTGTCGCACTGCTCTAACAGTCAGGAAGTTTTTCCTGATGTCCAGCCGGAATCTGGCTTCCTTTAACTTGAGCCCGTTATTCCGTGTCCTGCACTCTGGGAGGATCAAGAAGAGATCCTGGCCCTCCTCTGTGTGACAACCTTTTAAGTATTTGAAGAGTGCTATCATGTCTCCCCTCAATCTTCTCTTCTCCAGGCTAAACATGCCCAGTTCTTTCAGTCTCTCTTCATAGGGCTTTGTTTCTAGACCTCTGATCATCCTGGTTGCCCTCTTCTGAACTCGCTCCAGCTTGTCTGCATCCTTCTTGAATTGTGGAGCCCAGAACTGGACGCAATACTCTAGATGAGGCCTAACCAGGGCCGAATAGAGAGGAACCAGTACCTCACGTGATTTGGAAGCTATACTTCTATTAATGCAGCCCAAAATAGCATTTGCCTTTCTTGCAGCCATATCGCACTGTTGGCTCATATTCAGCTTGTGATCTACAACAATTCCAAGATCTTTCTCGTTTGTAGTATTGCTGAGCCAAGTGTCCCCCATCTTGTAACTGTGCATTTGGTTTCTATTCCCTAAATGTAGAACTTGGCATTTATCCCTATTAAATTTCATTCTGTTGTTTTCAGCCCAGCACTCCAGCCTATCAAGATCACTTTGAAGTTTGTTTCTGTCTTCCAGGGTATTAGCTATCCCACCCAATTTTGTGTCATCTGCAAATTTGATCAGCGTTCCCTGCACCTCCTCGTCCAAATCATTAATAAAAATGTTGAAGAGCACTGGGCCCAGGACTGAGCCCTGCGGCACCCCACTCGTTGCCTCTCCCCAGTTTGAGAAGGTTCCATTGATAAGTACTCTTTGAGTCCGATTCTGTAGCCAACTGTGGATCCACCTAATAGTTGTTCCATCTAGCCCACTTTTAACTAGTTTGTTAATCAGAATGTCATGTGGTACTTTGTCAAAAGCTTTGCTGAAGTCAAGATATATGACGTCCACAGCATTCCCACAGTCCACAAGGGAGGTTATCCTATCAAAAAATGAGATCAAATTAGTCTGACAGGATTTGTTCCTGACAAATCCATGTTGGCTTCTAGTAATCACTGCATTGGTTTCAAGGTGTTTACAGATTGACTTCTTTATAATCTGCTCCAGAATTTTCCCAGGGATGGATGTCAGACTGACTGGTCTGTAGTTCCCAGCTGGCATGGAGAACAGTCATGAGAACAAATTAGGGCAATAGAGGTGGCTCACTCTCACAGAAATGATGCTGATGGGAGCAAAAGGGTGTTGGCTGAAAGTCAGTTGCTCTCTTGGATGCCAGGTGGGAGGGCCTGGCTGCCCCCCAGCGATTTGGGTGTATTAACTGGTGATGGGCCAAAGGAGGCTGGTTGGATTTTACGGCTCAACTCCAAGAACTTGTGGAGTTCTTGATTTAGTCCTTTACAGTAGTTGTATAATGTGGCTCAACTTGGATGCTGAGAATACTGGAAGGAAAGAAAGAGAAAGGTGTGTGTGCGCGTGCGCGCATGCATGAAGGTCTGGAAATGTTTTTCTCTTTCTTCCCCTCAGTAATAACCGCATCTCACTGGAAGGAGCCCTCTGTCTTGCGCTGGGCCTGAAAGAAAACAAGACTCTGAAGTGCCTTGGTGTGAGTAGCTCTTGAGAGGGGGCTGGGCCCTTTGTCTCCAGTGTAGACAAACCCACACGTTTTTGTTCCATGATCTGCAGGTGTCCAGGAACCCCATCCAGAGCGAAGGCTGCATTGGGATTCTCAAAGCCATCCGAGCCAACCCTGGCGCTGCCTTGGAGGTCCTGGATTTTTCAGTAGGTATTAATGGGTGGAGAATGGTCTGCCTGAGATGTAAGTAGGCAGTACAGGATTAGCCAAAGATGCCCCGAGGGCATCTGCTCCAGCAAAGTGGGGGCAAACGGACGTCTGTGCAAGGACTACATAGTAGCGCACAGTGCTGTGTTCAGGGGTTGAGATCCATCCACGGTAAATAGTGGGACAATAATGAGAGCTGCTTTGCTGCTTTTAGTTCACATTGTAGATTAGTACGTTATGGAGGTCTCTGCTGCTAGGTTGGATTAAGATAAACCTAATTCAAGGGACTATAGGTCAACAATGAATCATGATAGCTAAATGGAGCTTCCATCTACATGAGCAATGTACCTTTGAATACCCGATTTTGGGGACCAGGAATGGCTATTTCTTTCATGCCCTGCTAATGACCTTTGCAGAGGCTGGAAACAGAATGCCGGACTCGCTGGACCTTAGTCTGATCCAAAAAAGACTTGATGTAGGGGATCTTTTCTCTCTTTCAGGAGATTGTTGTCAAGCAGGACTTTGCAGGACTCTGTGATGCTGTTCAGGAAGTTTTTCCGAGTCTTCAGATCAAACATGATGGAACCAGTCGCTTCTTCAGAGCTGATCCCTCAAAGGTGTGGAAAGTGAATCTATGCTGGTGGGCAACATATTTTTCAGTGGCATCCTTGTCCATGGGACATTCATCCTACTGTTATCTCTGATCAAACAGCTCTTGCAGGTTTTTGTAGTGATTCAAAAACCTACAGAACCTTATGGACCAGAGACAACAGTGGGGCAGCAGAAGCATGGTGGTAGCAACAGCAGTTCCTGCCTTTGGCACACCTGGAAAGGCTTACAGGGCCTGGACTCCCACCCACGAAACAGAATTCCCAGCTGAACAAAAAATAGGGGGGGGGAATACCCCTCCCCCAAATTCCAGTGGTCATCTCAGTGGCTTCTTGAACCCTCACTTTGCTAACTGTAGGAAGATTCTTGGGTTCTTAAGGTAGTGTCCTAGTTGTAGTTACAAAGGGGATTTTGAGGGAGGGAGGGAGGGAGGGAGGGAGGGAGGGAGAGATAAAAATGTATGAATCCCTTTCAGTGATCTGTGACTCCTACAGGGTTTTTCTTCCCATCAATTTAAAGTGCCCTGAGCCTTGTAATAGGCTACATTTCCCAGCTGTATATTCCTTCTCCACACTAGGCTGCCATTTCTGGGTTCTAGATCAGGCAAACTAGGACTTCTCCTGCCACCTTCTTCCCCAGCCTGCCCTTTGCAATCTGCTCCCCAAATGCAGATGTTGATTAGATTCCAGGCCCAATCCCAGCACTGGGTGACGTTCTACAAGTATTCAGATCCGCATCTTTCGCAAAAGCCTTTTGTAGCCTTCAGAAGGTTAAGCAAAGTCCTAGCCTCGCCCTAGCCTTGCGCTTCTTGCTGCCAGCCATGAGTTTGAATCTCACGAGTTTGAATCTCCTGCTTTCTAACTTCAGTTGGTAAAATGCATTGCCGCAAGAGCAATGCCAAGGGATGCCACTGACGTTTTCGGGTATATGTGTTTTCCCTATTTGATAGGTTTCCTGAGAAGATCCCTGCCTCTGAATGACCCAACGAATCTCTGACCTTCCCTTTCTTGGTTATCTGTATGGTGGGAGAGGAGACCATCCTAGGAGCCTCTGCTATTCCTTCTGTGACACTTAAAGTTGGGGCAGGCCTTGCAGTTCCTCCCCATCCATGGTTTGTTTTCACAGTGCTTTGTTCTTAGGTTTAACCCGGTGTTTCCCAAACTTCTAGTTATTAAAGGGCATCTTTACTATCTGAATTAAAACTGGAGGGGCTTCACTCGTAAGAGTGATGGATTCATACAGAGGGTCATATATCACCCCCAAACAGATTAACATCGTGTGAAAGTATAAGAACGGCTAGCTCATAATTCAGTTTAGGAATTAACTGCAAGATGTGGTGATGTGTTGGACTAAGCCATCTAGAGGAGATGAGGCAGGAGGGGACGTCTGTCAGTGGACTTTGGCTGTGGAGTATTAAGTGGAGCCTCCATGTTCAGGGGCAGTGAATGCCACTGAATACCAGTGGAGGCTGATTGCAAGGAGGTTAAGGCCTCCTGCTGGAGATGGTGCCCCTGAGTTCACAGTATCATTTCATAGAATTGTAGAATCTTAGAATAGTAGAGTGGGAAGGGGGCTCTAAGGCCATCGAGTCCAACCCCCTGCTCAGTGCAGGAATCCACCCTAAAGCATCCCCGACAGATGCTTGTCCAGCTGCCTCTTGAAGGCCTCTAGGGTGGGAGAGCCCACAACCTCCCTAGGTAACTGATTCCATTGTCGTACTGCTCTAACCGTTAGGAAGTTTTTCCTGATGTCCAGCCGGAATCTGGCTTCCTGTAACTTGAGCCCATTTTATTGACTTTATTCTCTCTGCCTACTTGTGCCTTTTGGCGCCAAGTTTGGGAATTGCTGGTTTAACCAAAACCCTGCCTTTTTGTAGTTTCAAACCTCGGTGCATATTTCTTCTCTCATAATCTGCATAACCTTCCTCTGAACCCTTCAAGTTGTCAGTATTCTGCACCAGTCAGTGGATGATGGCCTTTCCCAGCCTGGCATCCTCTCTATGTGTTGGACAAGAATTTCCATCATCCCCAACCAGCACAGCCAAGTTGGAGGGCAGCTGGTTGGAGAAGGCTGTTATACTCTGTCGTGGTTAAGGGATTTTGAGACGATAGTGACGCTGCTGGTGCTGATTGGCTGAGCTGCTTCCATGACATAGAAGGGCAAGGTAGGAAGTTTGGGTTTCTTAGCTGTTCTTAACGAGCGCCTCAGGTCCTGCTGAAAGGTGGGGCAGCTGGAGGAGGGTAGGGAAGGAGAAGATGGGGCCAGAGCAGGAGGAAGAGAAGCAGAAAGGCCTGCAAAAGGAGAGATAAAAGAGGGAATGGTCCAGAAGAAGGAGGGAAGAAGAGAAGGCTAGAGGTAGGCGTCTGGGGGGCGGGGAAGCAAATGCTATTTTGGGCTGCATTAATAGAAGTATAGCTTCCAAATCACGTGAGGTACTGGCTCCTCTCTATTCGGCCATGGTTAGGCCTCATCTAGAGTATTGCGTCCAGTTCTGGGCTCCACAATTCAAGAAGGACGCAGACAAGCTGGAGTGTGTTCAGAAGAGAACAACCAGGATGATCAGGGGCCTGGAAACAAAGCCCTGTGAGGAGAGACTGAAAGAACTGGGCATGTTGAGCCTGGAGAAGAGAAGGTTGAGGGGAGACTCTTCAAATACTTAAAACGTTGTCACACAGAGGAGGGCCAGGATCTCTTCTCAATCCTCCCAGAGTGCAGGACGTGGGCTGAAGTGACAGGAAGCCATATTCCGGCTGGACATCAGGAAAAACTTCCTGACTGTTAGAGCAGTACAACAATGGAACCAATGACCTAGGAAAGCCGTGGGCTCTCCCAAGAGAGAGCTGGACAGCCACCTGCCAGGGATGCTTTAAGGTGGATTCCTGCATTCTGGAGGGGGGTTGGACTGGATGGCCTTATAGGCCCCTTCCAACTCTACTATTCTATGATTCTATACGGTTCTATGAACTACATACTGCATCAATACCTAAAGCTCCCTTTAAGGCACAATCCTATGCATGTAGGACTTTTTTCTGTTTAAACATGCATAGGATTGAAGCCTGAAGGATTTTTTTAAAAAAAGCATGCTTAATGCTGGCCACTTCTTTTTCCTTTTTAAAAAGAAAAACAGGAAAAGTGGTTGTGGAGAAGTTTTTTTTAAGCCTGTCTTCTGTGCCTCTTTCCCTGCTGAAAATCACCCGACACCCACACCACCCCAGGTGTTATTTGACCACAAAGGTGCTAGTTTTGGTAGAAAAGACCTTTGAAGAAAACAGATTTTTGTGTGGCAATGGGGAGAGGTGATTTCCAGCAGAAACATGGGCCACAGAGTAAATGCTCCGCTTTGGATGCTGCCCCTACATGGCTGCCTTTTCTCAAAAAGGAAGCCGGCACAGCTGGGCCCACTTCTTTCTTTTTGAGCTCAGGGCACTGCATAGTGAGTCCCTGAGCAAGGAAGGAGACCTAGGAGCAGAACGGGCACACAGCCAGCCAGCCAGCCAGCAGTTGCCAGGGTGGACAATAACGTACTGTCCGGAAATAACTAGTTGAATCTGGACTTTGGACCTCTTATCCTTCTTGGAATGAAAGCAACCAGAGCTGTATTCCTAGTGAAGCCTCAGGAGAAGCAATCGCTGTGTAGCAAGCATGTCAGGCTAGCCACATATCCAGCCCTGTTGTTTCTCTACCGTGCTTCACTTTCCCAAGCTCCTGACATCCATTATGCCGCTGGTGCTGGGACTTGAACCCTGAAAATCTGCATGCAACAAGTGTGCCTGACGCCCACGATGCTTCATCCCTTAGAATGCCCCTGGATAGTTTAAAGCTGTATTTTTGATATGTGTGATAGTTCCCCGAGTGGTGAAAGCTTCCATATGGAAAAGACTTTATATAAAATATGTGCTTCTAGTAAAACAAGATGCTCTCCCTCTTTCTTCTTTGCTTTGCTTTTATTTCGTTCAAGAGGTGGCTTGTTTCCGACTAAAATGCAAACCTCGTGTGGAAGTGCTGCTTTACACTGCTGTGGGATGATCCAGGGGAGCTCTGCAGGATCTTGCCCTGACGCGGAGAGGGACCGGGTCACTGTCTGGGCCTGGGATTTGGGAGCAAGAGGGTAAGAATGGAACATCACACTTGCTGCCCGTGCTGCTAAGGGCACGATCCTGTGATTGTGATGCTGTAGCCATATTTGGCTTCTTTGGCCTGTCTAAGTGATGTGCACAAAATCACCATCGCAGCTCACGGCCAAGGAACAACACAACTTTATATGAGATTGGCTTCTTTGCCACAAGTTGTTGTACAGAGCAGAGTTGTAGCAGAGCAGGAAAACACAGTAGCGAGGAGGGCGACAAGACCCAAGCTAGCGGTGGAAGAGAGCAAGCGAGCAGCATTTGGGACACAAGGGTACGTGCCTCCTACCTGGGATTCACTGGCGGTAGATGAGCGTATAAATGATAAAACCCGGCTCCAAAAGTCCCCAAAGCAGCCACGCTCCGTCCGTGCATTAGCGTGATCGAGAACAGACCGTTGGTGGCTGGGCAGGGGGTGGGGTGGGGGTGAACCTGCACGAGGGGACCCCTGACAGAACGCCAGCTAGCTGCTTCTTGCTCAGGAGCCGCCTGTTCAGCCTCTCTGCCCTTTTTCAATTGGCCTGCTAAGCCCCAGCTGTTTTTCACTCTCTTTAGCTGCCCTGTCTCCCTGGGTGGCAGGAGAAGGTGCATCCAGCAGGGGAATTGGGAGGATGACCCCCCACTGACACCAAGTCAGGCACTGTTGCGGAGTAGTGCCTGGTCCCACAATTTTAAAGGGGGAGGCTGGTTCTCCTGCTTATATGTGAACTGAACATAAATCTGCTGGAGATGTCTGAATACATGGGAACCAACATGAATGCCCTGGTGCCACCCGCTTTTGTCAGGTGGCACTGCGGATCAGAAGGGGTTAAGCAAATACTCAGCCCTCAGGCGAGCATCTTCTGAACGGAGATAAGAGCAGAAAGGCACGCAAGAGCAGGGAGGCCAGCTTTGGCTCTTGGGCAGTGTAGAAATAAAATAAATAAATAAATAAATAAATAATCTTGCCATTCCCAAGACTTTAGAGCTGGGGCCTGCAACTGTGCTTCTGTAGGAGATTAGGTGCTATGTGTTGCTCTGCTGGGTGGGGGGCGGTATAAAGTCCTTTTTGAAATAAATCAATATTTTCTTCACTTCCTTTGGGAAGGACTACATAAAATGAACGCTTCGTCCACTTGTCAGGCCAGCTAGGAATGACTGAAGTTGTAGTCCAATAGGCCTGGAGGGCACCAGGTTGGGGAAGGCTGCTTTTAAAAGATCAAAAGAATAATTACAGTAATGCCCGAACTATGTGCTGCAAAGAATAAATTAAAAAGCACAAGTTCCAGTGTGCACAGTGCAAGGAGTCGCCACCCTCAGAAACGGTTTTGACTATTGGGCAGTATAGAAATGTAATAATAAGAAACGAACAGAAGTTCCCCACTGTCCTTCTGCATGAGTCCCTGCTCTGGTCTCGCTTCCTTCCCGTTGGCCTCATGGATTACAGCCCTGGCTCTCCATAACAGGTGCAATTACCTCCTTCAATCTCTCCTGCTGCAGACACTCAGCAGAATGTCGTGCCCTGCCCTCAAAGGAGGCAGGCCCATTAGAATGGCAGCCTGACACAGAAGTGGCGGGGAGTTGGGAGGGGGCTCCTCTGAGGGCAGGTCCTTTATTCAGCAGAGCCTCTGCTGGGCTTTCCCTGGAAAGTTCCTGATACGCAGCTGCTCTTATGAACTCACTAAAAGTAAACTGTTCTGGTTTAAAATTAAATGTGTTTCTAAATATAATTCAGGACACGGGCCAGAAGCGTAGGAAACACGGATCTATCTTATACAATTAAGAAGTGTCGGTCCGGCCTCTGTAAGTCTCCACCCTCTGAGTGGCTGAGAGGGAAGAGCCCGTGAGGAGCGGCCGGCGAGCGCCGCACGGTGTAGTGTGAGTCCTGGACGGAGGCGGCTTTTGCAATAAGTGAAATCCACACAGAGAGGGCCTAGAGTCAGGGATGGGCAAGTGCTGCAGGGGGGTTGGGTGCCCGAAAATCTGCCCCCTCCGGTTTGCAGCTGCCCAGCTACAGGTGAGGGAAGCTAAAGATTGCAGCCTCATTGTAGGTGTCATGAAGAAGTGGAGCAAGTGAGAAACCGGCTTCTCCTTTACTGCCAAGCCCTGGTGGGACGTCCCTGGGTGGGACGTCCAACCAGCCCCCCTCTTGCACCTGCTAACACAGGGCACGGCCCAGTGCTGTTTCTTTGTTTGTTGCTGTGCAGACCCCATTGCACTGCATGGAGGCTGTGCGCTCCCATTCACTTCAACGGGGCCAGTACTGCAGACAGTCACCTCGGACCTCTTCCCTGCTTTTCATGGGCTTGCACAGTAAGAGCAAGAGAGAAGCTCACCGTGTCGAAGTGCCTTGTGCCACCTAGGGATGCCATTTATACTGGTTGGACCGTATATTTCTGATGGGCAGACATCAGCCAAATGCCTGGTCTAATTACGGACTGGGAACCAGAGTCAACACGCCCCCCCCCCACCCCCGTCCCGGACAATCCAACTCCCCTCTCCTCGCCCTTGTGCTTTGCATGAACCCATCAAACGGGATTCTTCCTGGGGCGACAGGCTGGACCGCCCCAGGAGGATCTAAACCGGCTGCCTTCTTAATGGCAACAGCTACTCGAAGGCAGGACCCGAGGAAGGGAACGTGAACGAGTAGGTAATGGGAAAGGACGGCGACAGCCCAAACTTCAAGAAGCTCACTGTGGGTGAAAGCCGAACTCCGAGCCGGAGGGCAGGACAGAATGGGCTGTTTCCAAGGGCATCCAGCAACAAGGCAGGGCCGGCTTCCCAGCAACAGAAATAGGGGGCCAAGCGAGGAAGTGGAAGCGGTGGGTCTCTGCCCCACTGGCAGTAGTGCGCCACTCCCAAAGGCTCCTGGCTGGGCCAGGTGAGGGCTGGGTGGGGGCACGGGAAGGGTCTCCTCTGGCTCGGCCTCCCCGGATCATCTCTGGGCTTCCTCTCCCACGGTTTCCTCCAGCCCCTGCGAGGGCAGAGAGCTGGGTTGCACGGTCTGCACCGTCTCTTCGAGGCTGCCGCTTGGGAAGACCACATAGCGGGCGCTGACGGCGTGCGCCTGGGACTCCCGCAGGTTCTCCTTGCTGTGCCAAATTCCGTAGCCAAAGTAGACCAGCAAGCCTGGAGGGTGGAGAGGAAGAGCAGGGTCAGCAAGAACCCTAAACCCTTAGCCTGACGTTGCGCCTCCCTTACATGAGAACGTAGGGAGAGCCCTGAGGCTGGATCAGACCAAGGGCTCCATCACACACACACGCTTGCTCTTCCACCCCGCCCCGCCCCTTCTCTTTCTCCCTCCAGTTCATTGGTTGCTCCTCACCCCCCCCCTTTAACAAGACCCCCCTTCAACCAGACCGCCTCTCTGCCCAGCAAAAAATGGAACCCTTTCGTCTGGCTCTTTGGGGGCATCGAGGGAGTACAGTCCTGACTGCAGAGATTCGGGCATTGTACAATTTTTTAAAAAAAATGCTTTCGAGCCTGGGAATGCAAGGTTTGGGTTTTCTGTTGAGGCTTAGAGCTGGCTGTTGGGAGAGATTGCTTTTCCCTGCCAGGACCTGATGCAAATCCACTCAAGCCAACAGCAAGGCTCTGGTCACGGCACACTCCCCCAACAAAGGAAAATGGGTTTAGGGGAAATAATCCAGACTTTAGGCGTTCTGGGAAAAGATGGAAAAGGCTGGGGAGGAGTTGGTGTGTCAACAGGACGGGCATAGCATCATGTGAGTACCGTGCTGCAAATCCGCACACCAGGCATAGCAAAAGGGCACTAAACCACTGGTGTGATGGAGCTGCAAGGGTCCATCTAGCCCAGCATTCTGTTCACACAGTGGCCAAACAGCTGTTGACCAAGAGCCCACAACAAGGACCCTTGTGACATAGCAGCAAGGCAAATTAAGATGCACGGCAGAACATCTGGCGAGTCCATTTTATTCTAGACTCACACAAACACCTTCCTTTGGCACTGAATGACACTTTGCTGATGCATGCAGCTTGTTTGCATAAAGGAGACCCAACAAAATGCTTTGCTTAGCTTTACAGGGATAAAATTAGCATGCTTAATTAGCTATTTGAGTGCAGAGAAAAGCTTTTGTTCAGCAGACCACATGAACATTGCAGGAACACAACTATTGTGGTGGATCCACATCAGCACATGCCGCAAAGAAAACATCTGAATGTATGCCATCTGAGCAGTTTGTACCTTGAAGACCTGGGGTGGGGTGGGGTGGGGTGGGGTGGGGTGGGGGGTGGGGAGTTCATTTATTAAGATATTAGCCTGCCTGTACACCAAGAATGGCAATCAAGGTGACTAACGGTAAAAAACACAGACCCTTAGATTAAAACAAAACCTTAGCTAAAACATCTTAAAAGCAAAAGTATGAAACACAACAGTAAAGGAAATAGCATCCACACAATTAAACTTCCATCAGCATCGATGCCTCTGTCAGCAGAGACTTCCAGAGGCTGGGAGCAACTAGGAGCGCAGGAGTATCGGAAGCTGCCGTATACTGAGTCAGACCATCGCTGGCTGCGGCTCCCTAGGATTTCCGGCTGGAAATTTTCTTGCCCTACCTGGAGATGCCGGGAATCGAACCTGGGACCTTCTGCAAGCGAAGCAGAGGCCCTAGCACGAAGGCACGGCCCCTCCCATTTGCTACCGAAAAGGTGTCCCCACCAAAGGGTGGCCGGGCTGAGAGAAGGGCTTCTCCACAGCCACCTGGCCTTGATGACCCAAGATTATCATGTCGTAATCCGCTGGTGGCTAGTGAGTATCGTGCATTAATATTAAGATGTTACATTATTCAAATGCAAAAACATTTCAGAGACTGGAAATGCTAATCAGCTAATTGCTGTTTAAAATAGAGCTTTTGACCAAAATAGAAACAGCAACAACATTCAAGTACATGTAGCTGTTGCTGTGGGGTGGGGGATTTTTTGAGAAACTGGACCTAAAGTGAATTTGCCCCAAAACATTATCCAAAAACAGTTGCATGTTTATTTTGATGGCAAATGTTTTTCAGAAACATGCTATTTTTTTTCCCAGTGCAGCATTTGACATCTGAGGATTTTGCCTCAACCTTTAGCAGTGGACAGGATTTCACATTTGGAATTTTTGACTGTTGTGGGTGCTCTCACAAAATGGCTGCCATTTTGTGCTTGTGGGGCTCTTGTTCATTCATAAAACACTCATTTTTTTCACAGATGGAAAGCTGGTGAGACTACAGGAAAAGAAACTTGCCCAGGAGCGTTAAATACAAGGCAAAGGTGGCGTCTAGCACTAAAACACGAAAACACTTGCTGGTGGGGGGTGCTCTGCTTTGCAGCAGGCCAGCCAACTTGTTAATCTGTTACAATTAAAAATCCTTAGAATAATAATCAAGAGAGGCCCGGAGCCTGGTGGAGGCCAAGGGAGGTGTCTGTGGGCACCACGCTGGAGACCCCCAGGCATAGATAAGTACACGTTAATCCTCCACACTACCTTTTATGTCAAATAAGGCAATCTACAGGTTGAATGAGCTTAGGTGGGGACTGGTCACCTAGCGGTGATGGGTGTAACACCACCAGCATGCGCCTTGCGATGCTGGTTCCACCCTGGTGTTCCTCAGGAGCCTGCCCCCACTAATTTCTCTCAGCACCCACTTTCCAGAGAGCGTCTCTCTCTGCAGCCACACCCCAAACTCACCTGCGATCAGCCAGACAGAGAAGCGCAGCCAGGTCATGTAGTTGAGTTTCAGCATGAGACAGACGTTGATGAGAATGCTCAGGGCAGGCGTCAAAGGCACCAGCGGTAACTAAGGAGGAAGCAGACATGGGAAGATGAGAGCAGGTCGGCCCTTTCATCTAGGCCTGGGTAAAAGACATTGGAGCCTGGCCGCGGGAGCTGTGGGATCATCCTCTGTGGATGTGCTCAATACTTTTTGCACAGTTTGCCATCTTACTGGCTATTGGTGTTTGGGTGCCTATTAGCTGCTGCTATCATCATCATCATCATCATCATCATCATCATCATCATCATCACCATCACCACTTTTCTTGCTCGTGGCAGTTTTTCTAGACAAACATGACAGGCTTTGCCAATGCATGCTGTCTTTTATTGATGCAGGAATTTCCTGACTATTGGGCATGTTTTGAGTATGGATTTTAGTGTGGATGTATTTGGGGAGGCATAGTTTTTGTAGCCTTTTTCTGTTGCCATAGTTCTTTAACTTCCATGGCCAGTGGTGAATATTATTCTCTTTTCCTCTTCCTTTTCTACAATGTTGTTGTTATAATAACTACTATTACAACTACTACATACATCACAACTACTTGGATGGGGGTCAGAGGAGACAATTCAACAGCTGGAATGCAGCCAACCTTCCCCAGCCTAGTGGTCTCCAGATGTGTGGGCTGCCATTTCCAGCCAGCATAATTGCTGGCACTGACCAGCAGCAATAGCTTTGCAGGGTTTTAGGCACAGGATTCTTCTCCTGCTCTGCTGGAGTTCGAACCTGGGGCCTTCTGCATGCAAAGCACTGACCTATGGCCCCTCCCCATGGCTGATATAGCCAGTGAAGGAGACAGAAGCTCCAGGCTATTGTTGCTGGTTTGTTACTGGGAGCTCCAAGGCCATGCTTCCCCTCCCGCCTGGTCATAATCGACCAGCAAGGGTCTCTTGAACAAGGCTTTTTGAAATGCACAAGGGCTTCCTTGGCATTGCCGGGTGGTCAAATTGCAATTTGCAGGCTGATCCCCAATTTGGCGTGGCCAGGGGCTGGGGTGCCCAGACACTGACAGTGGTTGGGAATAAAACAGCCCTGTGCTGCCTCCCCAGGAGCACAACTCACAACTGCACCCACCACTTGGGGCGGCTTTACATTGGCACATGGTTGCCAAGCCCGCTTCCACACTCAGCATGCCCAGCATGTGGGAATTGGCCCTGTGAGATGCATGAGTGAGTGGATCCAAATGGCACCCGGGACCAAAGCCTTTGGAGACAGGTTGACCCACCATCATAGAAAGCTACCCGATATGGAGTCAGACCCTTGGTCCCTCTAACCCAATATTGCCAACACCGACTGGCAGTGGCTCTCCAGGGTTCAGGCAGGAGTTTTGAGAGCCCTACCTGGAGACATTGGGGATCAAAGCTGGCTCCTTCTGCATGCAAAGCAGGGGCCCTCCCACTGAGCCACGGCCCCCATCATGCCTTGGGCTCTGGCTGCCCTTACCTGGAATGTCTGGGTGCTCTGCTGTTGCTCGTGGACACTGATGAGGAACAAGCTGAATACGAAGGCCAGGCTGAAGAGCACGACCAGCAAGGCGTAGCTCCAGGTGGGCAGGTGCAGCTGGTTCCTCCCAAACACCAAGACGGACGACAAGCAGAGGGCAGACACCATGAGGGTGATAACGGCCACCGTGACCACTTCCCCAGGGTAGAAATCGCTGAGGAAGTCTAGGTAGGGCTCGAACGCTGCCTTCAGCTGCCCAGGCTCCCGCTGGCTTTCGCCCTTCTCCTTGCCCACCAGCTGCAGCTTATCAGAAAACGATTCGTACTCCTTTGGCTCGGCGGAGCCCTCAGCAGAGGCTGGGATGGCCTCGCTCTCGGCAGACGGAGGGGGAGGCCTGGTCTTGGCCCGCTGGAAGCGCAGGATGATGACGCTGGCGGCCACAAAGGTGTAGGCCAAGAGGGTGCCGATGGACAAGAACTGGACCAGGGCCTCCAAGTCAAAGATGAGGGCCAGGACAGACATGAGGAAGCCGAACACCACGATGGCCACCAGGGGCACCTGCGTCCGGGGGTGCACGCGAGAGAAGACCTGGAAGAAGAGCCCGTCTTCCGCCATGGCGTAGACAATCCGGGGCAGAGAGAAGAGGTTGCTGAGCAGAACTGTATTCATGGCTGGAGAGAAAAAGGAGAGGCGACGGATGGATGGGTGTGTGTGTGTGTGTCAGGGATACCAGCGGCCCGTCAGCCACTTCCTGCTGAAAGCTGCTGGGAGAGGAGCTGCGAAGGCCCCAGCTGGATTTGGCAGCCAGGGGCTGGGGACCGGGAAAGGGCGCGATGGCAAACAAGCCGTCTGGGCTGGGGCAGGGACTCTTCTGAGCCCAAGGGAAGCTCTCAGGGGCTTCTTCCAGTGGTGGAAGGGGCTGAAGGCGGAGGAGTTGGGAACAAAATACAAAAATAAAAAATTCCGCCATATTTTAGCTCAAAGCTCTTGCTGCCAGTAACTCCACCGTAGGAGACGCATTTCAAACTTTTAGAATGGGGAAAACAAACAAACAAACAATCTGCCCAGAAACCAGGCAAGGGAGTGGGCCTGGCCACCTGGAGAACCCTGCAAGGGTGGATTGGGACCCCACGTATGCCCCCCAGGCCCGAGGGCAGAAGGAGGCCCAGGCAGGGGATGTTAGGAGAAGTTCCTCGACTTACCGCAAATGGAGCCAGCGGCCACAATGAAGCCCGCCCAGGCGTAACCTCGCCGGTAAAAGGCGTCAGCCAGGGCCGAGTCGGGGTCCAAAGAGTGCCAGGGCACCATCAGCGTCAGGACCATGGACACCAGGATATAGGCGCCCGTGGCAAGGCTCAGCGCGATGGCGATGGCCCTGGGGATGGCCCTCTGGGGGTTCCTGGCCTCCTCGCTGCAAGTGGCGATCACGTCGAAGCCCACGAAGGCATAAAAGCAGGTGGCTGAGCCAGCCATGATCCCGGAGATGCCGTACGGGGCGAAGCCCCCTTCGCCGGCAGCCCAGTTTTCGGGCCTGGCCAGAATGAATCCCATCACGAGGATGAAGACGATGACCCCCATGCTCACGGCAGAAAAGACGTGGTTAAGCCAGGAGGAGACCCGAGCGCCGAAGGAGATGAAGGCGGTGGCGATGAGCAGAATGCCGGATGCCAAGAAGTCCGGGTAATGGGCCAGGAATGGGACGTGCCAGGTGCCAATGTGGGTCTCCGTGAAGTTCTTGATCCTGTGGTCGAAGATGGCATCCAGGTAGCCACTCCACGCCCTGGCCACGGCAGCCCCGCCTATCATGTACTCCAGGATGACGTTCCAGCCAATCAGGAAGGCCCAGATCTCACCCACGGAGACGTAGGTGAACATGTACGCAGAGCCTGTCTTGGGCACATGGGCCCCAAACTCGGCGTAGCAGAGGGCAGCCAGCAGTGAGGCCACGCCAGCGATGACGAAGGAGATGACGATGGCTGGCCCCGCGGTCTCCTTGGCGACGGTGCCCGTCAGCACGTACAAGCCGGAGCCCACCATGCCCCCGATTCCCAGCAGGGCCAAGTCCACGGTGGTCAGGCATCGGTTGAAGGACGTCTCCATCATGTCGTCCTCCAGAGTCTTCACTCGGTTGAGCTTTTGGCAGAAGCGGGCCAGGTCAGCAGAGCGAGGCAGGTGGCTCACCATCTTGGCGTGAAGAGGAGGGGGTTCTCCTACCTTTCAGCAGGTGCAGGAGGAAGGCAGGGCAGCCACAGTCTTCTGGTCAGAAGGAAGAGAAAGCCGTGGAATTTAACTCCTCACCAAGACCTGTACCAGAACCGAAATTGCTTGGGGTAAAATCTTTTTAGGAGTGCCAGTTGAGCAGCCACACAGAGGGAAACAATTCCTGGGGAGGTACTTGGCTCTTCCGCCTATGGGGAGTAGGAGCAAATGAAGTGTGTTAAAGTGCTTGCAGAACAGGTTTAAGAGAGAGAGAGAAATCCTGTTTAAAGGGCTCGCTGTCCTTCTGGCATGTTTTCTAAGCTGGTGGCGCAAAGCCCAGGGGAAGGCCCAGAGATCATTGGTGATGGGGCATTATAGAAATATAACAAATGGAATGAAGAGGAGAAACTGGGCCAGATTGAGACATGCTGAGGCCCTGAGCCATGTCAAAATTCAGAGGCCCCATACAATAAATACAAAGAGAGAGAAAAAGGGTTTATTATGTTACAATAGAAAGCGTACCACCCTTATAATTTATCAGTGTTAGATACACTTCTGTTAAGACGTGCACTAATAAAATAAGCTAATGTGAACCTCTTTTGAACTGGCTTTGGTCTGCATTTACTGCCTCCCAATATTAAAAGCTGCATTGCCACGCTTTCTCTATCCAAGGCAACTCTGCTGTAAGTCACACCAGACTTTCCAACATATTTAGAGGCCCCTCATAATGTGAAGCTCTAAGCCAGGGCTTATTTGGCTTGTTTCTAAATCAGGCACTGGGGAGAAAATGGAGGTGGCACTTCTGCTCACATAGGGTCCAGGCTGAGCCAGGCCTCACCAAGGGCTCCAACGTGGAAGCTCTTTCAATATCAAGACTCAGCTTTGACATACATGAATAGCAGCACATCTCAGCATACTTAGGGTGCATATTCCCTCCCCCAATATCAACGCAGAAAGATCCCCAGTCTTTGATGCAAGAACAGGAGGGTGCTCTTATGCTGCTCCCCTTTATTTCAACAGAGCACATGCAGAAGAGCTTCCCAGTGGATTGTGCCCCATGTTAAAGGGCCTTCTCTGTGGTGGCCCCAGGGCTACAGGGTTCCTTCCCCTCTGGCACGCTTATGATGCCTGCATTGTATGCATTTCATTGGCAAATCACGATCCTCCTCTTTGGAAGGGGAGGGAACGTGTGCATTATAAACTACATGGAGCTTCTGTGGGGTGGTTTAAAGTTGTTTTGCATAGTTTTATTGATCGGCATCAACCCGCCCTGGGACCGTAAGGTGAAGGTAAGGCGAGGGGTGGGCTAACACTGTAAACAAACAAAAAACTGGATTTTCCATCTCAGGCACTGAGGTGCGGCAGAGCAATCCTGTTCCTTGGGCACGTTCGGCCTTGGGGGTATCCTGTCAATTCCATCCTCAGGATCCCAGCAGGAGAGGGAAGGGTTAACCTGCCTGTTTGCTGCCATCCGGATCATTCTCAGCTGAATAATTTAAAAACCTGCGCATGAAATGCAAGGATGCCTTTAACGTGACCTTTTGGTCCAGCCTCAGAGCAGGCAGCCCTTCCTTCGCCCACTCCCCGGGCCCTGCGCCCGCTGGGCGGGCAGGGGCCCCATTCTGCTCCGGGGCAGGCAGGCCGCCTCCCCCAAAGTCCCCCCGCCCCCTTTCGCCCCCAGCTGCGTGCTGGCGGAGGCGCTACCGCGGAGCGGGAACGGCACTCTGCCTACGCTCAGGCGCTCTGCTTTTGCCACAGCGTTGCAGCGCGCGGGGCGGGGGCGGGGGCGGGGGCGCGGCTCCCCTGGTCCTTTAGGGCGGCCTCGGCTCCAATGCGGGCGGAAAAGAGGGCGAGGGGCAGGTGCTCCTTGCGCGCGCGGGCCTGGAGGGAGCGGGGCCGAAGACGGCCTCCCACCCCGCTTCCCCGGCTCCTCCGGCTCTGGAGGAGCCCTGCCCGGGCCGGCCGGCCTGCCCAGGCGCGGGCGCGTCAGCACAGCTTCGCCCTGGACAGCTCCCGGCGCGGAAGGGGGGCCCGGGCGGGGCGCGGAGGGCAGCAGGCCCCGGTCCCCCCGCCCCAGGGTCCGCGCGCCGGGCCCGGCTCACCTGCCTGCCGCCGCTGCCGCCGCCTGGACGAAGCGGGGCCGCCTCGCCTGCTCGCCTCCGGGCCGCCGGCGCTGCGTCACCGCCTCGGGAGCGGGCGGGCAACGCGCCGCTTCCAGTCCTGCTCCCCCCCCGCGCCACGGTCCCCCTGCCTGCCTGCCTGCCTGCGCGCCGCCCAGCTCAGCCAGATGGCGCTCGGGCGGGCGGCGGCGGCGGCGGCGGCGGACAGGGATGCGCCAGAGTCGCCCAGGTGGGCGCTGCGGGCGAGCCGGCTTCCGTCGGGGCGGGGGCCTCCGACCACCTTGCCGCAAAGGGCAGACCTAGGGCCGCCGCCGCCGCCGCCGCCGCCCGGGGCCTTCTTGGCAGCAGGCGAGCGGGCAGAAGCCCAACCGGTGCAGCGCAATGCTAGGGAAAGCTCGCGTGCCGGGCCTGCGGGAGGAGGGCGCCGCCGGCGAGGGGCTCAAGAAGGGCGCGGGCGCCGAAGCCCACCCGAGGCCGGGCCAGCAGTTCACACCACGAGGGCCGGCCAGGTAGCCCTCCAGGAACGTGCCTCATACTCGCCTATGAAAGCCACCCAACTTTGGGCCCATCGCTCCGCCTTGTCGTAGCAACGAATTAGGGATGCGCTGGCCGAAGAAGAAACCGTCCCTTGGAATTGTCCCCCGGAATCTGCCACCAATCAGCTTCATGAGAGGGACGCAGATTCGAATAGTACGAGCGGGGAGGGGCGCGCGGAGATCATCCTGTCCACCCTCTGTACACCAGGCAGAATTTTGTAGGCCTTTATCAGGTCACTCCTCACTCACCTTTTCCCCCTAAGCTAAACAGTTCCAGGCATCGTAAGCTTTCCTTGTAGGGAGTTGCTGTTCCAGCCCCTTGATCACTGAAATTGCCCCTTTCTGCACCTTCTCCAAATCCACGCTGTCTTTTTTGAGATGCAGAGACTAGAATTGTACACAGCATTCCAAGCGCGGTTGCACCATAAATTTGTATGAGGACAGTATGATCTTGGCAGATCTGTTCTCAATTCCTTTCCTAATTATGCCCAACATTTTCACAGCAGGCGCACACTGTGTTGACATATTCATTGAGTTGTCCACCATAACCCCAAGATCTCTTTCTTGATCAGTCACAACTAGCTCCTCATTATTTATTTATTTATTATTATTATTATTATTATTATTATTATTATTATTATTATTATTATTTATTTTCTCTTTTCTCGCTTGTGGCAGTTTTTCTAGATGGACGTGACGGGCTTTGCCACGTCATGCAGCCTTTTACTGATTCAGGAATTTCCTGACAATTGAGCATGTTTTAAGTATGACTGCTTTCTAGAAGTTGGTGTGGATGTATCTTGATGCGCCCAGTTTCTGAAGGTTTTCTGTAAAAAAAATTATGTGATGCTAGTGACTGATGTGACTTACAGAATACTTGTAGCCTTTTCCTGTTGCCATAGCACTTTAAGTTCCATGGCCAGTGTTGTATTATTATTATTGTTATTATTATTATTACCCACATTTTTTCCTCCTCTTCATTTTATTCTTAACCTCCCCCCTGGCAAGGTAGATTAGGCTGAAAATCATTGACTGGCCTAAAGTCACACAGCAAGTTCATGTCAAGTGGAGACTATAACCCAGATCTCCGGGTCCCAGTCCAACATTAACTACTATACCACACTGTGTCTCATTAGTTTATACACAAAGTTGGGATTTTTTGCCCCAAAGTGTATCACTTTACATTTACTTACATTCATTCATTTACTTACAGTTATGAGGTAGCAGGTTTTGTTCTGATATATGTACTGATCAAGTTCCCCACTCACAAGTTCTTAATGTATATTAATATGATTTTTATCTTTATATTCCAATTGTGTTCATTATTTTAGTTTTACTTTATATTATCCATTTTTAACCTATTTAACTTTATTTTAGCTTATCTTTTTACTTGTTTTTATTATGTCAAATTGTGATGGCTTATTGCTTTTAGCAATAAAGATTTCATTCATTCATTGACTTACATTTCATAGAATCATAGAATAGCAGAGTTGAAAGGGGCCTACAAGGCCATCGAGTCCAACCCCCTGCTCAATGCAGGAACCCACCCTAAAGCATCCCCGACAGATGCTTGTCCAGCTGCCTCTTGAAGGCCTCTAGGGTGGGAGAGCCCACAACCTCCCTAGATAACTGATTCCATTGTCGCACTGCTCTAACAGTCAGGAAGTTTTTCCTGATGTCCAGCTGGAATCTGGCTTCCTTTAACTTGAGCCCGTTATTCCGTGTCCTGCACTCTGGGAGGATCGAGAAGAGATCCTGGCCCTCCTCTGTGTTTAAGTGCATTTGCCATTTTGATGCCCGTTCTCCCAGTTTGGAGATATCTTTTTGGAGCTTTCACAATCACTTTTTGTTTTAACCATCCTATTTGGTGTCATTGGCAAACTTGGTCACCCCCATATCATGTATGACCAAGTTAAAAAGCACTGCTTCCCATGCCAGTCCTTGTGAGGCTCCACTGTTTATATCATCTCATCTGATGACATCCAAAGCTCCTGGAAACAATGACCTTTGATCTCAAAACAAGCCCCCCCTGTGTTATCCCTCTCTCTGTCAAAACTTCGTTTGTATGCTCCTCAGAGCCAAAACTCATTGCTTTATGTTACTCTGTAAAGCACCAGAGTGCTATATCTCTCTTTAAACACACACACACAGTAAAATCAGTGGTTACTGAAGGGTGCAGGAAAGGCAGTCAATTCCCAAACTACAGGTCATGAAAAATCAACGAATGAAAGAACGGAAGATCCCTTGCCACCCACAGAGGCTCCCTTCCTCCCCCTAGACCAGCCTTCGCAACTCGGTGCCTTCCAGCTGTTTTGGACTGCAAACCCCCCCCAAGCCAGAATAGCCAATGATCAAGGATGTTGGGAGCTGAAGTCCAAAACATCTGGAGGGCACCATGTTGGGGAAGCCTGCCCTCCGCCAAGCACTGCAGACAACAGAGCTCCAGAACTACCCAGAGAGCTTTGGCTATTGGGCGGTATAAAAATGTAATAAATAAAGAATGCCCTTCTCCTGGATTGCCTGTAGGCAGGAAAGGTGCAGACAGATGTTGCTATCAAGAGCGCAAGGGTCCTCTGCTTGCTCACACCACGTCTCTCAAGCATTTCTTACCCAGGGCTACGTAGAACCTAGCGATGCCAAGCCTTCCATGTTAACCTCCTTGGTCCCAGGCAAAGGACAAGAGCAAGTACGGCTCTCACATGATCAGAGGCTGAAATGCTTCGGGGATGCTCATTAAGCAGGTCCTAGAAGCAATACGCTGCAGCTGGGCCCTATCAAGCACTTGGCAATAACCAACCAAGCTGACCTCCCATTTGGCAGCATTTACAGGTTCTTCAGACCCAGCATACTAACAGTGAGCTGCTGTCTCAAATCTAATGAAAATGTCTCTTCTTGGAAATGCAACAAAGGATTCTAAAATATGCATTTAGATACTGAGCAAGCTGGTCAAGTTAGTGGGACTGAATTCCCCGAATATCGCCTACACAGCTGTCCTCTATGGGACCCGATGATGAGTCCACCTAGCCTGACCAGTGAGTGCCTTAGGATGGTGTTCAACCTGTGTTGGAGGGGGCTGCACTCCCCCAAAGGATCAGTTCAGTTTGCGGGTGCTCATGAATCCAGCATCGTCACAGGAGACACAGGTGGCCACGGTGTCACAGGGTCCCTTTTATCAGCTTAGGGAGATATACTAACAATGACTTTATCTGGACAGAGTTGGCCTTGCTACCATTATCCATGTTGTGGTAACCTCTTGTCTAGGGTGACCCTATGAAAAGGAGGACAGGGCTCCTGTATCTTTAACAGTTGTATATAAGGCAGCATTTCAGCAAGCATCATTTATATACATGCAGCACTGTAGCTTTGTGACCAGATACAGAAGGAGGGCAGGGCTCCTGCATTTTTAACTGTTGTGATGAAGAGGGAATTTCACCAGGTGCTGCATGCATAAACACCTGCTGAAATTCCCTTTTCTGTATGCAACTGTCAAGAATACGTCCTCCTTTCCATATGGTCACCCAACTCTTGTCTGGATTACTGCAATGCATTTATTTATTTAAAACATTTATATCCCGCCCTATATCATTAAGATCTCAGAGCGGCGTACAATAAAAAACATACAGTATAAAACAATAAATATACAGTTAAAAACAAATTTAACCATGATCCAAGTTAAAGCAATATATAATTTAAAAACAGTAAAAGCAGTTAAAACAATGTGCCAGTGAGTTTAACCATCAAAAGCTTTGTTAAAAAGCCATGTTTTTACTTGGTGCTGAAATGAAATCAGTGTTGGTGCCAATAGAGCATCCAGGGGGAGAGCATCCCACAATCGGGGTGCCACAGCGGAGAAGGCCCTCTCCCTTGTCCCATCATAATGTATATGTTGCATTGGTGGGATGTGGAGAAGGGCTCCCCAAACAGATCTAAGGTCTCGGGCAGGCATATATAAGGAGAGGCACTCTCTCAAGTATCGAGGTCCCAAGCCGTTTATTCATGGGACTGCATTTGAAAATGGCCCAGGAATTTTAGCTGGTCCAAAATGGGACTGGCCAATTCATAGAATTGTGGAGTCAGAAGGGACCACAAGGATCATCTAATCCAACCCTCTGCAATGCGCAGGAAAACCAGTTAAACCATCCATGACAGGTTGCTGTCCAGACTCTTAAGAACTTCCAGAGATGGAAATCCCACAAACTCTGCAAGGAGACCGTTCCACTGTTGTACAGATCTTACCATAAGGAAGTTTCCCCTTTTATTTAACTGAAATCTACGTAGCTGTAACTTATCATGCTACACCAGTCCTTTGCCATCTGCATGGGCAGTCAGTTCATTTTCAGTCCCAATTCAATGTAATCAACCTTGAAAGCCTTCTTTAAAAAAATGTTTTCATGCTTCTTAGACCTTGAGAACTGGTGTTTTCTCTGTTGGTTTTATTCTGATGCTCTTTTAACTTATTTTTATTTAATTTTATATTGCTTTTTTTACATATTTTGTGTGCAGTGCTCAGAGAACTTTTGGTTAACTGGTATCAATAAAAATAAAATAAAAAATAAAAATAAAGTTCTGGAAAAAAACCTGGAACCATTCCATTCCCCACGCCTAAAACCACTTCCCCTAAAGTAAGAATTTGCACTGATGCTAAATTATACTGAATTATGTTTACTGCCTTCTTTAGAAATCTCAGTTTATATACGACAATGTCAAACAGCCTTGAGATATGTGGAAATTCCTCATCAGCTTTAAATAAATAAATGAACAAACATGCAAAAAAAGAAGACAGAACTAAACAAGACAGAATCAAACTGAAGCGCTGGTCTTCGGTGGGTACGGGGGTGTTAGAAAGCTCCGAGCCCCCTCCCTTGGTGGTGCTGCTTCCGCTGTCCTCTGCATTCTGGCAATGGAATTGGATGTACCAATCTTTTAATACAAGAACAAAACACTGAGTAATCTCCTTGAGCGCGATGACACCCACGGAGGGAGGATCTTGGCTGGAAACAGGAGGGGAGCCGTGCCCGTGCCCCCCTCAAGAGAACGGCTTCCTTGGCTGGGATTCCTTCTGTTGCAGCTTTCGAATGAGCTCCAGCAGATTCATCTGTAGAGTCAGTTCCTGTGAAGGGAAAATAATATCTTTACTTCAGGAAGCGGACTTACCAAGGCTTCCTTGTGATTTGTTTTTAATTCTTTTAATGTAATAAATATTTTTGTACACATATTGGTCGACACAGCAGTCAAGTTGTGACTGCTGGTGCCATGTTGTTTTCCTTAACTCTGTTGCAGTCATTCCGTGCTTTTCGTTAAGGACCAGTTTGGTTTTTCACCTGTGGTGTTAATTTACAAGGCTGCCACAGGACGGGGCGGCATCCGTCAAGCCTCCTCCATCTTCTGTACCAACCCCACGTCTGAGGGCTGAGTCGCGTGACTTTGGTAGTACAGTTTCTCAGAATAATCCAACAGTGACTCTCTAGTTTTATCTCTATAACGAGAATCCTTCTCTCTAGCGGCAGCGCCCATCATCTGGAAAAACCTCCCTCATGTAGTTTCGGAGGCAGAAAATGTAACATCCTTTAAACGCCTCCTTTTTATATATATATATATATAATTTTTTTATTTTTTCCCTACAATACTTAAACATACACATTTACATTATCACAAAAAGAAATTAAAAAAACCATACTACATAATATTGAAATGTTGAATACATAATATCTTATCTAAATAACATAATCAAACTTAACATACAAGTGCACCCCCCACCCCTCGGGATCTCATTCCTGATTCCAAAATCTCATACTTTCTTCTGCTGGCGGTTTCCCACTTCCTTTAGAAAACACAAATATTAGGAACTGTTTCCAAATTCCTTCAAAATCATTTGATTTAGCTAAACCTCTTCTCCATTTAATATTACATGTCAATTTATCATTAATAGCTATATCCCATACTTCTTTATACCATTCTTCAATAGAATATTCCCCTTGAATCTTCCAGTTCCTAGCTACAATCAATCTTTAAACACCTCCTGAAAACACATCCTTTCACACACGCTTTCCCTGGGCTGTAATTGCTGCTGGGTTTATTTTGGTTTTACATTGTATTTTTAAACTTTTAAAGCTTTATATTAAGCTTTGATCTGCTGCGTTTTATGGCTTTAATTGTGAAGTACCCAGAGAGCCTTGGCTATTGGGCAGTATACAAATAAAATCAATCAGTCAATCAATTGGATGAGGCAGCCACCTTGGGCAGCGGACAGATTTTGGGTGCTGCTGGGTGCTAGCAAATGTGGGGAGCAGATCCATCATGCATGTTTACAAGGAAAGGGGAGAGAGAGCTTCTGTCTTTCAGGTTATAGCGGGACCTTTCAACACCTGATCTTCACGGAACCCTTTCCAAATTAAATTGGACTCCAAGGAACCCCTGGAATCCAGGCACTGCCAAAGATTCCGTGGTTCCACTTTGCTTCTTTGCTGGGGCTGCTAGCAGGGCTGTTGTGATGGTGGCACTCGCCTTATGGGACACCCTCCCGTGCAGACTTCCCCCCCTGACTCAGTATCGCCCCCTCCAGTCAAAACCTCTCCAGCTTTTTAGATTGTATGGTGTGCTTTTAATGGTGTGATTACTAGAGAGTTTTGCCACTGAATTTTCCTGCTGCCTTAATTCCGTGCTTTCATCCTAACAAGGTTATGAGGACTGTTTGACTGTGTTTTGTTTTTCTAAATTATTATCATGTGTCACTTTGAATAATATTTTTAGAAAAGTAGAAATACATACACAGAAGTACATCCTGGGGCTTCTGAGTGTGCAATGTGCGCCCACGCCTCTGCAGCAGCACCATGGGTGTGGATGGGGGAGCTGTGCTTGAAGGAAACCCGCCTGCATCATTGATCTCCTCACTGTGGAAGCCCTAGTAAAGCTTCTAAGATGCCTCAGGGCACCCTGGGACAGACATGGCTGGAAGGCTCTAATCCCTGTCAGGGCTTTGAAAAACCCAACGTATCCCACACAGACCTGGGGGTTGGTAGTGATATAAAACCCAGAAACGCCAGCTTTCTCCAACGTGCTCTGCTGGTCCACCACTTTCTGATCCAGTTCCAGGACGATTTTCTCATCCATCATCTGCTGCTCTTCATGAATTCGCTGCTCCATGGCCTGAGCAAAAGAGGGATCAGAGGGCAGAAAACCCAAAGGAGGAAAAGGAGGAAAAGGGCCGGTCGGTCCAACGCCTTGTGGCAATGCAGGACTGTCCAATCAGCCTCCCTAGGCCTTTCCCAACTTGGCGCCCTCCAGATGTGGACTGCAACTCCCATCATTCCCAGCCAGTATGAAACACACCATCTTAGGCCTTAGCTAGACCTAAGGTTTATCCCGGGGTCATCCCTGTCCATGTAAATGACACACAGGATATCCCAGGAGCAGGCAGGGATGACCCCGGGACGATCCCAGGATAAACCTTAGGTCTAGCTAAGGCCAGAGTCACACTGGGCCTCTTGTGGAAATGAGTTCAGGGCTTGTGCAAATCAGCCACCAGCCACGCGCTGCAGAGGAAAGAAACACCTGACAGGCCTAACAGGCACTGGACAAGGGGGACAACTGCAGCCCGACGGAAGTCAGTCCCGGAGTCATCGCCAGTACTTTGGGGTGGGGCTGTAGCCCAATGCTGCCCAAACTCTCCTCTCTAGTTATGGCAGTGTGAGCCAGTGGGCTGCAGTGGTGAAGGAGGTTGGACTGGGATCAGGAGGACTCGGGTTCAGATCCCTGCGTGAAACCCACTGGATGGCCCTGGGCCAGCCAGGATTCTTCAGGCCAGGCTTTTACTGACCCATCACCCTGCTTCATTCACCGACGTCCACGAGCGCACGTGCGTGCTTTTTCTGACAATGATGTCTTCCACTCCTAACCCCACCCCCTGTGTTTTCCCACCACTCCGTCCATCTTTGTCTTACCATGGAAAATCTGTTCAAGGAAGAAGGAAAAAAGGGAATAGCTGCACAAGGGTGTTAGTGACAGGGCCCCTCCATGTCGAAGCACCTCTAATCTACCTTGCAGGTGTATAAAAGGGGGTGGTGGCCCCACAGACGCGGCCCTGAACCCCTTGGAGGAAGAGAGGGAGAAACATTCCCCTGAACGTTGTTCATTCAATGGTGTCCCAGAAACCTACAGAGAGAGAGCTTTCCTGATCAGCCTTAGTGCCCTCCGGATGTATCAGACTACAGCCCCCATAATCTCAGAGCACCTGCCAAGCTGGCCGGGGCTGATGGGAGTTGAAATCCCAAACATCTGGAGTGCTGCCCCGGATCGAGCCACTCCTTTCTACCTGCGGGGAGGGGGGATTCAAGATGGCGCCTGCAGCAGCAACAGTTCGTTTTGGAGCTCCAGGAAGGTTTTAATTTTACTTGTTTTAATTCTACTTTTACTTACTTCTTTGCCTTGCCTTGCCTTTGAAGTTTGAAGTTTGAAGCTACGAGAGAGTCGGAGTGTGGGAGTCCACTCTGGTATTTGACTGTTTGACTACTATCTCCTCCCTCAATTCTGAAAGTTAATGCTGGCTAACAAGATTTCAGAAGCTCGGCGTTTTATCTCTCCTTTAGGGGTCAGGAGGGCTGAAAGGTTTTCCATACCCATAGTTTAGCTAGATAATATTTACTAGAGCTTCAGTGGAGGAGGGCAGCGTCTCCGGCTTGGGTGATAAAGGCATCGGAGACTGAACTGCGGAGGAGTTATGAAGGAGCTTTGCAATTAAAAAGCCAGATACTCACTCAACTTCTAGCTGTGGGGAGATAGTCTCTATCTGCCATCTTGGCCCTGTGGGGAAGAAGAAGGACCGAGGGGACAGGAGCAGGCAGAAGTAACATCGGGGCCTGCTCCTGCTGGACTCTTCCCCCCCCCCCCAGGGCAAACTGCCATCTTGGCCCTGTGGGGAAGAAGAAGGACCGTGGGGACAGGAGCAGGCAGAAGTAACATCGGGGCCTGATCCTGCTGGACTCTTCCCCCCCCCCCCACAGGGCAAACTGCCATCTTGGCCCTGTGGGGAAGAAGAAGGACCGAGGGGACAGGAGCAGGCAGAAGTAACATCGGGGCCTGCTCCTGCTGGACTCTCTCTCTCTCTCTCTCTCTCTCTCTCTCTCTCTCTTTCTCTCTCCTCCCTCCCTCCCTCCTTGACTCCTTTTCCTTGTGTGTCATGTCTTTATTAGATTGTAAGCCTGAGGGCAGGGACTGTCTTTTGTGCTAAGTGTAAGCCGCTCCGAGAGCCTTTTTTGGCTGAGGAGCGGGGTATAAGTATGATTGATAAATAAATAAATAAATAAATAAATAAATAATAGTCTCTGAAAATAATTGAACAATGGTGCTAACTAGAAAGGACTACAAAACCCTTGGGCTTGTTCCTGTATCTACAGGTGTTCTCTTAAAGAAGCACAAAGTTCAAACAAAAATCATCAACTTCCTTACAGTCAAGGAGAAGGAGGGGGAAAGGGAGGGGGTGGAGGAGTTGGAAGATGCGAAACCACACTCCCCAGTTCCCCCTAACTCCAATTTGGACTGGAGCTTGGATCTTAAAGGGAATCTCCATGACTACAAAGACTACAAAGAGGATTCCGATCCAGTCAGCCTTGCAGCAGAGCTGACTCTTGCAGAGAGTTTAGCACCTCAAGAGCCGTATCAGTCGCCAGATAAACTCCACCTACCTCCTGACAATTCTACCCAGATAGAGGAATTAATGGAAAGGCAAATTGCTGCGATGGTTCCAGGCAGGAAAGAGGCTCCAATTCAACCCTGCACGATAAATGAGGAAGGTATGCCAATCCTAGGAGGTCTTCTTACGTTAACAGAAGACATTGAACATATAAAATCTTATCTGGCTGAATGCAACAAATTATTAACTACTTTGGCGGAAATCTATAAAAGCACTTGGTTAAGTTCCAATAAAGTAACAATTGGACTGCCGACTAACAATAAGAGCCCCCCTACAAGGGGCACAAATATGCCAGGGGGGAAAGCGCGTATTAAGGGAGGCAGCAAAAGACGGGCTATAGCCACAAAGAAAACTAAAAATGTAAGAAATCCAAAGCCAGCTCATTTTTAAAAAATGGATTATAAGAAACTTTTTAAAATACTTGACAACAACTTAAAATTGAATTCCAACCAGAATATGGAGAAATCCCCCATGAAAAGCAAGGTAAATCAAAATAACAACAAACACTATTCAGAGACTGCTATGGGTAACCTAACCCAGACCCCAGTGTTTACATCAATTCAAAAGCAGGATTTTACAAGGAAGAGCCCTATAATGCAGGATCCATGGACTCAAATCCTGATAGAAACCAAAACACCTCAAAAGACAATTGTAAAAGATTGTACCTGGAGACTAGTACTGAATCGAAATAAATTAGTCTTATCAAACTATCCAAAACCAGAGGGGATTTTATCACAAAATGAACGTAAACGTCATTTCTATAAAATTTTGGAACTGGTTCTTGTATTATTATTATTATTATTTATTTATATAGCACCATCAATGTACATGGTGCTGTACAGATAACACAGTAAATAGCAAGACCCTGCCGCATAGGCTTACAATCTAATAATCTTCCAGGTTTCTTTTCAATAGAGGACCTAATAAGGGTTGAATACCTATATTTTAATGTCTTTCGTGCTCGTGCAGTAGTCACATTTTGCAATTGGAATTAAGCTAAGACAGTGTATGATTGTAGGGGCCTATTAAGCAAGCGTGGTATATTGGTTTCTAGATTTTTTGAGAACTGGGCACCTCCCCTTCCCTTGGGTCCCCACTTGCCCACACATACTAAAAGTGCTCGAATTGAGGAATCATCTAATCATAATAATCTAATTGACTTTGATAGTGCAGGGAACAACCCTTCTATCCATGAATGCTCGAGTGATTTAGAGACACGAGAACTTTTACACCCTGTTGACTATGGACAAAGGCTGACATCACAAAAGAGGGAAGTACCCTTCGATGCTGAAGAGCAGAAGTTACTAGAGTCCTTCTCTGCTCTATCTCATGATGCACAAAATGAAATTGTTGATAGACTCAATTTTTTAAAATCACATTTGGAAAAAATGAAGGTGGGGCAAAGAAACCTACTTAGGGTTTCGCGGGGAGGTCCACCGAACCATAGAGAGTCCGGTAATAGACCAACAAGTGAACAACATGGAAAGTTGGGAGTGTGCTGAGCTGAGAGCTTTGGGCGAAAAGATATGCCCTCCACGACAACAGGTTACTGTAGAGATAAATCCACTCACCTGTAAATGTGATCTTGACTATACCCCTAAAAATCTTGCTATTGCAAAAACAGCAACTGCCTCCAAATTAACCTGGTTTGAGATGAGAGAGCTGGATGTGGCGGAAATTGGTTCTCCTCAGAAAGCAGCTGCGATAGGAGGACACCTACCTAATGTATATCATCCAATAGTTTCAAATGTGAGTAAACTGAGTCCACTTATGGAGGCCATTGAACTTGCTGAGGATGAAGTTGGCGCAGCAGGATCAATTAGGGAAAAGGAGCAGACCCATGAGAGAAGTAGGGCTATCTCCAAGGGAAAAGCCGATGTACAATCTCCTCATAAAATGGTTCAGAGGACTCTCTTGCCAAACCCTAAAGGTTTGAGCCTGAAAGGGTTGAACTCTGCAGCTCCCATAGTAATGTGTAGCCCTTTGAGTTCCCCTGTTGGAAAGACTCAGTATACCCTGGATTGACCAAATCTATGCCATCAGAATTCACAACTAACATTGCTTTCTTGGAACGTTGCAGGCTGGCAGAGCAAGACTGCTGATCCATCTTTACAGGATTTTATTAGCCGTCACGATATCCTACTGCTACAGGAGACTTGGATAAGGGAGGAACTGGAATTGAATGGCTTTGCAACCTACTCTTTAAAAGCAGAGCCAAGTACTAGGGGAGGGCGTTCTAAGGGAGGCCTTGGGATTTTGGTTTCAACTAAACTCAGAGCCACCTTCACGAGTTCAGATTGTTTACCTGGTATTGCAATTTCTCTAGTGACTGAATTTCACGCTTTCTCCTTGTTATTAATAAATGTTTATCTACCCCCTTTGAGTAAAAAACATCTAAATAAAGATAGGTGGTTCAGACTGCAAGAGTTCATTGAAAGAAAGACATCTGAGCATCCAGGAGCATCTGTGATACTGGCAGGAGATTTTAATGCCAGAATTGGTCCGAATGATGAAGCTCTCTACTGCCATTATGGTGAACACCCTCCTGAAACAGAGGTGGCACATCTACTACCTGAAAGGCAGTCTAAAGACAGTGGTTGCAATTACTCCAGATTGTGCCTCCTACATATGATAAATTATTTAGATTTAGTGTTGTTAAATGGGGGCACAGAGGGAGACAGAAAAGGTGAATACACATTTTTATCAGGCTCTGGAGCATCAACAATTGATTATTTTATCGTATCGTATAATCTGTTAAATTTGGTGATTAGTTGCAGGGTGGGTACGCGTACAGAGAGTGACCACCTTCCTTTAATGGTACTCCTGAACCTTAGGGATCAGGAAGTCCATGCAGATCATGGACCTTGGATCTTCCCTGAGTCTGAAATTAGAGCCTCATGTGTAAGATGGTCTGGCAGGTTAGATAACGACCTACGGCTATCGTTACACTCAGAAAATTGTCTTAGATTGCAAGACACTTTGCTAACTGCGGGGTTCTCGCAAACTGTCTTAGAGTCGTATCAAGAGATTATTTTACTCTTTCAAAATTGTTTGACTCAGAAAAAACCCACATATGTCCCTCCCTGTAGATCCAAACCTTGGTTTGACCAAGATTGTGTGGATATGAAGAAATCCTTAATAGATAAATACAGGAGGTACAGGGAATTGGATTTGCCGACTCTACCCTCTGAATGGTTGTCTTTAAAGAAGAGATATAAAAACTTGATTAAGGAGAAAAAGAATCAGGCGCGGAGAGTGGATAGGCAGAATCTAATTGTCGCTTCAAGGGCTCGGGACACAGCCACCTTTTGGAGAATTGTCTCCTCTGGTTGGCAGAGTAAACCAGGTAGAATGGACTTTCATATTCCTGTTAAGACCTGGGAACTATATTTTAGTGAACTGTATGCAGAAAGACAAACTGGAATCTCACTGTCGCAAACTGAACTGGCGAATGTCCCTGATTGGCCTCCCGTTTCTATTTCTGAAATTAAAAGCCTTATTTCTAAACTTAAACAAATCTAAAGTCTTGGTTTTTACCAGAAAGCGGATTAAACATCATTGGCAGATAAATGGGCATTTAATTGAACAGGTTAAAACCTATAAATATTTGGGAGTCATCTTTCAATCGTCTGGCTCATGGAAGAGTCAAATCTCTAATGCCATTGCAAATGCACAGAGGAGTGCCAAATCACTAATTTCTTTTTTTTATGCCAAAGGAGGACAGTATATACCATCAGCCTTACAAGTGTTTTCCGCCAAGGTATTAACACAATTGCTTTACGGTGCACAATTTTGCACTTACAGCAATTTTACTGCTATGGAATCCACCCAAACAAAATTTCTGAGAAATATTCTTTGTCTTCCAAGCTGTGTGCCCAACGTACTTCTACGTCTAGAGACAGGTCAAATCTCGGTTGAATCCCGTGCCTGGAGGTACAAGTTAAACTTCTGGCTAAAAATGACATTCTCTCCTCAAGGCTTGGCCCCTTTGACTCTGACTGATGCATTCCAGTCTAAATGGAAAAGGGCTGTGAACGAAAAATTGTGCATTTTGGGTTTCTCGCAAAATGCCATTTTGACATTAGGCCTTTCAAAAGCCAAGGAGGATATATATCAGCGTATTAGTGATATTGAGTTACAAGATCATATAAGAGCAGCAACCCCATATCCTGAATTTAGAGATCGGGGGCAGGCTCTCCTTCCTGCAACATATTTAACTTCTTTAACTATTCCAAAATACAGGAAAGCCTTCACGCAGGCTAAATTTAATGTGCTTCTTTTGGAGGGTAAATTTAATAATATTCCATATTCTAAGCGCTTATGCCCCTGTAAAGCTGACATGATAGAAACTGTGGATCATGTATTGTTGTACTGCTCCTTTTATTGTGACTTTCGGCATACTTTCATCACTCCTATTTTACAAGGAATACCTGGGAGATCTGATGTATTCTATACAGACTATCTTTTGGCTGATCAGAATTCTCAAATAACCTCCAAAGTGGCTAAATTTTGTGCTGCGGCAATTGCTTGTCGGCGTGGGATGATATCATCTGATTGTGACAATGTTTTAATCTATTAAAATATGTGGGACATATTTTAACTAATTAATTGTTACCATATATTGTTTTATTCATAGTCTGATTTTATTCTGTTGGTTTGGGAATATTATATGTGCTTATATTGTTGTGTTGTTTTGCTGGTCTTGTGACCGTAAATAAAATTCATTCATTCATACCTGCGGGGAGGCGGGTCTCACTTACCTGCAGCTCCCTCTGCTGGGCGGCTTTGAGGAGGGGCAGGTTGTGTGCTTTGCAGCCTTGCTGGTCTTCCTTGTGTTTGTGCAGCATCTCCTGCTTGAGAACTGGTGGGGGACAGAAGCAAAAGGGTCAGTACTTGCTTCTGGGTCACAGGGGGAGAGTGAACAGCCAGCTTCACAGCGTGTTTGCTGCTGGCCCTTTGCCCCACCCTGGTTAATTGGGTCTGAGTGACCGTCAGCAGGAAGAAGAGGGGGGGATAGAAAGGGGTGGCAAAATTGCCCCTTTCCTAGTAGGAACGAACCTTCCCTTCCTGTGATCTATCATCCTCAAATAGAAATGGCTTGTTGCATCGGTTCAGCTTTCTCCAACTTGGCTCCCTCCAGATGCGTTGGACTGCTTTCCCCACCATCCCCAGCCTGGGAATGATGGGAATTGCAGTCCAACACACATGGAGGGTCCCTGGTTGGGGAAGGCTGTCATAGTTTTTAATTCCATGACACTGAAAGTAAATGGCAAGCTCTAAATCAGTCATGTCCCTTCAGCTGTTTCAGACTACATTGGTTGGATCTGATGGGAGTCGAAGTCCAAAATATGTGGAGGGCACCAGGTTGGGATGGAGGGTCATAGTTTCAGCTTTAAGAGCTTATGAGAGACAGCTTTAAGATGCTTCGATTCATAGAATCATAGAATAGCAGAGTTGGAAGGGGCCTACAAGGCCATCGAGTCCAACCCCCTGCTCCATGCAGGAATCCACCCTAAAGCATCCCATTCAGGTACCTGATTCCATTCAGGTACCATTCTAAACCAGTCTATTTTTAAGAGGCATATACGTTCTTCTAAAATCCATTAAAGATAATAATAATAATGGATTTTTTTTTACCCACCTTGGCCAGAGCTTTCTAGTGGATGGGGAAACTGTTCTTAAAGGCTAATTGTGTGTGCTACAGGTGTCCCTCCCCAATACTGCAGACAGGTTCAGCAAAATGCCCAGCGAGGAATGATTCCTGCCTGAAGTCTGGGCTTGGGCAGCTCTTCTGAAAAGGACGAATGGGCATCCGTTTATTTCTCTCTCTTGCAAAGTGTCTCAAATAACCCTCCCCCACTACCTGTTCTGCTCAGCAGAATCAGAATCTTCATTTCACTCATTAAATGACTGGGAAATGGCAGATTTCCCACTGTTTAGCCATCCTGTTTGATGCATACAAGAGGTCATTTGGTCGGTGGGGCACGGCCATTTCATGCAAGCGATCTAGGTTCCTTGCCTCGATGCTCGCTGTGCAGCTTGAGTCGCTGGTTGTAAAGGTTTCTCTCCGTCAAGTGCTGGATCTCAAGCAAGCCCTGGACGATCTCAAAGACGGTCCCGTCGATGAGAGCCAGTGCCAAGTCGCTGAGGATGGTGTAGGACAGTCTTTGCTGGGAAGCACTGGGAGGAAAAAGCAGGCATCCAGGGCTCACCTGGATTTTAGTGGCAAAGGTATCTCAACAGCAGTAGCTCTTAACTAGTGACAGGAGAGACATGCACTTTCCGGTGGTCCCCAGGATCACAAAGAAAATACACTGGGCAGCTGAAAGTTTCTTTGATATTTGCACCACATGCTGAAGAAGCAAGCCATTTTTTTTCAGTTTAAAAATTAAAAGCAGCTTGCCTCTTCAGCAGTTTAAGCAGTTCCAGCTGAAACATCAAAGAAATCTAGGCCACCCTTTGTGTGCACAAAATTTCCATTGGAAACTATTCAATTTCCACCCCCATCTACATGAACTGCTCAGAAGTCTTCGGTTATTGGTGGCATAGAAATATAACAAAATAAATAAATGATGGCCATCAGATAAGAAAACTCAGCGACTTGCAAAGAACAAGAAAACCCGAAAAGTGGGTTTGTAAATGCAGTAAAGTTTAGGAGCTTTAGGGCACAATCCTATATATGTTTCAACAGAAAAATGTCCTACAGCTCCACCTGAGACTTTCGTCTGTCTAAACCTGCATAGGATTGCACCCTTAGGCTCAACTGGGTTCTCGGGGCCATCTGTCTGGCCACTGTGGGAAACAGAATCCTGATCTAGATGGACCTTTGGGTGGATCCAGCAGGGCTCCTCTTAGGTTCTTATTACAATTCTAATGGAGTAATATCGTGTTCCAAGAGAGTGCCTACTTATTTGTTAATAAACTACCTGGGGAGGGAAAGGCAACAGCACGGCTACTTGGCTCTGGAAAGCATTTCTCTTCACACACTCTGGAAAGTTACTTTGGGTGAAATTATTTGAATGCCTTCTCTATCGACAAAGCAGCCAGGCCTCTGCAAAGCATGCAGAGTTTATGGTGCTAAATAACAGCAACACAGAACATTTATGCAGTGTTTCACACACTTTATCGCAGTCCGTACAACAATCCTGTAAGGTAGGCCATCATCATCATCATCCCAGACTGCAGAGAAAAACAGACTTGCAATACAGTAAGCAGCGATGTAACACAGTTTACGAAGGAGTGTTACTTGGCAAAAGCTATCTAAAGGAGTCTTGTCAGTAATCATAAGCCAGCCTGTTGTGCTTTTAAGAGCTATAACAGCAGGTACCGATGCAACCAGTGATAGGGTGACCATATGACCGGATTTGCCCGGATTTGTCCGGGTTTTTGACGGCAAATCCGGGAGGGGAGGGGAAATCCGGATTTTTCCAAAGAGCAGCTCTAACGGGAATTAACAAAAATGCTTATAACTCTATCATTTTTTAAGATAAAGACATGAAACTTGGCACAATGGTAGCTCTTAGGAAGGGCTTTAGTCATACCAAATTTGAAACAGTTCCAGTCATCCATTGATTTTTAAGGAATTTTTTAGAAATTGAGGTTTTAAAATTATTTTTAAACTGTCTTTTTTAAAGATAAAGAGCTGAAAGTTGGCACCATGATAGCTTTTAGGTAGAGCTTTAGCCATACCAAATTTGAAACAGATCTGGGGCCAGTAGCAAACCCTGTTAACAACAACAGCAGCTTGCAATGAGTGAAGATACAGTCAGAAAAGATATTTGAGGGAAGGGGAGAATGTAACACACAGAGTATAGCAAAAGCTTCCAAGTACAGCAAAACCTACAAAAGTAGGAGTGAGTGAAGTTAATTTCAGATACACTGAATCTCTCACTTGTTCTTTATTTCAGTGATTTTAACATTAAGAAGTTATGTAGAACAGATTTGTCTTAAATGTGTGCTGTAAAATCAGACATGTGACCAAGGCTATGTTCGGGTGGGCACGCCCCCTTGGTGCTGGACACGCCCCCTTGGGGGCAACCATGTTGTCCTCCTTTTTGGTTTCCAAAATATGGTTACCCTAACCGGTGAAGCTCCCCATATATCTTGCACCTTGCACCTGCTGTATGTCTTCCCGTTGTGTTGAAAGGATTGGTGCTGATCACCATCAACATAAGAAGAGCCGTGCTGGATCAGACCAAAGGTCCAGCATCTCACTTCCCACAGCGGCCAACCGGATGCCTAAATGTACATTGATGGTGCTATATAAATAAATAATAATAATAATAAAGCCGTAAAAAGGGCATGAAGGCAAGCGCTCTCTCCCATTGCTACCCTCCAGGAACTGGTGTTCAGTGGTACACAGCCTTTGACCATGGAGGTTCCACGTGGCCATCCATAGTGAGCGCAATTCTATGCAGTTTTAGAAGGGAAAAGGTTGTACAGCTCCCAGCATCCCCCAGTCAGCCACGCTGGGAGCTGTAGGACGTTTCCCCCCGCCCCCTAGCCTGCATAGGATTGCATACTAAGGCAACTCAGGGACACATTGTGAAATCCCTGGTTCAAAACTCACCTGAGCCTTGAACTCATAGGTGGCCTTAGGCAAAGCCTCTGTCTCAGCCATGTGCAATATGAGAGATGATCATACTAGCTTACCTTACTGGGCTGTTTAAGGATCACAACTGGATCGTGCACGTGAAGTGCTCTGAACACTCGAATGCACTATATACAAGTGCAAAGTGTTGTTATTATTATTATTATGACTAGCAGCCATCGATAGAACTATAATCTCCACCCTCCATGAACCTGTCTAACCTCCCTTTAAAGCCATCCCTGCATCTTGCAAGCACTCAAGTCCCACCGTTTAATTTTGCGTTGTTATGCGAAGGAAGACTCTTGTTTATGAATTCAAAACAATGGCCCTTCCTCACTCAGCAGCCCAGAATCTACTCCGAGGCCACAAAAGCTTCTGCAGTAAATCACTGTATTAGTCTTTAAGGCACCACAGGACGCTTAGTCACAAGTTCTGGTATTATGGGATATGGGAAGTGGTGGGAAGGAATAAAACAAAACATAAATCATCACTGTGGCCACTTTCTCCGCCACAGCAGGTAGAATTCTTTGATTATCACCCCCTTCCCTCAACCCCCCCCCCAACCTGGTGCCCTCCAGATGTTTGGCATTCAGCTCCCATCAGCCCCAGCCGGTATGGCCAATGATCAGAAATGCTGGGAGTTGTAGTCCCAAACATCTGGAGAGCAGAGACTGGGGTAAGGCTGCCCAACCTGGTGACTTCCCAGATGTGTAGGGCAGTACTTGCCACCCCAGCCTTTAGACAGGGGATGATGGGTGCTGCAGTCCAACACATCCGGAGGGCACCAGGTTGGCCGGAGAGGCGCTCTTTGGCGGCTTTTCTCTCCCCCTGAGTCTCCCCCAAAGCCCCCGGCGTCGTAGCCTCTCCTCAGGGGAAGGGGCTCCGGGGGAGAAGCGGGCCCCGGCTCCGCGCACCTGGGCAGGTCCTTGACGAGGGTCTGCAGCTCGGACAGGAGCTGGTAGTGGCGGGCCTGCTGCCGGTCGCCGCCGCCGCCGCCTCGTCCTCCGCCACCCCGTGCCGCGGGGCCTTCTCCCTCGTCGGCGTCCCCGCCCTCATCGTAAGCGAAGCCCGCCCGGAAGCGCTCCATGCCCGGCGGGCGCAAGTACGCGAGCGCGGGAGGCAGGGAGGGAAGCGGCCAGGCCTAAGCGCGAGCCTCGCGTCGACCCCGCCTCTCGCTGGGCGGGCCGGGCCGGCTGGGCCCCAACTCAAGCGCCCCGCTGCGAGACAGGAGGACCGCGCAAGCCGAGAGGCGGCCTGGCTGAGTGCCCCTCCCCACACACAAGCCTGCCTGGTGTGATCCTTTCCTTCTTTCAAATGAGCACGTGAGAGCCAGGTGCCTCTGAGCATGAGCAGAGTGCCCCCTCCCCACACGCAAGCCTGCCTGGTGTGATCCTTTCCTTCTTTCAAATGAGCACGTAAGAGCCAGGTGCCTCTGAGCATGAGCAGAGTGCCCCCTCCCCACATGCAAATAGAACTCAAAGTATTTCTGCGTGACACGATATATATTTTTTCAAATAAGGACATAATGATCAGAATGGAGATAATATTATTATTATCATCCAGTCGTCAAAGAAGAACTTTACATTTCTCTCTTACTCAATATTCTTTCTTTCTTTCTGCAAAATAAGGACCTAAGGGCCAGGTGCCTTTGAACATATGTAGAGTGCCCTTAACCCACAAAGAAGAACTTGAAATTTGAGGGAGGGCTTGCATGTGTTTGTGTGTGTATGCAAAATAAGGACATGCTGGCTAGGTGCTTCTGACCATGTGCAGAGTACCCTTGACCACAAAATAGAACTTCTCTCTCTTGCTTGCAAAATAGGGACATAAAAGCTAGGTAGCTCTGAGCATGGGCAGAGTGCCGCCCACCCCAGCTGAACAGAATCACTTTGCAAAGTAGGTTCATAAGGGTCAAGAAGTTCTTTTTCAAAAAAGCAAAACAAAAACCCACAATAAGGACAGAGTGTATTTGAGCAGAATTCTGCTCCCTCTCAATTTAAAAGACAACACTTTTAAAAACAACCAGCCTGCATTTTTTTTTAGAAAACAGGTAGTAATGAAAATATTAACACACACAGGAAACTGAATCCTGGGTAAGTGCTGGAACCCCTGAAACCTCTCACTGCTCGGAAGTGGGGTGCAGGTACGTAACAGTATCTAACATTAAAATTAACAATTGGGCCAGTTTTAGAAGTGAAGGCGGCACTCCTGTATTTGTTGCACTAAGGAATCCCAGCGAATAGTTAATTCTTAAATTGAGAGGTCCTCTGAGCAATGTGCAGAGTGTTCCCCTATGTGGCAGAACAGTTTAAGACGTACATCTGGCCGCTAGATGGGCCCAGTGCCCTGACTCCGTGTCCGGCACTGTTCTACTCTCGTGCGCCCCCTCCGGCATCCCCCATGCCATTGCAAGCAGTCCTAGGCTGTGCTTCTTGGATTAAGAGCTGCTTCAGTAGCGCCCGCCAAAGCGTTGCTGCTCCGTGTTGCTGCTGCTGCTGCAGCTGGCCCGGCCCTGGCTCCATCCAGGAGAGGAGGAAGCCTATCAGGACATTGTTCTTGCTCTGTGCCGTGGAATCAGCCTTCCCCAACCTGGTGCCCCCCAGATATGCTGGACAATAACTCCCATCGGCCCACACAGGAGTTGTAGTACATCCAACACATCTGGAGGGCACCAGGTTGGGGAAGGCCACTGTAGGCATAGTGCTTCTCCCACAATTCCCTGCACTTCCCCCCTCACTCCCCGCTTGCTCTCAATAGCTACCAGATGTTGGTCCGGGGCGTCTTCTAATTAATCTGGCAAAAAGCTGCGCTCAGGATTCTGCAGTTCTCGGCTGCCTGCCTGTCTCTGGGAAGGGCCGGGTTCCTTGTGGGAACTGCGGCAGTGCCCAGAGATGTTTGACTTGGCAAGGAGCAGGCAGGGCGCCATTAGAGTAACGCTGCCTCTCTCACGCTGGATCGAGCAAGCTTGGCTGGTCTGGCAGGCAGGGGAAGGAACATGTGTGGGGCTGACACGACACGGGACTGTACGGTTTGTCTGAAGCAGTGGGTCTGTTTAGCAGTGCACAACTCTGTCGCTCCGTGGACAGAGCCCATCCGGCCTGTCAGACATTTCTAACCAGCCCACATTTCCCATCGTCACGATGGCCAGGCACCTATGGCCATTGCGAGCAGCAGGTCTTTCCGTGTGTGCGCGTGCTCCTTCTGTAGGGCAAGACTGAAAGGTGGGCGCCATCCATACGCTTCATACTGTAATACTTTCATATTGCATGCATAGTGTGGGGTGATGGCTATGCAAAGGCGTTTCTGTAGTTTCCTTCCTTAACAGCCTTGATGGCTGGTGGCTGCTAGCTGCAGCATACACCTCATCTGCTCTGGCAGGGGCTGGAGGAAACAGTATGACAATCCGGAATATAATATCCAGTGAAGGAGCGTGAAGACCCTGAGTTTTTGCAGGTAACTGGCAAAGAGGAGCCTGGGCAAAGAGCTCCAAAGGAATGCTCCTTGCCTACGGAGGCAGGGACGTTGCTAGTGCTATTGGTTTGGAGGGTCTGCCAACATCCCTCCCTTAAACACATCCAGAACCTGTATTTATAAATATACAGATACTACACCCCCACCCCTCCTTCCTGAGCCTGCAGTCCTGTCATGGAAACAGTCAATATAATAAGGTGCCTTAAGAAGGTCATTGTGCTTGCAAAAACAGAGGCTTTATAGCAGCCGTCCCCAACCTTAGGGCCGTACCTTTTGCTGGGAATGAGGGGCGGTGCACAGGCCAACATATCTGCTTTATAGGAAGCAGCTTCTACTGAAGGACCATTCGGACAGAAGTATTTGTAGAACTTTCAAGTTTCCTAGAACTCCTCAAACTAGATTTACACACACACGCACACACACACACACACACACACACGAGCAAAGAGGAAAAGATGTTTCCTCTGCTGTTTCTTTCAGTGGAGATAATAATGGAGGAAGCCTGAGCAGACTAGGAGGTCTTCTTTGGAGCTTGCCTTGGGCAAAAGTTCTCAAGTTACGCGTGTGGTGCCCTCCCCGAGCTGGAAATACACGGGAGAGAACTGCTGGCTAACCGAGCCTTTTATTTTTAGGGCAGCATTAATCAGAACTCAAGAGTTCCCAAGGAAAACAGAGAAACTTTAAAAGAAGAAGAAAAGGGGTTGATGTGGGGGGTAGGGAGGATAAGGACGAGTAAAAGGGAAGAAGATTCAGTAGTACATCCAACACATCTGGAGGGCACCAGGTCCAGAATCAGTTTTAAAGACCAGTCTGGAGAAGAGTTGTGTAAAATGAATGTTGAAGTCCATGTTCAAAGCTTGTGTTGGGATTTCTTTAGTTCCATGTTATGTAAATACCTGGTGTTATTTCAAAGTGGTTCTGCCGAGGAGGTTTGGATCTTCTGCCTTAGCTAGGCCCGAAAGAACACGAGGTGGAGTGCATGTTCTTCCCGCTCCTCCTCTTGCTGGGGGTGGGGGTGGGGGGCAGGCAGGTGTGCAGCAGTGGGGGAGTTTTAAGGGCTTCTTTGCAGTGGAAGGGGCCAAGAAGCCACCCCAAAGGCTTTTGGGTGCTTCCAGATAAGGCTTTTATTGTGCAGTTTTATGGTGGGGTGTGCAGACGACGTCACCTTCCACTCATCACCCTCCCATGTTTCCCCACCACTTCTTCAGGTTTTTATTTTTTTTTAACCACAAAAAATCCGTTGAGTCAACAGTGCGATATGGCTGCAAGAAAGGCAAATGCTATTTTGGGCTGCATTAATAGAAATATAGCTTCCAAATCACGTGAGGCACTGGTTCCTCTCTGTTCAAGAGGCAGCTGGACAACCATCTGTCAGGGATGCTTTAGGGTGGATTCCTGCATTGAGCAGGGGGTTGGACTCGATGGCCTTGTAGGCCCCTTCCAACTCTGCTATTCTATGATTCTATGATTCTATGATTCTATTCGGCCCTGGTTAGGCCTCATCTAGAGTATTGCGTCCAGTTCTGGGCTCCACAATTCAAGAAGGACGCAGACAAGCTGGAGCGTGTTCAGAGGAGGGCAACCAGGATGATCAGGGGTCTGGGAACAAAGCCCTATGAAGAGAGACTGAAAGAACTGGGCATGTTTAGCCTGGAGAAGAGAAGATTGAGGGGAGACATGATAGCACTCTTCAAATACTTCAAATGTTGTCACACAGAGGAGGGCCAGGATCTCTTTTTGATCCTCCCAGAGTGCAGGACACGAAATAACGGGCTCAAGTTAAAGGAAGCCAGATTCCAGCTGGACATCAGGAAAAACTTCCTGACTGTTAGAGCAGTGCGACGGTGGAATCAGTTACCTAGGGAGGTTGTGGGCTCTCCCACACTAGAGGCATTCAATAGGCAGCTGGACAACCATCTGTCAGGGAGGCTTTAGGGTGGATTCCTGCATTTAGCAGGGGGTTGGACTCGATGACCTTGTAGGCCCCTTCAAACTCTGCTATTCTATGATTCTATGAAAAAGCTGGAATAGCTGCACCGTGGCCTTCGATTGCTAGCACCGTCAGGAACCCTCCGCCTGGAAGCAGCCTGGAGGTTATGCCTGTGCTCTTAAAGGGCATTTTTGAGAACAGCAGCCGTTTTGATGTAACACAGGGGTCTTGAACCTCAGGCCTGCTGGCCTCATTTAGTGGCCTGGGGTCCCAAACTGGCCTTCTGGGGTCCCCATATGTCCCCACCCCCCTTTGTCTTCCCCCTTATCATTTTTTGGCTTCTGGCTTCTGTGAGCCCCCGCCCCACCTCTTCTAGAAGGCAAAATGGCTCCCCTAAGGCTGAATCAGTGGCAGTCAAAGCTTGAAGCTACAGCGTGATGCTGTTTTGGTAGGTTTGGCCCCGCCCCTTTAGCTTTCAGCTCCACCCCTTTTGCATTTGGAGTGTGGCCCCAAGGGCTTCTCCCAGATGCTTTGGCCCTCAGGCTAAAAGAGCTTCAACACCCCCTGATGAAACAGGAAATTATAGCGCTGGAAAAAGTGCAGAAAAGGGCAACTAAAATGCTTAAGGGGCAGGAGCATCTCCCCTGGGAGGGAAGATGACGTCAACTGGGATGGTTTAGCTTGGAAAAAAGGAGGCTGAAGGGAGACATTATAGAGGGGTACAAAATTATGCACAGTGTGGAGAACGTGGAGAGGGAGGCATTTTTCTCCCTCTCTCAAAATACTAGAACCTGGGATCATCCCATGAAGCTGATTGGTGGGAGATCCAGGACAAATAAAAGGACTTCTTCACAAAGCGCATAGTTATATTACGGAATTCACTACCACAAGAGGTAATGATGGCCACCAATTTGGATGGCTTTAAAAGGGGGGTGGATAAATTCCTGGATGAGAAGGCTATCAATGGCTACTAGCCCCGATGGCTATGTGCTATCTCCAGTATTTGAGGTAGTAAGCCTGTTTGCACCAGTTGCTGGGGAACATGCTTGGGAGGGTGCTGTGGCACCATGTCCTGCCTTGTTGGTCCCTGGCCGATGGCTGGCTGGCCACTGTGTGAGCAGAGTGCTGGACTAGATGGACCCTTGGTCTGATCCAGCATCAGGGCTCTTCTGATGTTCTTATGTATAAGAATAAGCCGACAGCACCAGGGCTGCGTGGGACTTCTCTGCTTCTTTAAGGGATTGACACTGGCACTGTAGGCCAGCCTGCCCTCAATCAGTGCTGGACGGCAACAATCATCATCCCCAGCCAGCGGGGCTAATGGCTGGGGATGCTGGGAGCTACAGTCCAACACAGCTGGAGGGCACCAGGTTAGGGAAGGCTGCTGTAACGGAACAGGCCGGCTTCTCCCGTTCAGTTCTAGCGACGGCTAGTTTCCCAGCGCATCAGCCCGCCGCTGCCTTCTGCTTTCAGTGGGAGGCAGCGGCGCAGTGGCAGTGCTCCATGGGGAAGCCCACGGCAGCGCTCAGAGGGCTGCCACTTCTCTTTGCCAGCTGGTGAGGAAGGCTCGCCTGTGTGGGTGAGCAGAGAGGGCGAGGAGCCCCTGCCCCCTGCGCAGCAGGCATTCTGGGTGGAGAGGCCAAGCCTTCAGCTGAGGCAGCTCACAGGGACCCTAATGAATTCCAGATACGGCCGGAGTGATGGCATGGAGCCGTGATTTGTGCTTCCTCGCACAGATGAAGCAGGCCAAAAAGAAGAGGAAGGTGGTGGGGGTGGAAGGAACATTGGAAGGAGTTGTGCCATAGACCCAAATATAAATCAGGGAGCTGCCCTCAGCTGTCTCCTGGCCAACCAAAGTCTTTTTCCGGTTTAAAATATCCAGTCCCTGTTGAATTTAGATTGCCACTGAATAGCATACAACGACTTGCCCAGTGATTTTGCTTAGTCCACCAGCCCAGCTGATAGACCTACCCCTGGACACCTGGTGAAGGCTTCTCTTCCCTCAACTGTCATCACCACCAGCAGGCTGTAACAGAGGGAGAGGACTGGGGGAAGCAGGCCCGTTGCCCCAAGCCCTGCTGGAGACGGCTTTGTTTTTCCTCTTTCCTCCCCAACTCCTTTTCCTTTTGTGTCATGTCTTTTTAGAGTATAAGCCTGCAGGCAGGGTCCATTGGGAGCCTTTTTTGGGGTATAGGAGCAGCATAAAACCCACTTTAAATAAATAAATATGACACCTTGCAAAGGATCTTGTACATTTAAGAAGCTGTAGAAGCGATTGAATACTAATTCATTCTTCAACATTTTATGAACTTTTTTGAGGTGGGGGAAAATCTCTCTTTTTAAGGAGAGTTGAAAGAACAGAAGCAGCCCTGTGGAGATTGGGTGCCATTAAAGGTGGCAGAGTTGGAGAATGGTTTGTGGGGGGGAGGGACGACAAAATCCACTGGGATGTTGTCTTGCACAACGGCCATCGAAATCAGTCCCTGATCATTCAGCGGCCATTGTGCCAAGAACACACCCGCCTTTTCCTTCAAAACTCCCCCTTCCATGAAGCTTTTGGCCTGACCCTTCACTCCTACAGAGACTCACCCTATGTTCCATTACACATACACATTTTCATGCTGTTAGTGTTGCCTTTCTTCTCCTCCCTCTGTCATAATTAGGATTATAATCCCATCAAGGCAAAGATGGGTTTGTGGTACTCTGTAAGGGAAGGGAAAAGGTAGATCAGGATCTACCAGTAGATCCCAAGGATCTACCAGTAGATTGACCAGGGTTTGGAAGTAACTGTCACAGCTGGCCTTGTCCCAATCACTTATGTCTTTGCCTCAGCTTTCCTCATCTGTAAAATAGGAATACTAATCGGTTGTCTTTGACCGGGTTTTGTGCGGCTTTGCTGGCCTCTTGTATACGACATGTTGGAATCCTGGCTCTGTGGTAACTCAGACATAGTTTAGTATGTGGCTATTCAGCATATAGCTCTCGTGGTGCAGTAGGCCACTCTCTACTGCCCCACTATTTTGCCCCTGCCTGACTCGGGGGCCTTGGGGCTCTACTAAAACACACACATAAAGTAGATCCCACAAACCCCAAATGGGGGAAGTGCCAGATAAATAAAATATATAATGAGCAGGGGGCATTTGGATTTTCCACAACAATTCTGTGTGTTTTCCACCACAGGACGTTTCCTCCTGGCTTGGTGATATGGCCCCAATGGGCTTTTTAGGAAGTCCTCCTGACCATCTGAGGAGGTCCGAGTCGCTTACTGTTCCTTCGAACAAAGGACAGCTTTTCCGAATGCGTCTCCTTGAAGGCAGGGCTGGCTCCGGATTGAGGGACATTGGCAAAGCAGTGGCAGGCAGGCGGGGAGTGGAGCGCTCCTGGCCACAGGGCTCACCCAGCAGTTGTGAGGGTCCCCCGACATAGTGGCCCCCAGAGAACTGCGCAGGATTTAAAATGGCAGCTTTTGTGAGGTGCAGCAGGCTCTATTCAGGTCAGGAGACAGCGCAGGGCCCTGGTACCTTGGAGGGGAGTAAGGTCGGTGAGGAAATGCGATAGTGATAAAGAGGCAAACAGGAACAAGGAAAGGCACAGAAACCACGCACAGTCAGAGATAGAAATACATTTTTTTTTCTAATTGAGGAAGCTTTCAATGGAGATGCTAGACTTGCGTACCAAACTGCCCTTGTCATAGCCAGGACCCGTGGCCTTCGTGGCGGCCATCTTGTCAATACCAAAAGGGGCGTCTGTCAAAGCCAGCTCAAGGCAGCCCGGCTGCTTGGGAGGACAGTGCCCACATCTCCGCCACGGGGAGCGGTTCTGGCCTTGGCGTGTCCTGTCAGGTGGGGCCTGGCGTGCTGACTCTTCAGGCCCAGGGCGAGGCCTGAACACGTGGGTCAGAGACACAAGAAGGTCGCCTCCCACCTCGAAACCCACGGAGCTATGGCCACGGCTGCTGTGGCCTTTGTCCCCAGACTTGACAAGGATACAGAAACCCAGCTACCTCCATTCTGCAGATTTTAACAATTTGGACATTTCTAGGGAGAGAAGCATGGCGTATGCAATTATAATATGGGTACAAATAAGGCCCAACCCACCCTGCTAACCCCGCCCCCCGCCCCCACTCAGAGCCCCAGGCGCCAGCGCTTGGTCCACGAAATGCCCCCGCCCCGCCCCCCGCTCCACAAAGGGGGAATGAAACCAGAAGTGCTTTGGGTCTTTCGCTGGTGGAGAAAGCCTCCTTTGGCGTCAAGGTCCACGTCTCGGTGTGGGAGGCACACTCCGGGTCTTCTCCGGCGCCTTACTTTGCCACGAGACGGATCCTGCCCCTCCCTTCCCAATCCCTCAGGCCTGTTTCCTCTTCGTGGGACTCCAATGACACCCCACCCCCCACCCCCGCTTTACGGCACAGTCTGAGTTGGCGTCGTGGCCGCTTTGGGCTGGTCTGTGGCGACCTCTCTGGTCTTCTTCCTGGGCGGCTTTTTAATGGGAGTTTTCTTGGCCGCTTGCTCACCAGGGACGGGCACTGGCTCTTGGCTGCTGGCAGAGCTCCACTTCTCCGACCGTTTGGGGTCCCCAGCTGGGGCCTCCGCAATGGGGCTGATCAGTTTCTGCAGGTTGGGGGAAGTGGGCAGCACCGGCTTGCCGGACTTCTGGCTGCTGGTGGCCACGGAGCGCTTGGCCTTCTGCGGGGGAGTTGGTTTCTCCCGCTGGGCTGGCAGGGGGCTCACCCCGTTCTGCCTCACCCCCCCATCGCCCCTGTTGAGGCTTTGAGTCTTTTCCTTCAGCTGCGCGGCCAGCAGTGTGGCCGCTTCCAACGACAAGTGCGGGTGGATGACCTCGGAGCGGGGCTTGCTGTGGCCGGGGCTCTTGGGGGCCTCGCCCCCTTTCCGGTCTGGGGCATAGCTCCCCATCTTCTTGATCACGTTCTGGACGGCCCCATTGAAGTTCTCCATTTGCTCGGAACTGGTCTTGTGCCTCTGCTTGGGCCTGGACGGTGATGGCTGGTCCCCAGAGGCGGAGGGGCCCCTGCCTTCGGGGGAGCTCAGATCCTTAGGATGCTTCGGGGCCTTCTCTTTGCCCCTGGCAGCTGCCCTCTCGTCAGACTTGGCATGCGCCCCGGCCGACGTCTCGCTGGGGCTGCGCTTCCTCTTGGCCAGGCCTTGCTTGTGCTCGGAGGGATCGGCCATTCCGATGGCAGGCAAGGAGTTGGATTGGTTCGAGTTGTATTTGCTGTGGATCCAAGAGATCTTGGGCTTCGTCGAGGGGTCCGGGGGAGGGGGCTTGGCTCTCTCCGGGGATGGGGGCTTGGCACTCTTGCTTTCGGCAGCACTTTCGTCGTCGTCTTTGGACTGCTTGGAGAGGCGAGCGATCCGGGCGTAGAGCGCCCCGCTGACAGAGCCCGAGCCGCATGAAGAGTGCTCGCTATCGGAGGACTTGAGCAAGGGCGTCTCGCTGCTGTCAGCTTGGATGGAGCTGCTCTCTTTCAAGACGGTGTACTCCCCGGCTTCCTCCTCGCCGATGGGTGGTGCCACCTTCTCCACTGGGTTGCAAGAGGCAGAGACTCTGTCTTTGCTGTCGTTCACGCTCTCTGGAGAGGAAAAGCAGACAGATCCGTTGAGTTGAAAGGACAGGAGTCAACAGCAAGCCCGCATTTCAGAATGCCATAATGCAGTAAACAAAGCCAAGCATGAGAGATAGAGGATTAAGACACCCCACCGCCACCAGAGTGCAGAATGGGCCCTTGATCCATCTGACCCTATTGCCAGGTGGGTCAAGGTGTCACAGTCTCTCATCTGAGTCTATGGAAAGACTCAGACCATCTCATTTAGAAATGCATTCTCTTTGCCTGGCGTCCACAGGGATCCTGATGCTCTTTGCACCACCAATAATAATACTAAGCATTCAGTAATCCTTACAGCATCCATGTTTTATCATTGCCATATACAATATGGGACTGGAGTTGAAAGGCAGTGCTCGCCCAAGGTCACCCACTGTGTGGGACTGAGTGTACCTGCGATTCCGTGGAAGTGTTTTTCAAAAGCAAATTGCTGGGTGCATAATTTACTTTCCTGAGAATCTGAATTTCATTTAAAAAGAAAAGACAGGGGATTGAAGCAACGCCGGTGCAATGTGTGTCATGGAATACCCAAGCTCAGGCCAGCAAGGGGCTGCCAGCGATCCGCTTGCCACGCACGCGCCGTTCCCCACCTCTCCTCGGCCTCTCGCTTGGCACCTGGGGCTTGCACGCAGCACCACTTGGGGGCCAGTTTTGTCCAGTTGCTGACAGAACTGAATGGATTTTGTACAGAATTTACAAATAAGAGGGTTTGGGGGTTTTGTGTTTGCTTTTTCCACCTGTGGAAATAACACACTGGGATTACAGGAGTTCGCTCCCAGCGGTGGGAAACTTTCTGCATTGTAATTATGGTTTTGTTTTCTCTCTCTCTCTCAGTCATGCATGTGTGGCCTTAGAATTCTTTAGTCATTACAGGGCTATTTTGCGAAAGCCTGTTATTTGCTACAGAAGGGTTGCGGTGGAGCTGGGTTTGCGCCAAATTCCTTTGCTCCGTAATGATTGCCAAAATTACAGAAGAAGAGAAATAAGGAGCTGAACGGCTGCGAGAGCCATTTACCGCATGGCTGCAATCAGACAGCAAAATGGAAACTCTGCCTTCCAGCACTGTAACTAGTGACGCCTGACAATCTGATTCCTGACAGCCCCAGCAGTCATTTCTTTAAGTGTTCTAGTCCTCAGTGTGGGAGGATCTTCAAGTAGTCAAAATGGGAGGATTTCCCCCCTGCTCTGCCTGATCTGAAATGGGCACCACTTCTGGGGCTCCTGCATGAAATGCCTGTAGCTCAGGATTGGGCAACATGTGGCCCTAGAGATGTAAAATTTCCGGAAATTTTGAAGCCATGGAAAGAAACCCCTTTTTTGTTGGGGGGGGGGGGACTGAAATTTTCAGAAAAATTGAAATAATGCAATATCAGCACTTTTTACAGATTGAAAGTCACTTTGTTACTTCAGGAACATAAAATGTAATTATGTCCAGGTTGGTTTGGCATAAAATTATTACATTTGGTATATTAAAAGTACAGTGTATTCAAACAACTATTACAAACGGAATTTACTTTAAAAAAACAAAACACTTTTTTGGTAACAAATGAAGCTACAAGCTCCTGAACTGTTAGGAACACCTGAACTGTAAGAAAACCTCTTTGGTTTTGCCAGTTTATAAGGACCAGGCAAAAAATAACCAGGACCAGGTTAAAAACAACAACAGAGGAAACCATCAACATTAGTAACAAAGAAAATTATTTATGTCTCTGCAAGTCCTCCACACTGTCAAGCAGACATAAAGCCCCCATTCCCAGAAAAAGAACTGAGAAAAAAAAAGGGGGGAGGGGGAAATCAAGATTCAATGAATCTGCATGAAATTTAATCAGACTCATTTCCTGAGCTATAGCCATCGCTATCAGTTTCAGTCTCTGCTTCCATGGCAGTGCTGCCCCCTAGAGGCAGAAATGCATCTTGCTCTTGCATTTGAGAGTTGTAGTCTCAGTTTGCAACCTAGGACTTGCTTGTCCTCGGGGCACAGACAATGTAATAATTTAATACTGTACATAGCTTTTAGAAATCATTTGGAGAAGTAATATATCTGAACACCTTAAGCATTTTATTCATCATGCTAAAATAAACATCCCACAATCCATCTTGGGGGGACGACGACAAAAAAGGCTTTGGAAAAAAATGGTTTGACCTACAACTCCCATCATCCCTTACCATTGGCTGTGGAGGCTAGGACTGATGGGGGTTTATGTTAAACATCTGGAGGACCAACTGTTGCCCATCCCTGCTATAGAGCAAGGCTCCAACCCATCTGTTCTTGCATGCAACAGAAGGCTGCCTATCTATTATCACACACATCATTAAAAAAATGGTCTTCCCGGATCAGACTAAAGTGTGTCCATCTAATTTGGTTTTATCATGTACGTCATGTAGATAATTGCATTTTCTAAACCTAACATAACAATAAATAAAGATTGAAAGACTACATAGGCCTGCGGAGAAGACGGGCCTTTGAGGCTCAGAACTCCGTTGGATCTGCCGGCCCACGCCCTACCCACTGACCTTCATGCGGTACGCAGTAAACCGGTCCCTCATCTGTGGTGTCGAAGGATGAGAAGGAACCGCGGGAGGACCAGGAGGGGGACGGCTGCTCCACCACAGAAGGGGGCTCAATGAAGCTGCAGTTCATGGTGTTTTCCAGGTCGTGGTGGGCCACTGCAAGGAGCAAAGAGGGGTGAGGAGGAAGGTTGGTCAACGGGTACGAGCCATGCTAGCGCCGCGTTCAAGGCTGGGAGACCCGTGGCTGGAAAGAGGAGAGGCCCGATGTCACGACCTGCTTCTGGGCTTCCTGGTGGCAACAGGATACTGGACTGGATGTGGTCCAATTCAGCAGGGTTGCTCTGTTGCCTGGGGGTGGTGGGCATTGCACATTTTTGCCCGGAACCCAAGTCAATCATGTTTTGGGAAGACAAAAAATTCTTTGGGACTGAGGAACGAATCAAACATTTCCTCTCCTTTCTCCCATTAAGCACTGGGATGGTGTAACCAGTGGAGGTGGTCTGAGGAAGCGAGTGCGAAACAGGTTAAAAGAAACTGGAGGCCTGTAATGCTGTTTTGCTCAGTTACTGGAAAAAACCCACATTCTGCTTTGTTCAGTTATCAAAATTATTGCTATTATATCATATTTATGAACCTTTCTCATGTATATTCACTTCGGGATTACTCTCTATATATGTGTGTACACTTACACTTAATATGTGATTTTGAACATTATAACTATGGTATTATAAAAATCTGTGTACCCCTTTTCTTGGCAGTGCTTAGATTTTCTAGTGGTTCTGTGCTGCTTAGCATTGTCTCACTTTTGGCATTGCATTCAAACACATTTGCAGGGGGGGGGATCAGGTTGGGGAAGGCTGTTGAGGTGTGGAGTACCTGCCCTGGGTGAATCACAGCATGAGGTCCAACCAGACACCCAGCGAGGTCCAGTTCCAATTCATTTGCCTCCTCCCCCTTCTGAAGCCATTTAAGTGCAGCGCCATCACCAGGGTGTTGTGGCAGTGAATTCTGTCAATATGAGTTGCGGGAAGAAGTTCTTTTTTGCTTTCTTTTTGGATGTCACAGAATCAGAGTTCGAAGGGACCTTTGGAGGTCATGTAGTCAAACCTTAGCCCCCCCAATCAGCGCAGGGACCCATGCAGGCTGATGGCTCCGATGTCAGTGGGGTGGTGAATCCGCTCCGGGTTTCAGTCAGAACCAGTCTGACTGCTTTACACCTTGGAGAGCTCCTTTAGAGTTCTAACTGGTTCTGACTGAAACCTGGAGTGACTTCGGAGCCACCAGCCTACACAGCTCAGGTGCCTTTTAAAAAAAGCATTGCACGTCCTGGTAGATGGCTATAGTTATCTTTTATCAATCCAGCTACAGAGACAGCTCCCTAAAGACTAACAGTTATTATAGCAATGAAATAAAATAAATAAAATAAAATAAATAAATATTCTAGTTGAGGCCCCGATGAGAGCGGGAGCAGGGCCGTTCTATTCCCCCCCCCTCCCGGCTGGAAGGATTATGCTCCTTTCCTTTCCCATCCCCAGACCCTTTTCCTTGTGTGTTGCAAGCCGATCTGCAGGGTCTTGATGAATCAGTCCGGGAGCCTTTTTGGCCGAGAAGCAGCATAAAAATACTTCAAATGAATAAATAAATATTCCATACTTGCAGAAGTTATGGAATATGCTGTGCTTATTAAAGATGCAACGTTCCATTAAAAATTAACAGTCCACAACAATCTCTAGACGCTCACTCACCCCCCGCCCCTCGTGTAATGCATCTGGGACTGATCAACAGTCTGAAAGAGACAGGGAGCAAGAGTGAGAAACAGTGCTAGTTTGCACTCAATATATTCCCCCACCCCCAAAATGCTCCCTACCTCGCTCGCCTGGAGCCAATTGTTATACACCATAGGCGAGCACCTATCTGGATCTCCCAACAGTAACAGGGCAATCAATGGTTTCAAAGAGAGTTGAAAGCGGTTTAAGCGATGCCTTGTTTCCCATGGTGTGGTCAAACAGACATTTCTTTTGTTCACTGTTGCTTCTGATGAAACAGGTTTTGCAGGTTTTTGAAACAACATTAAAACCTATATAACCAGAATGAGATACAAGTGTACATACATACTATGAATAGCAACCTCTCTTTCAAACTGCCTTCTGCGAAAAAACAAAGCAAACTACTTTTGTCTCCAGCTAAAACTAGTTTTAACCTGCACTGGAAAGTGTGTGTTTCTTGCTAAATTGGATATAGAAGTTAGAATCAGAGAGGGTGTCTGATAGGTTTTTAATTTATTTTTACATTTATATCCTGCCTTCCTCTCCCGCCCCATTCCATGGGAATCCAAGGAGGTGTACATGATCCTCCTCTCCATTTTATCCTCACAATGACATGTACACTGATGGTGCTATATAAATTAATAAATAATAATAATAATAACCCTGTGAGGTAGGTTGGGCTGAAAGTGACTGGTCTGAAGTCACCCAGTAAGTTTCATGGACGAGTGGGGACTAGAACCCGGATCTCCCAACTCCCAGGCCAACACCCTAGCCACTATGCCACACTGGCTCTTCTGAAGGCCATTTTGTTCCTTTCACCTCACACCAGTGACTATCCCCAAAAACGTACTACTCTGTGTTCCAGCCTTCTGCCCCTCACTGTAGGAAAGAGAACCCATCCCTTGCTGAACTCAAGCGGATGAAGAGAGACTCAGGAGCCTCCAGAAAGAAAGAAAGAAAGAAAGAACAAATGGAAGAATGAATGACAAAATAAAAAATGAGTTAATTTCTTCTGACAGCAGAGGATGCCCAGTCTCTTTCTGGCTAAAGATCACCTCAAGAGGCTTGTGTGGAAGAGGCCGAGTAAGGGATGAATCATGAATCCAAAAAAGGCAGGCCGAGGTGTAAGGGACCCTGCCAGTGCGATCCAATGGTTGGACTGGGGAGACAGGGGTTCAAATCTCCACTCAGCCATGAAGCTCCCTGTGTGACCGTGGGCTAGGCACCACCATATGAAAAGGAGGACAGGGCTCCTGTATCTTTAACAGTTGCATAGAAAAGGGAATTTCAGCAGGTGTCATTTGTATATATGGGGAAGCTGGTGAAATTTCCTCTTCTTCACAACAGTTAAAGCTGCAGGAGCTATACTAGAGTGACCAGATTTAAAAGAGGGCAGGGCACCTGCAGCTTTAACTGTGATGAAGAAGAGGGAATTTCACCAGGTTCCCCATATATACAAATGACACCTGCTGAAATTTCCTTTTCTATACAGCTTTAGATACAGGAGCCCTGTCCTTCTTTTCATATGGTCACCCTTTCATATGGTCACCGGGTTGTTGTGAGGATAAAATGGGATGAGCTACTTGGATGAAAGACAGGATACAAACACAAGCAGATTGCAAGGTTGCAAACAGGGCTGGGAATTTTTGTGTTTTTAAAAAAATTGTGTAAACAGCCTAGTTGTTCAGAAAGAAATCAGCCAGCCATGCCAGTCCATGAGGGAAAAACCCCCACAATATGGCAGTAATTTTCCTACGACCAACAAAAATATCACCACCCCAAAGTGGGCAAGGTTTTGAATTCTCCAGAACACCATCAGGCCGGCGAAGCAAGGCAAGGTGGGGCAAAACAGCAAGGCAGGCTTGAAACCCTACAGCAGCCTCCCCAAACCTGGTGCCCTCCAGAATTGTTGGAGTACAATTCCCACCATGGTAGCTGGGAGATGCTGGGAACTGTAGTCCAACACATCTGGACAGCATCAGGTTAGGGGAAGCGACTCTAGGGTCTGCAATATTTTTAAAACAACTTTAAAATGGAGTGCCGGTGCTTTGGGGCAGACGAAGACTAGGCTAGGCTCTTGTTTGTCTGGTAATTATATTTTAATGTATCATCTATTGGATTGTCACTTAATATATTGATATTTATGTATTATTCCTTTATTATGAATGGCTTTTGCATTTTTCTCTATCAGGGCTGGACATCTTATGGTCCTCCAAATGCTGTTGGACTGCAACTCCCATCAGACCCAGCCCGCATAGGCAATGGTGAAGGATGGTAGGTGTTGTAGTCCATCATCAATGAAAGTGCACAAGACATCTACCCCTGTTCTATATATTCACCTGCCCAGATCATCCTCAGGGGTCCTTCTCTGTGACCCCGTGCCAAAGGAAGTGAAGCAGATGGCTACCAGGAGGAGCAGGGCCTTCTCTGCTATGGCACCCTGGCTGTGGAATGAGCCCCCAAGAGAGGTTTGCCTGGCACCTATGTTATACTCTTTTCTACGCCAGGTGAAGACCTTTTTATTTTCCCAGTATTTTAACAGTTTATCATCTTAGTCTTTTAAATCTCTATTTTTAAATCTGTATAAAATCTCTGCATTGCTGATCGGTTTTATCTTGGTTGTGCTTTTATATTGTACTTTTATACTGTGTTTTTATACTGCTGTTTGTTTTATTCTTTGAATTTTCTTCATGGTTTTAATTTTTGCGAACCACCCAGAGAGCTTCAGCTATTGGGCTGTATTGAAATGCAGTAAATAAATATATGCAGATATTGAAGATACAATGACTTTGCTGTTGGTTTTTGTACTGCTGTAGTATTTTGTCAGGTTTTTCTGGAGCCTTCCTTGAGCATTCTTTAGAAAGATGGGATATAAACAAAATTGACATAGGCCATAGCTAGATGGGGCACTACCCCGGGGATCGCCCCGGGATCATCCCTGTGTGTTCACATGATGCACAGGGCATGCCAGGAGCAGGGAGGGATGATCCCTTCATTTCCCCAGGATTTTGCCCTACTCTTCTAGCCTGTTTTTTCCGTGGTCCTGGGCTGATCCTGAGACCGCAGAACATCTTGCTGGGTGTCACGGGTTGTCCCGGCTCCTCTCGAGTAACCGCAAGGAGCCAGGCACAGGGCACAGAGCTCCTCCTCGGGGGGGGGGAGGGGGAGTTTTTTTTTAAAAAAATACTCATGGTTTTCGCACGAGCGCTTGTGCGCTTCTTCTCGTTTAAAAAATAAATTAAAAATGGCGGCCGCAATGTTGTGCGCCGCGTGTAGACCAGGGTGACGATCTCACGATCATAAAATCGCACGATCATCACCCTAGTACCCTCTTCGTCTAGCTGAGGCCATAGACTCGCCTAGGTGCAAATTTCTGTTAATAGCAAAAAACAACCACCACCACCTTCAGAAACTGGTCCTACAAAAATACATCCACACCAGCATGCTTAAAACATGCTTATAGTCATGCTTAAAACATGCTCAATTGTCAGGAAATTCCTGAATCAGTAAAAGACAGCATAACCTGGCAAAGCCCGTCATGTCCGTCTAGAAAAACCGCCATGAGCGAGAAAAGAGACGATGATGATAATAATGATAGCATTAAATTAATGATAATCTGTTGTTGCCAAGATCCAAACATCCACCTTCTCTCTCCTGCTTCAAGAACTCCTATCCTACAGCCATATGCAGTTGAGGCTGGTGGTTCTGAGGTCAGTGGGGCAGTGAATCCACCCCGGGCTTTCAGGCACAACTCTGAAGGAGTGATCCAAGGTGCACACCTGGGGTGGGGGTGGAATTTGGTGTCTCTTTCCTCCATTCAATCCTGAAGGCAGTAGTTTGGGGAGGCACTGAAAACCAGGCAGGATCTACACTACTGCTTTGTAATGGTTTATAACAGTAGTGACAACTGTTTAGGCCCAGGACACACTCCATATACAGTTTTCAAGCCATTTTCAAAGTGTTATATCCTGCTTGGTGTAGATCTGGCTCCAGTTATGATTATTTACTTATTATTACTCATTTACTACACTTATATACAGCCCAACAGCCGAAGCTCTCTGGGCAGTTCACAAAAATTAAAACCATAATAAAACAACCAACAGGTTAAAAACACAAATACAAAATACAGTATAAAAAGCTGTATAAAAAGAAGTTGTTGTTGTTGTTGTTATTATTATTATTATTATTATTATTATTATTATTATATTTATTTGTATCCCGCCTTTTGCCCAATGCTGGGCCTCAAGGCGGCCTTATTATTATTATATTTATTTGTATCCCGCCTTTTGCCCAATGCTGGGCCTCAAGGCGGCCTTACAAAGTTTAAAATATACATGGGGTGGGGAGGGAAACAAAACCATAAACAATTAAAAAATACACAACAAAATTATAAAACATTAACATAGATGGAGGGCTGGATTATTCTCCAAAGGCCTGCTTGAACAAAAAAGTTTTAGCCTGCTTCCGAAAGCCCATCAAGGAGGGAGCCAGCCTAGCTTCCCCAGGAAGAGAGTTCCAGAGCACCAGAGCAGCCACCGAGAAGGCCCTCTCCCATGTTCCCACCAAGCGTGCCTGTGAAGAAGGTGGGACTAAAAGAAGGGCCTCTCCAGAAGATCTCAAAGCACAGGCAGGCTCATAAGGGAGAATACGTTCTTTCAAATAACCTGGACCCGAACCATATAGAGCTTTATAGGTCATAACCAGCACTTTGAATTGTGCCCGGAAACTGGAAGCCAGTGGAGCTGTTTTAACAGGGGAGTTGTATGCTCCCTGTAACCAGCCCCGGTCAACAATCTGGCTGCAGCAAAGGGCCCATTGTCCTTCCGAGCAGAACTACACGTTGGTGCAGCTAAGTCATTTTAGTCCCCAGCCTTCATGGTCTTCTGGGGCTCCTCTAGACAGCCTTGTGGGTTACTTCAACACACTATGCCATGCTTAGCAACTCCTTCTACATTCCTTATGTCAGAATGTTTGCCAACCACGAATTTAAAAAATGTGAATGCTCTGAGCACGGCGAGTTTTGCATTTTAAACTCACTTAAACCATAGCACCATTGTGACACCAGGAATAAAATGGAGCCTGCTTCTGCTGCCCTCATCACCTGCTGCTCTCTGGCTGCACCCCTCCACATTTCCCGGGCACATGTGTTTCTGATGTACATAAAAGAGCCGTGGGGGGGGGGAGGTTCAGGGAAGCAATGGCAGATGCGAGGCCCCCCCCCTTAAGACTTACGACGCCTGCCAAATCCCTGCAGTGCCCGCCCCCACCCATGCATGCCAATGGTGGTCTTTCTGCACAGGCAGACTTCTTTCGGTCTTGGAGCCAGCTGGGTGGAAAACAGTACAAAAATAAACCTTCCCCGAAGCATATAGCCAAGGGGGCATTGTCTGTGGGGTGGGTGGGTGGGTGGGTGCGGGTCCTTGACAATTCTCCCTGCAAATACTGCTCCCTCCTAATGTAAAGAGGGGAAACAGAGTCTGGGAACACCAGTTTGTTCTGTAAGGCAATTTGCCACTTCCTTATTTTATTTGCAATTTTATAACATGCAAACAATGTATTCCTTTTAAAGTAACCTCCATCCATTTGTCTTTTATCAACCCCCCTCACACACATACACACACACACACACACACACACAAACACACACACACTCCAAAGATAGCTGGAACAGGGAGGTTTGAGCATATAACACCGATTCTGGCCCGCTTGCATTGGCTGCCTATATGTTTCCGAGCCCAATTCAAGGTGCTGGTCTTAACCTATAAAGCCCTACATGGCTTGGGACCACAATACCTGATGGAACGCCTCTCCCGACATGAACCTACCTGTACACTGCGCTTAACATCTAAGGTCCTCCTCCGAGTGCCTACTCCGAGGGAAGCTCGGAGGATGGCAACAAGGGAGAGGGCCTTCTCAGTGGTTGCCCCCCAACTGTGGAATGATCTTCCCGATGAGGCTCGCCTGGCGCCAATGTTATCTTTTCGGCGCCAGATCTAGATTTTCTCTTCTCCCAGGCATTTTAACAGCATTTAACAACGTTAAGTTTGTTTTTAATGGACCCCAGAATTGTTGTTTTTAAATGGATACTGTTGTTTTTATACTGTTTTTATGTTTTTTAAATTTTTGTATACTTTTAATGTTTACTATTTTTAATTGTTGTAAACCGCCCAGAGAGCTTCGGCTGTGGGGCGATATATAAATGTAATAAAATAAATAAAATAAAATAAATAAATAAATAAGACTTGACAATTTAGAGAGCTATTTCCAGGATCCCACGGGAGGAAGGGGTGACCATTCAGTTTGAGGCTGGTGGTTCTTTGCACCTCGGAGAGCACCGTTAAGAGTTCTGACTGAAACCCAGAGTGACCTCACCACCCCACTGACATCGGAGCCACCAGCCTCCACTGCCCTTTGGCTTTCAAATCTGTACCCCTCAGGCTGATGCCATGATGCGTATATAGAGTGCCTCCCCCTTCTGAGAGGGGACAACTTTAAAATCAATATAAAGACAGAGTGCCTTTGATCATGTGCAGAGTGGCAACCATGAACCAGCATGACATGTTTTTGCTTTTAGAAAACCCCTGGCATTGTATACAACAGAGAGAAATAACCACAGACCACACATTGCAGAGCCCCCTCCACTCCCAGGGGGGGCAAAGACCTGCATTTCCTCCCCTCCCCGAGCAGGTAATTCTGATCTGGAAAATAGTGTGAGCAAGAGGTTTAAACACCCCGTCGCTCAGCGCTGAAATCCAGAGCACCTCACCCCCAAGGCTGCTTTGAAGTAAAATGTCGGGAGACTGAAGCTCCAAATATCCCGCGTGACGTGTCGGGGTTTTGCCTCCAGCTGCCCCAGAATGCACTGCGATGGGGGACCGGGGCCTGCTGCTCTGGCAGCCCAGGACCGTCAAGACCCCGAAACAGGATGGCTTCTGTGCAGCGTGGACCTCAGGGGATGCTGTGTTTCCTGTAGCTGCTCAGACATCTGGTTCTGGGTGACTCGCTGCCAAATAAATCAGGCCAGGAGCAGCTGCGAGAAAGCCGGGCCACTTCCTGTGGGCCTCCTGCTCCCGCCCTCCTTGCTGGAGCGGTTCTGCCCCTGCTGCTCCATGTTCTCAATGGCTCTGCCTTGGGGACCAGCTCTAACCGGGGAAAACCACAGATCCTCGCTTCCTGACGCTAGAGAAGGAGGAGGAAGAGGAGGGCAGAGTGAGGAAGCCAAGCTCTGCACAGCCCCCTTTGCTGGGCTTGTGGGATGTGCACCGCACGGGGCAGCAAAAAAGTGGGGCTTGGTGGAATTGAAGCTCAGGGTGGGTAGGTGGGTGGGGGCTGGAAAAACGATCACCCAGGAAAACCCTCCAGTATTTCACAGATTAAAAGAGGGGCACAGGTGTAGCGGACCTCTGCATTCCCACTCCAAGGATCACTCTGTTCCCCTCTTCACTGTTGTTCATTGCAAAAGACCAGCAGAGGTTGGCGGCTCCAATTTGAGCGGGGCGGTGAATCCGCTCTGGGTTTTAGGCTGAACTCTAAGCATGCTATCATGGTATCGTTCAGCTGGAAGGGGCCTCTAAGGCCATCGAGTCCAACCCCCCTGCTCAATCCAGGAATCCACCTCAAAGCATCCCTGATCGATGGTTGTCCTGCTGCCTCTTGAAGGCCTCTAGTGTGGGAGAGCCCACCACCTCCCTAGGTCTTTGGTTCCATTGTTGTACCACTATATTTATTTATTTATTTATTACATTTATATCCTGCCTTTTTTCCTCCTAAGGCTTCCATTGTCGTACTGCTCTAACAGTCAGGAAGTTTTTCCGGATGTCCAGCCAGGCTCTGGCTTCCTGTAACTTGAGCCCATTACTCCGTATCCAAGGTGCAGAACCACTTGCGCCTGGTTCTGACTGA